>NW_006400072.1:1390105-1455403 GCF_000299155.1 Elephantulus edwardii | reverse complement strand
AAAATTGTATTCTGTTCGTTTTTCAGTGCTGCTTCGTTTTTTGGGTGTAGATCACCAAGACTTTCGTCTGAGGTACTTCTGGTTGGATACAAACGTCCAGCATTTTGGTCAGCAGTGGAGCATGGTAACTGTTTGCAGCACCCGGGGATTTCACTTCTGGTTCAGCGCTTCCCTTGACAACACCCCTCTGGGCCTTGAACCCACAGAGGAACCTGGGGTGCCTGCCCCTCACTGTCCCCTAGACCTGCCCAAGTGTCTGTGCTGGAGCTTTTACCGCTTGCCCGATCTCTTCCCAGCACCTCAGCAGTCCCCAGCAAACACAAATCACATTTCAGAATAGACACTGTGTGCAATGTTTGGGAGGAGAGAGAAATTTATTAGCTTTCATGGGGTGAGAAGCCGCAAGGACCAGAATAATAGGATACGTTTTTCATCTGTTGTAAACGCTGGAAAAGAATTAAGGAACACTAATATTTTCTGTCTTTAATCAAGCACAACAAGGGCCGTGGAAAACATCAAAGCTGTGCGTGTGTGTGTGTGTGTGTGTGTGTGTGTGTGTGTGTCCATCCCAGGTCTCACTGGAAAGTGCCTCTTGCCTGATGTCACTGCAGACATAAGCCTTTAGTCCTGGGCTGCCTGACTATTAGGGGACAATGACTTTATGGAGTTACAGAGCAGAACAGGCTGGGAGAGGACTTTAAAGCAGTATGTGAAAGTGGTGGCCTGGGCATGAGATCAAGACGTTGGAAGATCAGAGCAGAGAAGGATGAGAAAGTCCACAGGGGCCTCGGGTTGATTTTGGGAGAGTGAGCTGTGGTCTTCCAGAAGGGTAAAAAAGAAAACACTAGGAATTCTAGTTGTGAGATCAGCTTAGTAGGGCCCCAGCCCCTGACACAGTCTGGGATATTGAGACAATGGCACTTGACCTGCATGTCTGGAACTGGTCAAGGATGAGGGGTCAGGGCTATGGGACTGGGAAAATAAGAGCTGGGCCACTAAAGGACAGAGTTATACACAGACACACACAGATAAACAGACAGAAACAGGGACAGAGATACATACAGAGACCCAGGGAGGCACACAAGCAAGCACACGGGAACACACAGACATGCACACAGACACACAGGGACACACAGAGACATGCATACAGACACAGACACACAGGGACACACAGAGACATGTACAGAGACACAGACACACACAGATAAACAACAGAAACAGGTACAGAGACACATAAAGAAGACCGAGGGAGCCACACAGAAATGCACACAGAGACACAGGGACACAGAGACACACAGGAACACACATAGACATGCACACAGAGACACAGGGAGGTACACAGATGAGCACACAGAGACACAGGGACACACAGAAATGCACACAGACATATACAGACCTGCACTTAGACACACACAAACAACAGGAACAGGGACAGAGATTCATGCACAGACACAGGGACACAAAGGACCCACGTGCACCATCTGTGCCCAAGTTTCAACACATGGAATTTGATAATCCCAGTGTTAAGAGCTCAAGGAGGTGGGTGTTAAGACCCCACACAGACCTCTAGGTGTGCTTGGAGAACCTGTCCCAGGTGTCAGTGACAGGGGCATAGCTTCCACTGTAGTCTGCACGCTTTCCCTCACTGCCGCCTCACCTGTGCGGGTGTTAGGGACCGGAAGTGCTCCATTTGAGGTCAAGTAGGGATGATAGAAGGAAAATCAATGCCTTTGAGCTGTGGTGCTGGAAAAGAGTGGTGAATACACCATGGACTGCAAAGAGAACAAACAGGTTAACCCTTGAGAGGGTGAAACCAGGCTGCTCTTTGGAGGCAAGGATTCTGAAGCTTCATCCTACATACTTTGGGCATGTTACAAAGAGGGACCTTGGAGAGGGGAATCATGCTTGGGAGCGTGGAGGGATAATAATGCAAGAGAGAAAGACCCTCGATGAGATGGATTGATTCAGTGACTAGGGTCATGGGAGGGGGGGTAGTTGTGTCAAAGACAATAAGACTAGCACAGGATAGAGCAGGAGTCGCAGGTGACTCAATGGCACATAATGACAATAACGACAACCTTGCTCAGGGCCGTACAGCCCCTAGAGGCAGCGCTGAAATCTGACCTTATGGCTTGGCTGTGTTCCCCTTGGAGGCTGAGGACAGCAGGGTCTCTAAAATAAGAGAGACCCATGGTGAGGACAGCTGGGGTCTGGCCTTGCCAGTTGCTGCATCTGGACTCTGCTTGCCCACAGAAGAACTGGGGCACTCCAAGAATGGGTGCAGGGAGGCCTGTGGGGAGCAGCAGGACCTGGCAGCCAGCAGGACTCAGTTCACAGAGTGTCCCCTTCACACCCCGTGGGGCTCCTCTGAGCCTGTTTCTGGTCAGCACTGAGCCCATTGTTGAGGACGCTGTGTCTTCCAACCTAGAGGCGTGTCTTCCAGTCCTTTTCCTTAGCTGATTTCCAGGAGGAAATTTCCATTAAGCCTTTTTTCCCAGTCTGTCTTAATCCAGAAACTCTGCTAAAATTCATCGGCCACGAGTGATCCTGCTGGTAGTTGAAATACTGATGCAAAGCTTTCCAGCATCATTGTAACATGCAAATCGGCCCCCATGGCAGAGTGACATGCGCGGTGGCCAGTAGTGTGAGTGGTTGTGATGGTGGTGGCCAAGTGCATGGGGTCTGGCCCCGTGGCAGCCTCGAGCCAGGTGTGTACCTGTAGCCTCTGGTGAGAGTGAGGGCTGCAGAGCCTGGGCATTTTCCTTGTCAGAGGAAAGGGTGGTCCTGAAAAGCCGTGTTTCCACAGTGTTTCCCCCTGAATCCTTCCCTGCTGGTTGCCTGGTCTGTAGAGTCGGGCCTCTAAGGGAAGTGACCTGGACCGATCCTTAAACATTACTCCTACTGACCATCACCCAGGCATTTTTACCTTGTCTCTTTGCCCCTAGCACTCAGCAGGGCAGCCTCCTCCTGCATCTGGACCTCTGAGCAGGGGACTGTGAGAGAGTGGGTCCGTGGGGGCTGTGCTGAGGGTTTCTGAACATCCTAGGGCTAGAGGGCTTTCCACAGAGTGGGAGTTACCTGCATCCCTCATGACTTTTGAAGGTCCAGGCAAGACTTTGTGAGGGGAAGCCGCCTGCTCAGACCCCTTTCTGAGTACCCTCTCTCTCATGTTCTCTGATCAATGGGAGTTGTGCTGTTTTGTTTTAAACTTAACTGAGAGCCCCTTGTGACTTCACCGCTGGTAGTGCTGGGACCCCTGCAGCCACATGTGAGCCCATGTGACATATCTGGAGATGCTGGGGCCTGTGTGGCCGGGGGGAATCAGCCCTGGTGTGTTGAGTCTCTGTTACTTCGTTCTGAATGTGGTTTCTGTTTGCACCATAGCTAGGGCATGATTAGTTTTTTACTTTTACCTGACAAGTGTGTGTATGTTATCAGCTATGATGTTATTGCAGGATAATAAAGGGAGTTAAAACACATTTGCTTCACATTTGTTATTTTCCTTAACAGATAAGCTGCTGGTTAGGCAGAGACCCTTGTTCTGGCCCCTCGTTGGCTCAACACTGTCCCCTCACAGAAAGGAGGAAACTGAGGCCCTGACGGCCAGCAAGCAGGAGAGCTTCAGGTCAGGGGTCAGTCCCTTGGCTTTCTGCTGCCTGGCCACCTCCGGGGTGCTCTTGGCCACTTTGCCTTCTGTCCTCTACAGGGCAGACACTCTATGAGGAGCGGCTTTGCCTGCTCTGGCCCACCCTGTCCACTCCTTCCCCATGACCTCAGCCCTGGATAAGAGGCTGCCTCAGGACAGCCATAATGAGAGTAATAACTCACAGAAGTTGTGTTCCTGGCAGCGAGGGGAGAGGGCAGGAGGCATGTGTGGCCTGTGGGGAGAGGCAGGACCTCGCTAGCTGTGGCCAGGCCAGGAGCTGTGGCCGGGCCAGGAGGGAGGGATCATGTCTGAATAAGACCTACAGACCATGAGTGGAGAGGTAGGAGCAGCTGGTGGACCCAAACCATGTACTTTTGGTTTAGCGCAGGTCCTTACCACTAAGCCAACATAGCTCCCTAACCTACTAGGCACATAATGAGTGTCATTTAAATAATGTGTATTAATAGAAAAAAAAAAGGTTGACTGGAAAATCAGTTTGCTCTGTAAACTTCCACTCAACTCACAGTAGAAATACTTGAGTTATATTATTGCTTCATACAGAAATATTTCTTACAACTTTGAAAACCTGAAACCCTAGTTTGCTTGCAGAGGTCTCAAGAGCTTTAAAAACCTTAGAAATCTTTTAAATCAGGGAGCTCTCGTGCCATATCCCGTAACAGGTTGCACCAGTAACCCAAAGGCTGTGCATCTCAGAGTTTCATACCAGCAGCTGTTCCTCAGGAGAAAGATTGACAGTCTCCTCCTGTGTGATTTACACACTCAGGAAGCCCAGGGAGGCTCAGCTGTGAGTTGGAACCAACAGTTTGACAATGTCTTTGAGTTCTGTCTTTTGAAATATTCCTAACTCCTTTCTTACACAATAAGGCCCTTCATGACCTGGACATACCTGCATCCTTTTCCCAGCCTGGCCTCTCACTGGCTCCCCCTGGGCTGTGACCACACTGACCGCTTAGTTCTTCAACACAGAAGTACATGCTCACCTCGGGGACCTTTGCACGTGCTGTCCATCTACCTGCCTGGAGTCCTGCCTCCTGCCTTGGCACTAGCTGTCTCCCTATCTCCCTCCTGCATAAATGTCATGTCCTCAGTAAGGCTTCCCATGGCACTAGGAGATCTGATGGCTTAGTGGTAAAGAGTTGCATTGACAACCCAAAGGTGGGTGGTTCAAACCCACCAGCTGCTCTATGAGAAAAAGGTAAACAGTCTCCCTCTGTGTGATTTTACTGCCTCTGAAAACCCACTGGAGGGTCCACTGTGAGTCAGTTCTGACTTAATGGCACACAACAACCCTAATAACAAAGTACACTCAGCACTCACATTGCAGCCACACTTCTCCTCCTTCGTCTCTGTGACTCTGGTGTCTGTTAATCCTTGCTTGCCCTTTCTCGTGTTCTGAACTTGATCCATTCCCTCTTGATCTTCTCTGAAGGATTATTCTAAGGAGGCATAACTCCTTGGTGGTGCAATTGCAGTATTTTCAAAGAGTAAATCTTCACCGCACATTGGACACACATCTTATGTAATTCTGACTATACTACCAGATAACCTGCTGGGAAAAGGAGGCTTCGAGAGGGACACGTAACTCACCCAAAGCCTGGGGCTGGGGGCAGTGCTGTAATGGGTGTGCTTTTCCCAAGCGGTGCAGATGAACGTGTTGTGGAGGTGACAGGCTTGTAGGGGTGATGGGCTGGCTTACCAGCTGTTCTTAGGTCAGCCGCGACAGCACAGGATGAAAAACTGCAGGGCCTGTGCCACCCTGTGATAGGCTGAGTGTCAGAACACTGTGGTCCCCATGGGGTTTTCATAGATTGATTTTTGGATGTAGACCTCTAAGCCTTTCTTTCTGGTTTATCTTGGGCTAGAAGCTCTGCTGCGTAGTATCATACCAACACAGAGGCGGTGGTGGTTTGAGGTGCTTGGCTGGGAATCGAACCCACGCCCCTCTTAGGGAAGGTAAGAGACACCTAGCAATGAGCCATCACTGACTGAAAAGACTAGAAGGGAAGGAGTGATAGACTTGCCCTGGGCAGGGGAGGGGGACAGGATTGTGAGCTGGCTTACGTCCAGTACTCTGAGCCCCCAGCAGATAGATCTTTCTATCTATAGCTTTGTTTCTTTGACTGCTAAGTGGAGATTGTTAATGTTTCTGGCAAGTTCTTAAAATGATATGTTCCTGTGAACCTGGCAAAGCAAAAGCAACTCTGAACTTCCCGGCAAATGTCATCAAAACATCCCCGTGTTCTCAGATCACAGAATCCGAACACTCCCAGCAGAGCTGGAAATAAAAAAGCCTGACTTTTCAGTTCATGCGTTAACAGGAGCAGGCGGCCTGGGGCTCGCAGATGAAGAAATCACAGCTCCTGTGGCAGACTTGCCGTGGGAGGATGTGGTGAGCGGCACCGGCCGCCGTGGGCAAGGAGACTCCTGCTGCCGTGACACAGAAGCACGGCCATGAGCGCCCTGTGGAAGCCTGCTTCCAGCCTTGACCCTCTTTGAACAGGGAGCCAGGCTGCTGGGATTGGTGTGGAGAGAGGAAGAGGAGGACTGGGGAGCCAGCTGGGGTCAGGCCGGCTCCACGCTGTGAGAGGGATCCGCCTGTCCTTATGTCTGGGCCACCTCAGGGGTGCTCACTCCTGCCCCTCCTGGGACCCTCTTCTGAGAGTCTGTGGCCACCAGCCAAGATCTGACCTTGCCTCCCAAAGCCCAGACATCTGAGAGGAGGCCTCCATTCTCCCACCCTGAGCATCTGGCACACAGCGGGCACTAGGTAGGTGCTTTCTTAACATTTCCTGCCACCCTGCCCTCAACTCAACTCAGCTCAACTCAACTCAACTCAACTCAACTCAACTCAACTCAACTCAACTCAACTCAGCTCAGCTCAGCTCAGCTCAGCTCAACTCATTGTCAGCGAATTGAAACTGACTCATAGCTGGCTCCCCAGTGAGTTTTCAGAAAATGGCAGAGGAGAAGATTGATTATCTCTCTCCCACGGAGCCTCTGGTGGATTCAAACCACCTGCCTTTGGATGGGCAGTGCAGCTGCCTACTCACTAGGCCACCAGAGCACCCTCTCCCTGCCCTGGTGCTCTTCATATTTAGGTTTTGGACCCTCTGACATCCTTGCCCAATCTCTGTCCCTCAGACCCTAGCAAAAGAGCCTCCATCTTTAGCGTCTGGTCAGAACCTGGGCCCTGTCGTTACCCTCTGGCCACAGTCTTCTCTCATGTGCATTGAAGTCTCACAGATGGTGGCCCTGAGTCTGCCCTAACCTGGTAAGAACCAGGTGGCAGCTTCTTCCTCTGCCTGCATGTCCCCAGCTTCAGCCTCACTTGGTTAAAGGCCAGTGTTTCCACAGTTAGCACAGGCCCTGCATGGGGGTCTTCCCTTCTCACTTTATGGCTTACTGTTATCCTTATACCCTTACCCCCAGTCATATGCTATAGGATGGCAAGGAGTTTTGTTGGTTTGCACCTAGAACAATGCCTGGCACATAGTACATGCTCAACCATTGCTTAGCAAATGGATGACTGGGATCTGTGGTGGGAAGGATTATTACCCTTTCGCAGATAAGTGTATTAGGGAGCTCTTGTGGCTTAGTGGTAAAGGAACTGTGCTGAAATCTCAAAGGCATATGGTTCGAATCCACTAGCTGCTCCACAGGGGAAAGATTGACAATCTCCTTCCATGTGATTAACTAGCTCTGGAAACTCAGTGGAGGGCGACCTGTGGGCTGGTTCTGACTTGGTGGTACACAACAACAACAAATTAAGGCAGAGATTCAGTCACTAACTCAGGGTATCACCTTGATTATAATTGGTCAACCAAGCTAGCTGCAGGATCTCAGCTCTTCTTAACTCCTAAATGATATTACCTCTCTAATGACTACAATTTGATGAAAACCTTACTAGCTTCTTCTAGCATTCTGTGCTGTAGATTATAGAATTTTTTAAAAAATTCATTTTTTTGAGGATTTTGATAATGTGCTTTCACACCGAGAACTCCTGATAGTTCTTCAGAACCTAACCTAAATTGCTCCTCTGCTGTTGTTGTTACGTGTTGACGAGTCAGCTACGACTCGGAGTGACCCTGTGAACAACAGCTCTGCACCCGGCCCTGTCCTGTGCCATCCTCTCACTGTTAAGCACTTGAGCTCGTAGTTGTAGTCACTGTCAGTCCATCTTTTTGAGGGTCTTCCTCTCTTTCTCTGACCCTCCATGTTTTTTAGCATGATGCCGTTCCATAAGGACCACCCCTCCTGAAACATACTCAGCTCCTGCACTAGGCAAAGTTAAATTCTCACACTCGTTTTCTTGCTTGACCCTGTGGATTTTATTTTGAGAAGAATCCTTAGAAATCATTTATGTGTCTTTCGGAATCGTAATTTATCCTTGAGCCTGTTAAAGGCAGAATTCTTGTTTTGTTTCCTCTGTCTCCCCAGCCTGTGTCTAACACATTAGGGACCTGGTAAATATTTGCCAACAAGTGACTAGACATGTTTCTGCATCTATTGCCTGTCAAGTGACTGTGCATGTTGAAAATCCTGTTTATGATGAACTCTTGTTTAACGTTGTCCATATGTTTTAAAGAGAGAAAAATGGGCCCGTGTCACAACAACAGTCTAATAAAATGATGAAATAACATTCATGTCAATCATTTAGCGGGAAGGTGCTTTAGGGAGAATACTGCTCTATCTTTGGCATGTTAAACTCAAACACAAGAAAGTGACAATGTTGTGAGGACTATAGGTAAAAACAACTGAGATATCATCTCACCCAGTAACAATAGCAGAGTTCAACAGTGCAGCAAACGACAAATGCTGGTGAGTTTGTGGAAGGACTGGAATCCTAATTCACTGCTGGTGGGAGAGTTAAAATGGTGCAACCGCTAGGGAAGACGGTAAAAAATTGGAAATAGAAATACAATTTGACCCTGAAATTCCATTACTGAGAATATACCCAAAAGAAACCAGAGCTGCCACCCAAACATGAATATACCCATGTTTATTGCTGTGTTATTCACAATAGCAAAGAGATCAAAGCAACCCAAGTGCCCATCAACAAAAGAATGATTAAACTATTAAAAACTATTAAAACAGGGAGCTCTGGTGGCCTAGTGGCAAGAAGCTGCATTGCAATCCCAGAGGCATGCAGTTCGAATCCACCAGATGCTCTGTGGGAGAAGGAGGTGAAATCTTCTCCTGTGCCAGTCAGATCAGATTTGATGGTACACATACACAAAAATAATAAAAATTTTAAAAAACTATTAAAACTATGGTATATACATACACACAATGGAATACTGTGCGGCACTGAAAAACAAGGAACACGTAAAATATTACACAACATGGGTGACCCTGGAGAACATTATGCTGAGTAAAATATCTCAGTCACAAAAGGACAAATACTGCATTACCCTACTATTTTAAAACAGAATTGACATGGAGAATTGAGAAGAAACTTCAGAAAAGAGATAATGAACACTGCATTGAAATAGATGAAGGAAAGAACTGTTTCAAAAGAATATATGATTAGACATTATTTGTATGATAACAGTACAGAATAAGAGGGGCATTGCAAAGTGAACTTGGCAGAGGGAGGAAGGAAATTGTGCAACGATGAATGAATGAAAATCCAACCTTTCTGTGAACCATTGTTAAGATCACAATTAAAAAAATGAAATTGAAGAGACAGATTTTTTAAAAACTCCTATTTCTAAAAAAAAATCATATTTTAATATATAATATCATTATAATTGCATAATAAAATAATGTAATCATTTTTAAAAAATAAACATTTGGGAGCTCTGGTGGCTTAGTAGTAAGAAACTGTGCTTCTAATGCAAAGGTTTGCAGCTTGAATCCACCAGCTGCCATGTGGGAGAGAGATGAGCAGTCTACTCCCATGTAATGTACTGCCTCTGAAAACCCTCTGGATGGTCTGTTATGGGTCGGTTCTCACTCTATGATTCACAACAACAACAGAAACGTCTAGTTGGTTAGGAGAAAAGGGCGTAATGGTTAATACAAATCCTGAGAGATAGAACTGTTAACACTAGAGACCAGAAGGTAGGATGTGGCATAAAGAAAGCTTTCTTCCTTCATGAAAATTTGACAGTTGGGCTAACTTTCCGGTGCTGTTTCCTGGGGTAAAGGCAGAATCAGCTCTCTGCTGGGCAATATTGCTTGCAGAGGCAGTATTGCCCCTGGAGAAAGGGGCTGCAAGTAGCTGATGGGAACGCCATGTCCTGGGATCACCAAGTGTTCCTTTTGGGACCCTAGATGATTGTTATGCAATTACCCATAAAGTTAGTGACTCCTCGAATATGAGGCTTTTAAGCCAGGGTCGCTCCCAAATCTACCTGGCGTGTGTCTCATCTCTTTACATGGGATGGGGATGCAAGGAGACAGCTCCCCAATGGTGCGAGCGTCTTTGGGGGGACTCCTGTCCAGGAGAAACATCTGTGCTCCTGGACTGCAGGCCTGAGAGAGTTGAGTGAGTAGGAATGTTGAGTTGAACCCAAAGGCACACTTGAGTGGTATTTGAAGATAGGCTATATTTGCCAATTACAATATCGGAGAATTAATAACTAGGGGTTAATTAGAATCTCTGGTGGCTTAGTCCATAGGAAATTGAGCTGCTGGCTCAAAGATCACAGCTCTCTGGAATTTGAGAGCCCCCAGCAGTTCTGCAGGTAGAAAGACCGGCCCGGCAGTCTCCTGCTGTGGTCAGCTAGGAGTCCATTCTGATTCTACAGCAATGAATGAGAGATGTGGGAATTTGAAACTGGGAGTCCCTGGGTAGTGCACTTGACTTCTGATATCGATGTTGAGTTTTAAATGTACTAGAGACACCACAGAATGGAGGCCTGGCTGTTGTTGTTGTTGTTGTTGTTGTTGTTGTTGTTGTTATGTGCCATCGAGTCACCTGCAACTCACAGTGACCATGTGTACATCAGCTCTGAACCCTGCCCTGTCCTGAGCCAATCTCATCATCTCTGACAGACCTAATCCCGTTTCTCCAGACTCTTGAGTTAATCCATCTCATCCCGGGTCTTCATCTCCTGCACTGTCCTTCCACCTTTCCAAGTATGATGTCCTTCTCCAAGGACTGATCCCTTCTGGCCTCATGCCCAAAGTATGTGAGATGGAGCTTCAAAATCTTTGCCTCCAGGGAGCAGCCTCTCTAGGACAGAACTGTTTGACTTCCTATAGTCCACGGTGTGTGGCTTCTAAAGTAAGTCCTGTAAACTCAGTGCACAGTGATACTCTGATACAAATGGGGTCATCCTGAGTGGTGGTCACGTCGATGGAAATTGATTGACTGGTTTAATTAGAAGCTAGACCCAATACTTAGAAGTCTGAATATAAAGCAGTGGAAATTGTGAGAAGCCAGAAGACCCCAAGTTGAATACTACAGCCTTTCTCCTGTTGTGTGGCCTTTGACCTCCTGGAAACCATCTCCTGGCAAAGATGTTCCTTTCTCAGGGGATGCTTGTGACTGGCTTGTCCAGGTGTGATGGCTTCTGCAGGTGTGCTGGTTTCTCCAGGTATGCTGGCTTCTCCTGGAGTGCTGGCTTCTCCAGGTGTGCTGGTTTCTCCTGGGGTACTGGCTTCTCCTGGGGTGTTGGCTGTGGCTAGGCTTCTGTCTTCTCCCTCTGGGGGTCTGGGCTGTGGGCAGGAGTTGGAGATAATGGTGGGTCCTTGTGCCTTTTCCCAGTTGCTCCTCCTGGTAGCTTCACAAGGTTGGTGTTTAAATCATCTCCATTTCTTAGCTAAGGAATCGGACGTTCAGAGAGGTGAAGTAGTTTGCCAAGGTCGCCCAGCAGGCACATGGCCAAAGAAGCACTCGGCCCAGATCATCTGGTCCCCGAGCCTGCCCCTAAATCACTTCATTTTGCTGACCTCCAGTTCCCTTCCAAAGCTAATTAATGTCCTGTGATTCTAAATCAACACCTCTGCCTAAGTAGCTGTTGGTAGTGAGTTTCTAGGGCACACGATGTCCCCCTTCTTCCCTCTTGCCTGAGCCTGTCAATTCAGAAGAATGCCGAAATGGGCCAGGTGTAAAGTCTGGAATGGGGCCTAAAATTTAATAAGCTTTCTCTCTTCCCTTTAATGCCTTTGTTTTGATGCCTCCTGAGGCGGCCATCTCCCTAGGGTTCCAGACAGATCTCTGTGGCCAGAAGATTCCATTTTCCGTCAGCATGACGGGTGACATGGGTGGAGAGGGGAGAGCATTGGGCTGCCCCCCACTGCCTGTCTGTCCCAAACCAGACATCGAAGGGACATCAGCCCAGGATTCTGCACAAGAAAAGCCTTTTCCTTCCCAGGGCTGGGGGACTCAAGGTGGTGGGTTCTCTGTCCTGAGCAGCAGGGACCAGAGGTTGGGAGTTCAGTTGGTGGCCGTGTGGAGGGGTCCTCACCTTGTGGGCGGGCATTCGGGTTCTCAATACCCATTGCCATCCAGCAGCCCCCCTGAAGTTCTTGCGTTTGTCCGAGTAGAACTGGGCTCCGTAGATTTCCAGGGGCAGATTTTTCAGCAGTAGCTCATGTTTGCCTCACATTCTTTGGGCATGTTGTTAGGCCAGTCCTTGGAAAGGTGGAAGATCAGTGAGAAGAGGAAGACCCTCAACAGGTGGATTGACACAGTGGCTGCAGCAGTGGGCTCAGGTGTATCAGAGACCATGAGGATGGCCCGGGGCAGGGCAAGGTTCAGATCTGTTGTTCATAGGTTCACTGTGAGTCATACACAGCCACATGTAACAATAGCAGAACCTCAAAGACTCTTCTTGCAGGATGCCTCTGAGTGCACTTGAACTTCCAACTGTTTGTTTAACAGCCAAGAGTGTTAACTTTGCATCATTTCGAGACCCCTCAGGTCTCTTCTGAACCTGAGGTTCTTTCATTTTATCATTTCCTCTTGCAGTCTGTGACTGAAGTTTATTTTCCATTTCAGGGTTGCATTGAGGGGTGACTTTCAGGGTAGTTGGAGCATCTGGAGGCCTACTACACACCAGCTTGCCCCTGGGAATCACAGGGACTGAAGGATTATGGCTCTCCACCACACCCCTGCCTGAGTTTCTACTGTGAAGTCTTCTAGAAGAATGGTTCTCAGACTCTCTGATGAGAGATCCTTTTTTGTTGTTCTAGTCTGTCCTGAACTGAGCTTGTTTGTTTGCATTGGTTTGTTTTGTGCAAACTTTTTTTTTATTAATTTTAATGAAAATTTATAGAGACTTAGGGTTTCCAGTCATTCATTGTTGTACTTTTCTCTCTGTCCACCCTCTCCCCCTTCCGATTCATTATTCTTGAAAAGTAAAAGTAAAACTCTTTCATTGTTATGCAGTCCCTGCCCCCAGGTCCACTTGGTTGGTTTTTTTTAATGCAATTTTTATTTTATATTGGTTTACTTAGAAAGTTCATATTTACTTAGAAAGTTCATATATATTGTTTTTCACACCAGATCTTTCCCCTTTTCTTTACCCACCCCTTTCCCCACCCATCAAATTGTGTGACCCTATGATTAAGCGCCCCCTCAATCCTCATCCCTCTGCTCCTCCCTCTTCCCCGTTGTATCCTTGCACATGGTCTACAATAATGGTCTTGTACAGTATTTGTCCTTATGGGACTGAGTTAGTTCACTTAGCATAATTCTCGCCAGTCCCTCCCAAGTTATAGGTAGTAAGGACTGGTGTTTTTGACGGAACATGGTTCCGAGTTGGCTGTGTCAGCAATGGTAAATCATTGTGAATGTTTCGGTGCCCATCTCAGTGTGCACTGTGGCTGTGGACTGGCCATCCCTGGGCCTCGTTTGGAGAAAGAAGTAGGTCTGGGTCACCTCTGCTCATGATGTCGTCACTTGTCTGCAGGTCACTGAGCTCATAGCCTATTAACAGCTCTGAGAAGTCCTGTGAGAATGTTAAGGTCAGTCCCTCCACAAACACGCTTGCCTTAAGCATGCCTTCTGATTCTGCTCCAGGCAGCTCTTCTGGTTGAGGCTCCAGGGGCCTTGAGCTGAGGCTGGAGCTTCCTCCTGTGTTCGTGGGGACTCGGAGTTTCTGGACAGGGGCTGGTTCCTGGCTGCAGAAAGAAACGTGCCCCTCTCCATCACGCACCCACTTGCCAGATTCGTGTGAGATCCTTGCTCCTTGGAGAATGTGCTTACTGTAGGTGTGGACATTTAGTTTCAGATGGGACAAACATAGGCATGCCAGCAGCCAGGGTGGGCAGGCTCAGGCCGTATGATCTGAAACGCTGTCTGACAGCTGTGTATTTGGCACCATGTAGCCGTGGACACCATACTGACCAGCGTCTGAACCTAGAGGCCTGGGTGCAAAAGAAGACGTTCATCCACAGGACAGCCAACAGAGAGGGATTGGTGTGGGACTCAGCTGTCAGGGACTTGAAGTCCCAGCCTCAAGGGAGAGACAATGAGAGGATCTGGTGTGTGTGGCAGGGCGCAACGCACCATCCTATGCCCTCTCTCTGGCTCCTTCACCGGGCCTTGAGCTTCACCATGCGAGCTCGATTGTCTGCTTCCTTGATTCCTTCTTTCTCTCAGCTGAAATCAGAGGAAATACTTGGAGCTGTGAACCAGGAATCATCCCCTGGGGCCAGGCAGCACTGGAGCCTCATTCTGTCTCAGGGGCCACAGCCAGGCTGGACCACCTTCTAGGCACTGTCCTGAGGGAATCCTCCCACCACCAGGTCCCTGAAGAGGGCTGCATCCCAGACACACAGTGCCATCTCCTCAGAAGCCCTGCCTTTCCTCCTTCCCCAGCTTCCCTGTTCCCACTGCAGTCAGGACAGGTCATGAGCCATGGGCGCTCACCCTGGGGGCTTTGACCTTCCTTGCTCTCTCTCTAGAACCCGGCCCCCTCCTCGTAGATTGGTGAGCCGTCCTGAAACTGGAGAAATACATGGGATCCGCGCCTCGAAGCATCCAATAACTGGAGGCTATTAATAGGCACAGCGGCGTTGGCAGCCCGGCTCTATGCATTGTTTCTGCATGAAATGGGACGTGCGGAGAAGCAGTCATTTGGCTGGACACCCAACGAGGCTGATTTAGCCAAGCGTTGAGGGACTTGCACATCCCAGCGGGCAGTGTCCTTCACACCTGGGGAGCGAGCTGCATCTCTGCTCCTCAGCACGCTTCACATTGTGCCTTTTAGGGAACTGCTCCTGAGACAGTTAACACGCAAGAAGAGTACGTCAGCCGCTGCTTCAGGGCTGTGACCAGAAAATAAGCGTGAATGTGAATTAGTCACTTTTAATTCAGTGTGCATTTATTAGGGCGTCCTCTCCTCTGGGCTCTCAGGCCCCTGCCTTTGAGGGGTTCCCAGGCCCGACCCACAGCGGATGCGGGAGGATCCCTGGTAGCGATAGACCAAGGGCTATGGTGTCTGTGTGGAACTCTTCAGGGGATACCTCACAGATGGTGGCATCTGAAGGGGATCCAGGGGACGCAAAGGAGCTCTGCTGGCTTAGTGGTAAGGCGTTGCTCTGCCAGGCCAAAGGCAGGCGGTTCAAATCTACCAGCTGCTGTGCAGGAGAAAGATGGGCGGTCTCTTTCTGTGCAACGTACTGAAATCCAGTTGCAGGGTCAGCTTTGGATCGGTTTCAACTTGATGGTACACAACAACAATGACACGGGACACAAGGTGTCTTTGAGTGAGAGCAGGGCACAGTGACTGAAGGCGCCGTGGAGTAAAGCTTCCGAGGCTGGCCAGGCTGGCAGGTTCTGGTAGAGCTGAGACATAGGGGGTGTGGTGTCCATGGACCTGGGATACAAAACAGAAAGCGAGGTGATAAAGCAGACTGGGCTGTGGGCTGCTCACTCAGTCTTTCAGGCCCCAGGCATCAAACCAGGTCTGGGGACCCGGACCACCTTCCCCATATGGTGCTTCTCAAGTTTCTGACTTGGAAGCTTGGAAAGATCTGGCAACATGGCCGGCAGTGTCTCTGGATGGTGGGCTGTTCAGTTATTTCACTTACCAGATTCCTGGTCCCACTGGTATCAGAGTTTGAAACACAGTTTTGGATTCCTGGGAGCCATTGGAGATTTTAAATTAGGCAAGTGCTGTAAACGCTTCAGCAGCCTCCAAACGTGACCCAGGGGAAATGACGAGGCAGGGGCTGGTGGGGCTCGAAGAGGAGATTGGAGGGGGGGTTGGCTGCACAGCTCCCAGTTCCTTGATCCTGGGCCTGCAAGTGACCTCTGCACTTAGCAAATTTCCAGTTATCTGCAGGTAGAAAACAAACAAAACCCATCCAAGACCAACAAGACCCCAAAGTAGAATCTCCCCGGATGTTTAGAGTGGTGCAAGTGTTCATGGGGTGAACCTGAAAGGACTGTGGGGCCCTCCCAGGAAAGATCTGCACTAAACATGTGCTGTTGCTTTATATTTACAGGCATCTCCCCCTCGTGGGCTAGCACGGAGCACCCTACACTTGGGGGTTGTCTCCCCCTAAGTGGACAGCCCGCCGAGTATTTGGCAGCGTCTGCTTGTGCTTGAATTATGCAGTGTCTTAATGAGTCCATTTGTCACATCCTTCTCTGGTCCTCCAGGACTCCTGGAGCGGGCAGTTCGTATGGTCATAATGAATATGAATGAAGCAGAGCCCTGTTGGCACGTCGGCTTACTGTTTTCACTAAGGTGGAGACTGGAGTGTGGCCACCTCGATGGCCAGGAGGGATCCCATCAGAGTCCCATGTGGTTTTCCCAGTGTAGGGAAGTCCTTGGCAGGGAGGGAGTCTGAGGTTGCTGGGAAGAGGGTGCTACCTGGACCCGTATGAAATCCTGACCCTGCAGTCTGACTGTGTTGAATGATCGGTATTGATCTCCCAGACCTCCAGCATCCCCCTGCGGCTGAACTTGGAGGGCTCTGCGTCTGGGGAAGAATTGACTCTGCAGTAATCGTCAGGAGGAACTGAGACCTGCAGGTGGAAGGAAGGAGGTCAGAGCCTCCTTGAAGAGACCCTGGGAGTGAGTTGGGGGAATAACCTCTCAGAGGAAGGGACTGGAGGCTGAGCCGAAATGGTGGGTGGAGCTCTGAGGACCTACAAAGAGGACTCCAGACAAGGCCTCTGTGTGCTGATGAGCTTGGCCAGAGGCCGGAAGATGTGGAAGATTGGGAGGGTCAGGAGGTCTGGTGGAAGGGTCTCATGGGGCCTCCTCGCTGATAGCTAGGAGATGGGGGGATTGTCCCTCAGTACCAGCAAAGCCTTTGGAGTGTTTAAGCAGGACTAGGGGTTGACACCATGTGATATGGTTTAAAAGCCCCTCTCCTACCCCAAAGCTACCATGTGCTGAAGGAGAGATAGCAAAGCCAGAGCACCATTGACAGATAATTAGGAGACAAGTGCCAGAGATGCTTTGGCCTGGGGGCAAGGGGCGAGCATGGTGAAAGTCGATGATCTGAGATTCCTTTTGGAGGAAATCTGCTGACTTCTGAAGCCTGGCCCTTGGTGGGTGAGAGTTACTTAGGGCACCAGGGGAGGCCTTGGCATTGGAGCAGTCACTGGAGTCGGGGAGGCCGTCCTCCTGTCCAGCTCTCCACATGGTGCATTTGCTGAAGGGTGGGCTGCTCAGGTCAGCCCTGACTCAGTCCCATTGCCTGTAGGACCCAGACCATACCCAGGCCATCCCACTCAGGGACTGCCTTGGGGGACCCCTCCCATCTCCACCCATGTGTGGGCAGAGCACAAGAACCTGGGAACCTCTTTGTCCAGCTTCTGTGCACTTCTTTTTTTAAAGCATTTCCCCCTCTCCCTTCACTGCCACCAGATTTAAAAGCAGCTTGTTTCTTTAAGGCCGCCTCGGTGCGGTCTTGTCACTGAAAATTTCTCTTGCCCTGATAAGGGACTTCATTTCCGTGGAACGCATACGTTTCTGTTGGCCTGAGCAGTTTTCAAATGGTAGTAATTTCCGTCTGTCTTCTCTCTCCTCCCAGTGAACTAGCTCATTCATCCACGCACCTTGAACCTTTAATTCCTTGAGTAATGGCAGCATTTTCACCACTTGAACCACACCCTGGGTCAAAATCAGAATAAGAGATGCTAATCAAACCCACTTTCCATCAGGGTGATTCTGTCTCATAGTGACCTGAGGAGACAGGGCCAAACTTCCCAATGCATGTTTACAGAAATGGCCTGCCACATCTTTGTCCTGTGCATTTGACGGTGAATTTGAACCACTGACCTTTTGGTTAGCAGCTGTGTGCTTTAACTACCATACTGCTAGGACCCTCGAGGACCTGACACTCAGCGCAGGGTCCAACAAGTAGTCCTTGATTTACCTGAATGCCTTGCTCTGGACCTCATCATCCTCAGAAGCGCTGGTCTATGGGTGAAGTGCGGAGTGCTTCAGCTTGGGGATTCTGGAATCCTGGGGTGCCAGAACTCACGGGTAGGGTAAACTTTGAGGGCATCTGTAACAGTGTCTCAAAAGTAGAACTGCTCTCTGATTTAGGTGGTGTGGATTTAGGAAGCATGGGGTCTGTGAGAGAGGGTCTTTTCTACTCTCAGTTATTTTTCTCTTCTCTGGGGTCCTTCAGGGAGCATCTCACTCTGTCAGTCATCGTTCATGTTCCCTCCTGACAGCAAGCTGGGGCAAAACAGACAACTGCTTTGAGACAGAATGCATTGATGTGGTTGTTAAGTGCCGTCAAGTTGAGTGTGACTCATAGGACCCTGTGAACACCAGATCTGAACCCTGTCCTAGCCTGTTCCCTCATCATCATCTCTGATATACTTGTTTCCATTACTCCAGCCATTGTGTCAATCCGTCTCATTGAGGGTCTGCCTTTCTTTCACAGCAGACCTTTCACCTTTCCAAGCATGATGTCCTTTTCCAAGGAATAATGTTGTTATGTGCCATTGAGTTGACTATGACTCACAGCGACCCTATGCACCAGAGTTCTGAACCCTACCCTGTCCTGAGCCAGTCTCACTGTCTTTGACACACTAACCTCCATTATCCCAGTTACTTTGTCAGTTCTTCTTATCCAGGGTCTTACTTTCTTGCCTTGTCCCTCCAGCCTTCCAAGCATGACATCGTTCTCCAAGCACTGGCCCCTCCTGGCCACATGTCCAAAGAGCTTCAGAATCCTTGCCTCTAAGGAACAACTTGGTTTCACCCTCTCCAGAACAAATCTATTTGTTCTTTTGGTGGTCCATGGTATGTTCAGTACTCTTTTCCAGCACCACAACTCAAAGACATCAATTCTTCTTCTGTCATCCTTAGTCATTGTCCAGCTTTCTGATGCATAACAAGTAAATGTGAAGACCATGTTCATTCTGTATCAGGTGCACTTTACTCTCTACACTGACATTGTTGCTTTTTAGTACTCTGGAGAGGTCCCTGACAACAGATTTCCCTAATGCAGTTTGTCTTTTGATTTCCTCACTGCTGTTGCCAAGACTGTTGATTGTGGAACTGAGTAAACGAAAATTGTTAGCAACATCAATCTTTTTTCCATCCATCATGGTACTGCCAGTTGGCCCATTGGTGAGAAACTTAGTTTTTTTGATGCTGCACTTCAGTCTCTTTTGAAGACTACAGTCCTTTACCTTCTGCAGCAAACACTTCAGATCCTTCTCAGTTTTGGCAAGCAAGGTTGTGCCATCTGCATAACACAGAGAATCTTCCTCCAGTCCTGATGCCACACTCCTCCTCATGAAGTCCAGCTTCCTGAATGATCTGTTCCACAAATAGATTGAAAAGACATGGGGATAGGATGCATCCCTGACACACTCCTTTCCTGATTTTGAACCAGGCAGTGTTTCTCTGCTCTGTTCTGACGATGCCTCCTGGTCCAGGTATAGGTTTTGCATGAGCACAGTAAGGTGTTCTGGGATTCCCATTTCTCTTGAGGTTAGCCACAAGTTGTTGGGATCTACACAGTCAAATGCCTTTGCACAATCAATGAAACACAAATAGATGTTCCTATGGTGCCCTCTACTTTCAGCCATGATCCATCTCACATTGGCTATAATGTCTCTAGTGCCATGACCTCTTATAAACCTAACTATCTGTTGTCAAGGACCTCTGCAGAGTACTAAAAAGCAATTATTTCAGTCTAGAGGCTAAGATGCACCTGATACAGAAGACCATGGTCTTTGCAATTACTTGTTATGCATCAGAGATCTGGACAGTGATCAAGGATGACAGAAAAAGAATTGATGTCTTTGAGTTGTGGTTCTGGAGAAGAATATTGAACATATCACAGACTTTTGAGAGAACTAACAGGTCTGTCTTGGAGAGGGTGAAACTGGATTTCTCCTTGGAGGCAAGGATTTTGAAGCTCCATCTCATATCCTTTGGGTATGTAGCCAGGAAGGACCAGTCTCGGAGATGGACATTATGCTTGGAAGAGTGGAGGGACTGCGCAGGAGAGGAAGACCCCAGGTGAGGTGGATTGGCACAGTAGCTGGAATAATAAAGGTAGGTGTGTCAGAGACCGTGAGGTTGGCTCAGAATAGAGCAGACTTCAGAGCTACTGGACATAAAGCTATGATTTGTAGTCAACACAATGGCACATAACAACAACAACAACAACAACTGTGTGTACTCCTTCTATCTTCTTTTGATGCCTCCTGTATCAGTCAATATTATGCTCATAGCATCCTTAATTATTTATTACAGCTTTAGGCTTAAATGTGTTCTTCAGTTCTCCAGCTTAAGAAATGCTGAATGAGTTCATCCCTCTCCTAACAACATGCCCAAGTATGTGAGATGAAGCCTTGCCATCCTTGCCTCCAAACAGCACTCTGGCTGGACTTTCTCTCCAGGACATAATTGGGATTTTTTTGGCAGCCCATGGAGACTCAACACTCTTCTCCAGCACCACAACTCAAAGGCTTCTTTTTGTTGATCTTTACTCATTTTCTGGCTCTCAGATGCATAGTAGGTGACTGAAAAGACCCCGGCTTGAATCAGGCGCATCTTACTCTTTAAGCTGACATCATGGTTCTTCAGTACTTTGGAGAAATCCCTGAATGCAATGTTGTGTGCTGTCCAGTCAGAGCTGACTCATAGCTGACCTTCCAGCAGGTTTTAAGAAACAGTAAATATCACGGGAGAAGATTGCCCATCCTTTTCCTATAGAATGTAAAGATTGTGGCTTTTATGCATGTAGCATAAAGTGAACAATTTAAAAAGAAACAGTTCAGTGGTATTTAGTACGTTTGCAGTGTTGAGTGAATACCTCTTCTTTCTCCTGAAAGGGAGCGAGTATTTTCTAGAATTCGACAGGTTGTGGGACACAGGGCCTGTCCATCGTTGTGGGTCTAGCCCTGGGATGATTAGATTGGGTTCACAGTGGCTCCGGAGTGTGACAGCCTTAAGGGGATTAGTTGGAGCATGGACATAATTCAAGAAGGGCAGGGGGCCCAGTGTCCAGACTGGGCCTCAGATTTGTGTAAAGGAAGGATCAAAGAAAGTGGGATTGCAGTTGTGAGAGTGGATAAAGAAGCAGTTTTTTTCTGCAGGCCCTGGAGCAGGAGGTCTTATTTCAGAGGACCCCCCGTGAAGCCAGAGTGGGTCACTGACCAGCTTAGTGCTATCGGCCTGAGCCTCGTGGGGCCTGCAGCATGCTGCTGGAACAAGATCCTCTCAATTAGCTCAGTGGACCTTGGTGGGTTTTTGTAAGTAGATTGCCCACCTTTCTTCCTACTCCATCTTTGTCTAGAATCTCTGCTGAACCCCTGTCACAGTGCTGACAGACAAGGAGTGGCTGTACGTGAGGTGCATTAGCTGAGAATCGAACCTGGGGCTCCTGCATGGAAGGCAGGCAGTCTGCAGCCAAGCCACTCATGCTCACTGCCCATATGTAGCAGGATGCTGGTGTCTCTGAACTCACTGAGTTCCTTCAGTCTGTTATCTGTACTGAGAGGTGCCTCCCTCAACTTGTCCCCAAAGACACATTTAGTAACTGTCTCCCGGGTACAAAGTGCTCTTCCTGGCTTGTTCAGCTTTAAAGCTATCCAGGCTTTATTGGGTGTTGGGGTTTTTTTTTTATAAATAATTTTCTACATAACTTTATTTCTCCCTTTTGCATTTCTGAGTGAGGCTGAGGCTTATCTTCATGATGATCACCGTGGCTGGCCGTAGCTAGAACCTGAACATTGGGCAGTGTTGCTGCTCCTGGGCTGGGCTGGACCTAGGTGTGGTCATTTCAGGGAGCTGACGACTCCTTAAGACTATGTGTGTCCTCCTTGACTTGAGCAGGCAGCTGACATGTGGCTTGCCGTGCCCGCAGGCTGGCCTGCTGGTCAGCAGCTACCCCTATGCAGGCTGGCTCATTTTTTCCTTTTCTTTCGGCTTATAATGAGGGCTTGGTCTTATGAGCTGTGTAAGACTAAGCTTTTCTTTATGACAGTCTCGTGCTCTATACCTGCTGACATTGGGGAGGGGACAGATGGGTCACGAATCACCTTCTTTTGACTTACCAGATGGCAGTGAAGTCTCTGCTGTTTGGTCCTGTCTGAGTGGCCTCCTTCCCCGTGCTTCTGGAAGCTCACCCGGAACACACAGTAAGTTGTGCTCATTCTCTGGTCCTCAGACACCCCTCTGGTGTCCTTGCAGGGCCAGGCCTGGAGCACACATGTTCATTCATGCACCCACTCATTCATTCAACCAGTATGGGTGAGGACATTCCGTGTTAAGTCATGGCACATGGTTTACAGACAGACAGATTGTGCTTGGTGGCCTAAGCAGGGAAAATACGTGTTGAAGGGAGTCAGATGCCTCACACCAGTTGAGGTGCTAGAGAATCGGGCCTGCAGGCTGCACAGCCCTCAAGAGGGATTCTAAGTGCGCTCTGTGGAGACGCTCCCACAGGGGCACAAATCCTTCTGCCATTGCAGCCCCCGAAAGTGGCTTTTCTGCCACTAGACTCTCCCCTTTGTGGAAGTGACTTCCCTAGGGGATGGATCCCTTGCCTTATGGCTTCCTGGAGGGATTTCTGCACAGTGTGTACTTCTCACTGGCCGGCAGGCCCCGTGCTGCACGCTGGCTGCAGTGGAGGTGTGGATGTGAGCTTCTGGCTTGTTCCTCAGGGAAAGGAGGACTCTTGGGAGAGAACGCCTTACACACAGCAAGGCCAACTTGGCTGAGAGTCCTAACTCAGGCTGATTGAAGCCCCACTACGTGCCTCCTGCTGGCCATGTGGTGCGTGTCCTGTCCCGGCCAGCTCCTGGGCGAGTGTGCCGTGAGCAGTGTGGAGGGTGCTGGAGGTGGGTGCTGGGTATTCTGGGACGAGTTCTGCCAGTCACCCTGGGACATGGAAGAGCCGTTAAGTGACCGCTCTTCCCTGAGACTGGCAGGGATGATGTCATCAAACAAAGTGAGCTGGGAAAGGTGAGAAGGACTCTCAGATCCAGAATTTATAATTCTGCAAATGGAAGCAGAGGCCTTCCCTGTCAGAGAGACTAGCCTTTCAAAGGTCAGGAGTGAGGCTGAGTGACCCTGGCTGTGGAGTGGACTGAGCCCATGGACTCTGTGATGTAAAGGGCTTACGAGGGAGTGCAGAGGTCCAGGGAAGAGGTAATAAGGTCTGGCCAGGCTGTACAGGAAGACAAGGCCCTAGATGTGATCTTTTGAAGGTCGTGTTGGCTCAGTAGGTGGGTGATTAGGCAGGAAGGTGGGGAGTGTGTCGTGACTACTGGCGTGTGGTTTTGGTGACAGACTCTAATGGCCCGTTGCTGAGATAGCCCAATGTTAATTTCCTTTCCATTCAGCCACTGGACACACCTTTGTTCCTCTTCATGTCCCTTGCTCCAGGTGGGGTCCCCAGTTACTGCTCAAGAATGACTGACAGAGCAGCAATCACTTTAATCTCCAGTCTGCCAGCTGCTTCCCACGAATGTGTTGGATCTGATCCAGTTTACTATGAGCTTTTGTGGCAGAGACTTGGCTCACAGTAACGGAGGACAGTCTCCAGGGGCCTTGGCCATGGCCTATCCTCCAGGCCCCTGCTGGCCAGGTCCAAGGCTGAGCCCATCCTTAGAGGCTTGCCCCAGTGCCCAGGGCTGCCAGGGAGGCCATCAGACCCATCGAGGCTTGGATGAAGAACTTTTATTAAATAACCCCATTGAGAAATGTTTTACCTGCCATGTAGTTTATGTAAAGTGTATAATTAAATGGTTTTTAATACATTCACAGAATCAGAGTCTCAATCTTATTCTAGAACCTTTCCATCACCCTAAAAATAGTGCTGAGCATGTCATTAAAAAAGCGGGATCTTATGAAGAGGAATGTGGCATCAGGATCGGAAGAAAACTAATTAACAACCTATGCTATGCCATTGGCACAGCCTTACTTGCTGAAAGTGAGGAGGATTTGAAATGCTTGCTGCAGAAAATCAAAGACTACACTTTCAGTATGGATTATATCTCAACCTTGAAAAAGACAGAAATCCTCACCACGGGGCCAATAGCCAGCATCATGATAGAAGGGACAAGACTGAAGTTGTTAATGTTTTCATCTTGAAAAGGCACAAGGCTCCAGTCCATGGGCTGCTCTGAGGAAGAAAGGTTGACAGTCTCCTCCGGTGTGATCTACATCCTCTGAAAATCCACTGGAAGGTCGGTGATGAGTCGGTTCTGACCCAACAGCATATGACGGCAGCAGTAACAACAATCTGGTTTTGGTCTCTGTGGATTTGCCTATTCTGCACATTTCATGTAAGTGAAACCATACACTCTGAGGCCTTTGTGACTGGCTCCGTTCACTCAGCATCAAGAGTTCAAGGCTCAACCATGCTGCGACCTGTGTCAGTACTTACTTCCTTTCTACAGTGAAAGTGTTCCACAGTATGAATCGCCTCCATTGTGCTTATTTCTTATTCTGTCTTCAGTTGCTGGACACTTGGCTTGCTCCTGGATTTTGGCGAGAGACTGAAAGTGAGTGAAAGAGTGCTGCTGTGAATCCATGGACATGTTTTTGTGTGGACATGTGTTTTCATGTCTTTTACCTCAGAGAGGAAGTGCTGGGTCCTAGGGTAACTCTGTGTTGAAGTGTTTGATCAGCTGCTGTACTTTAATTTTGCACCGCTGGAAGAGTGTAAGGGCTCCAGTTTCTTCACAGCATCCCAGTGCATGTGACTATCTGCCTTCCTGAGTCCGCAGCCTAGGGGGCAAGGAGCTCTGGGGGCGAAATCCATACTGTGTGGCAACCAAA
This sequence comes from Elephantulus edwardii, assembly GCF_000299155.1. Lineage (NCBI taxonomy): Eukaryota > Metazoa > Chordata > Mammalia > Macroscelidea > Macroscelididae > Elephantulus > Elephantulus edwardii. Next base: position 1,430,560 of record NW_006400072.1, on the reverse strand, counting down.
TCGCTGCACGTCTGGCAGCTTGAACCCACCACCTGCTTTGAGGAGAGAAGATGGACAGTCTCCTCCTGTTAAGATTTACAGCTTGGAAACCGCTGGAGGAATGAACTCGACAGCAGTGAGGTTTCTCTGAGAGATAGTGAATAACTCTCTTTGCTGCCCTGTGATGTTCTGTGGTTTTCTTACAACTCTGATTTTGTGAAAGCAGCTGTGGAGTGAGACTAATAGGACAGTTCACGTACACCTTCAACTCTGATTGATTGATTTTTGCGTGGATTGATCAGTGAGACTGATGCTCTGTTGAGGGCAGGAAGTACCAGCCGGGCTTTGCTCAGGGACAAGGTGGGTAAGCCTCTGAGCATGTGTTTCCTGGAGCCCACAGGCTACTCAGTAGATGTCCTGAGCATCACTGTCCTTGTACATAACGTAGGATTGTCACATTTGTGGAGAGGAGGGGTATAGTGGCCTGAGATGTCCTGAGCAGGGACGCCCCTGTAAAGGTGGGTGGCCAGGAGGGTGCACAGGAGGCTGCAGAGGCCCAGGGCCTAGGGCCAGAATTGCTTCTGTGAGATACTTGGACTTCCCCTGGCAATGCAGGCAGGTCAGCAGAGGCTCCTGACCCCAGTCCCACCAGCAGAATAGACAGGACCTGGGCACACCATGCCTGCAGGGGGAGAAGCCTGCGTTGATGTGTAATGAGCCGGCCTGTCGTGCGCGGAGGGGTCTGCACACTTGGGCTCCTGGGAGCTGCCCCTGGGGTGGGTGCAGGGGCTGCCACGTGGTCCAAGGAAGCACACACTGACTGGACCCTGGGATGGTGAGGCAGTGACCAGCCGGGCAGAGTGCCACCCCGGTGTCCTCTGTGAAACCAGCTTCATCTTTGAGCTTCACTTCACTCCCTGGGGTCAGCTTTCAACCTTCCATAACCAACATGGCAGAAACTGCGTAAATTCAGGTCTAGACCAGGGAACTGTCCTTGTCACAGAGTGAAAAATGGCTGCTCTGCTGGACAACAGAAAGGATGCATCCTTGTGTCCCCGGAGCAGCAACACCGTTCATAATTGCCTGAACGGTTATTAGGGGACTGTTCTGGAATTGAGCATGTGGCAGGGACAGGTGAAAGCAAGCAGGGTTGGTTGTGGTGATGGTGGTGGTGGTGGTGTGTGTGTGATGTGTCATGCTGCATACTTAGAAGTCAGCTGCTCCTTGGGGGACGGATTGGCAGTCCCCTCCCATGCGCACATGCAGCCTTTGAATGTACACATCTTCAGGTAGCACATTACACCACCAGGATTCCTTGCTGTTAGGACAGGCAGCCTTAAGATTCCACCATGGATGCTCTTTTCATGCCAAGACTGTAAAATGCCCCACTTTTAGATTGCCCTCTTTACATCCAAACAGATACCTCTGATTTTAAACTCTCATACAAGCCAAACAATAGACAGGCCCATGTAGGGAAGAGTGTTTTCCTTAACAGGGAAACCCAAGACCAAAAGGACAGGATTTGTTCCAAAACAAAGCTTAGAACACAGGTGGGAGCAGGAAAAAAGGTGAATGGAAATGGGAAAGTTTGGAAGGGATGTGGATGAGTGCTGCTAAGTTGTGAGGCCTCATCAATATCACCAAACAAAATGTGTGTATATTGTTGAACAGAAAATTAATTTTCTCTGTAACACAGAGTCACTGTATCAGAAGGAATTGGCTGATACAGAGGAATTTCATGAACCAACATACGAGCAAGAGCCTATGGTGATGAAGGAGGAAGTTCAAGTTGCTCTGAAGGAATTGGCAAAAAACAAGGCTCCAGGAGTTGATAGCGTACCAACTGATTTATTTCAACAAGCAGACGCTGCCCTGGATGTGCTAAGTTGTGCCAAGAAATCTGGAGGATTTGGATGTTCCCATTCCAAAGAAAGGTGACCCAACAGAGTGTGGAAATTATCGAACAATATCATTAATATCACATACAAGCAAGATTCTGCTGAAAATTATCCAAAAACATTTGGAATAATATGTCAGCAGAGAAATGCCAGATGTGCAGGCTGGATTTAGAAGAGGTCCTAGGGATATTATAGCTAATGTAAGATGGATCTTGACAGAAAGCAGAGGATACCAGAAGAATGTCTGTCTGTGCTTCATTGACTATGCAAAGGCTTTTGACTAGATCACAACAAGCTGTGGCTGACTCTGAGAAGAATGGGAATCCTAGAACATTTGATTGTGCTAATGTGAAACCTATACTTGGACCAAGTCGTCAGAACAGAGCAAGGAGACACTACATGATTCAAAATCAGTCAGGGCGTCCGTGAGGGATGTGTTTTGTCTTCATACCTTTTCAATCTGTATGCAGAACAGATCATCTGAGACGCTGGGCTGTACGAGGAGGAATGTGGCATCAGGATTGGTGGAAGAATTAGCAACCTGCATTATGCAGATGACACAACCCTGCCTGCTGAAACTGAGGAGGACCTGAAGCTCTTGCTGCAGAAGGTCAAGGACTGCAGCCTTCAATATGGATTGAAGTGCAACATCAAGAAAACAAAGATTCTCACCACTGGGCCATTTGGCAGCATCAGTATGGATGGTGAAGAGATTGAGATAGTTAACAGTTTTAGTTTACTTGTTTCCACAGTCAACACTCTTGGTAACAGCAGCCAGGAAATCAGGAGACAAATTGCATTGTGAAAGTCAGCTGTGAGAGACCTCTCAAGAGGGACTGAAGAGCAACAATGTCAGGCTGGAGACTAAGGTGCGCCTGGTCCAGGCTATAGTCTTCACAGTTACGTGCTATGTATTGGAAAGTTGGACAGTGAATAGGGACCATAGAAAGAGAATTAATGCCTTTGAGATGCGGTGCTGGAGAAGAATGCTGAATATACCATGGACTGCTAGGAGAACAAACAGATTTGTCCTGGAGAGGGTGAAGCTGGAATGCTCCTTGGAGTCAAGGATTCTGAAGCTCCGTCTGACATACTTTGGGCATGTCGCAAGGAAGGACTGGTCCTTGGAGAGGGACATCATGTTTGGGAGAGTGGAGGGACGGTGCAGGAGAGGAAGACCCTTGATGAGATGGGTCGAGTCTGTGAGTGGAGTGGTGGGAATGAGTGTGTTTGAGACGGTGAGGTTGGCACAGGATAGAACGGCATTTAGAGCTCTTGTACGTAGGGTCCCTATGAGTCACGAGAGACTCGATGGCACATAACAATAACAAACAAATTTTTTACCCTAACCACAATAAACATTTTTTTAAAATTAAAAAACGAAGATGTACATTTATCTTGTTCATAGACAGTGCTAATCCAAAGGTGGTGCTTCTTTGACAGTTCAAATCCACCAGCTGGTTCATGGGAGAAAAGTAGACAGTCTCTTCTGTGATTTATAGCACCTGGAAACCTACTGGTGGGTCAGCTATGAGTTTGTTCCAACTTGACAGTGGTAAGAAATAGAGAAAAAGAGAAGTTTTTAATGGCATCATATGTGTGTAAAACTAAGAAGGATAGAAGGAGAATTGATGTCTTTGAGCTGTGGTGCTGGAGAAGAGTATTGAATGTACCATGGACTGTTAAGAAAACAAACAGATTGATCCTGGAGAGGGTTAAACCGGGCTGCTCCTTGGAGGCAAGGATTCTGGGGCTTCATCTGACATACTTTGGACATGTTGTAAGGAGGGTTTGGTCCTTGGTGAGGGACATCATGCTTGGGAGGGGAAGGCCCTCTATGAGGTGGATTGATTCAGTGACTGGGGTAATCAGGAGGGTGTGTCGGAGATGGTGCGATCGGCACAGGACAGAGCAGAGTTTAGGGCTGTTGTACATAGGGTCGCTATGAGTCGCAAGTGACTTGGTGGCACATAACAACAACAACAACAAATAAGAAAGACCAGAGAAGAATTGATAACCCTCGGTTCTGGTTGACAGTAAATGGCCCAGTGGTGAGGAGTTGCACTGCCAGCCTAAAGGCACGTAGTTCCACCAGCTGCTCCGCTGGAGAAAGATGAGCAGTCTCCTCAGTCTATTTACAGCCTCAGAAAACCCGCTGCAGGGTCAGCTCTGGGTTGGTTCCAACTTGATGGTTCATGACAACAACATGGACTGCCAAAGGGACAAACATACTGACCTTGGAAGAAATACAACAGGATGATATCTTCAGCTGCAAAGGATGTTATCAGGAGCAATCAGCGATCGTGGAGAAGAATATTCTGCTTGATGGAGTCGGTGGCCAAGAGGACTGTTAGTGAGGGGGTGAACACAGTGGCTAGCAGCACACGTGGGCTCAGCGTAGGCCTGGATTGTGTGTCGTTCTGTTGCACGTTGGGCTGGTGTGAGTAGACTTGACTCAGTCAACAATAGCATTGATCCCTGTGTGCAAGACTCTGATCCAGGCGTGTGACAGTGTTTACCCATTTCATCTTCTCCACAACCTTGACAGGAAGGTGTGCCTGATTCCACTTTGCAGATGAGAAATGGAGGCTCAGAGAGGTTGAGTAGCGGGCCCTGAGGCTGCACAGCACAAATGAGCCAAAGTAGCATTTGGACTCTTGGGCCCACCCTGGACACCCCTCAGAATGGGTGGCCATACCTGTCTTCCACACACACACTGGATGGAGGGGATGAGTTAAGGCTTCAGCCAGCTGGGAGAGGACAAGCTGGGGGACCCACCTGAGGTGTAAGCTGGGCGAGTGAGAATGTCACTAGGCGGAAGGGAAGTGGGAATGGAGAGCAGTCAGGGAGCAGGAGAACTCTGGGGTCAGGGCCTGAGGACTGGGCAGCATGACTGAGTAGTGGACAGCTGAGCAGGGGCAGGAGTGGTAGCACAGGGGGTCCCCAGTCTGGCCTTGGAAACTCATCCTCCTTCTTGGAGCAGTAGAAAGTTAAGAAAAGTGACTTCTTCATGGTCCTGTGAGCACCTGGCCTGGGAAGGCGATGCTGCTGGGGGAGTGGCTTAAGTCTTTGCCCCCAGGAAGGGGACATCTCTGAGGGGTGATTAAAGATTCTGCTCCTGGGAAGAGGACACTTCGGCGGGTGACTAGAGACCTGCTCCTGAGGGGGAGTGGAAGGCTGGACGCCCATGAGCACCAGGTCCTGCATGATGGCTTTGTAGGTCCAGAGAGCCGAGTAGGGACCCCCTAGAGGGTTCTGTCCCCCTATAGTTCCTAACCCAACCCCATGGCACGTGTATTACTAGGAGCACTGGGTTTTAGGAATAAAAAGAACAAGGAGCTCACTACTAGCTTGTAGTGAAGCCCTTGTCAGTACAGATGTGACAGCAGGACCAATCGGGCTCGACCGTCTTCAGTGTGCTGAGGTCTAGCTGAGTGCGCCTGCCCTGGGCGCGTCTGTGTTCTCCATGGGCTGGTGGAAATCACTCAGTCATTCAGCAGACCTCTGCCGCACACCTGCTGTGCTGCCTTGTCCCCGTGTGAGATACTGAGGCTGCATCGGGCAGCAGCATGGTCTGTGTCCCTCCATGTCGGCGGGAGGGGCTAGTTCCTGTCCTCACTGCCCGGCCTTAGGCCAAACCTTTGCTGTTTCTTGAATGAGTGAGTGACTCTTCAGGAGAGGTGTGTCTGGTGGCTGGCCCATTTCGTTTATAGATGCACAGCCTCCTCCCTGAAATATTACTGGGCAGTTTGTCCCTTCACAAGCAGGCAGTGCTCTCCACCTACATGGTCGTTGGGAGCTGTCCCCTTCTCCTTCTTACCTGAGAAGAACACCCATCAGAGTGGAAAGCAGGACCTGCAGCATGCTTTCTGCAGGTTCCTCATTGCCCACTTAGACAGCTGCCACCTGGTCCTCTCCTTTTAAGGAAAGCCAGGGCAGAGGCCCCTGGCCATCAAGGGGATCTGAGGTTGCCCACAGGCCCACCTGCAGCATCCGGGAGCCGCTCAGTCTGTAAATTAGAATTATCCAGTGTTGCTGCCAGAGCTCTTGGGTTAATGGGTTGGTGTAGCTTGTTCTAATTAACCTCAATCTCCCTAGGGAACAGGGTTATTCCAAGGACCAAGCGGTCAGTGTCATGGTTGGGCAGCTCAGAGCCTCAGTGGGGAAGAGGTCAAGTCTGCACTTCTCTTTCCCCGGAAACGTGCAAGCCCTGACCACCCCTCCACACAGCCTCCCCTGGTGAGCCCTGGTTAGAGGCTGGAATAGGGTCCATCTGAGGATGGGGGAGCTTTCCTCTGCTGAGAGTATCTTGGATGTTAGGGATGGGACGCTGTTAGGATCGGGTTGTGTATCTTCGTTTTCTGTGGGAACCCAAAGACTAGGAGGCCAAGCACTCTCCCTGTGTCAGCTGACATTTGATGAGGGTCGGGATTCAGCCCCAAGTATCAGGCCTTTTGGCCGCCTGTCCTGCCTCCCACCTGGGCCAACGGCAGGAGTTAAGAAACTGGAGGGGTCAGGTGGCCTGCGTGAGGCTAACTCTGCACCTTCGCTCAGGATAGCAAGTGAAGTCTGGTAATGGCCCCACTTCTGGGGTGCTGGGAGCTGGGAGCAGGGACACCTTTTCGTTTTCTTTCACAGAGCTCCTAACTCTAAGGAATGTGTGCAGGAAATACTGCTTAGGAGAATTCCCAGTGATAGACCACAGGGAACTGTGCATCCTGTCCTCCTGGGATATGGGGGCCGCTCGCGGGCTCTGAGCAGGACAGAGCTGTGGGCATGGACTGGGGTGCTGCCCAGCCATCATGAGAATTCCAGAGTCCAGACCAGTTGGAAGCAGTTAGAGGCTTCCAGTCGGTATAGAAGACAACACAGAAGACATAGTTGAGCCTGAAGGAGAGAAAGTCACAACAGAGTGGATTTACATTTGGTGATGTAGTCAGAAGTCACAGTCACCGCTCTCGAGTCAGAACAGACTCTTGACTGACCCTCTAGCGGGTTTTCAGATGCTATGAATCACACAGGAGTGACTGTCTTTCCGTGGAGAGTTTGATCATCTTTCCCCCAAGTAGCCACTGAGAGAGATGCATGGCCTTTTTGCCTGCAGCGCAGCTCTGTAGGGACTGAGCCACCATAGCGCCCCCTTCAGTGACAGAGGACAGGAGAGGTGAGGAAAGAACTGAAGCAACAGGTGGGTCGGCTCCTGTGCTCTAGAAACCTTTGCTCTGAACTCTCAATGCAGAATAAGAGGTACATTACAAAGAGGACTGAGAAGGGGGTAGGTAATTAGGCAACAGTGAATGAATATTTTTTTTAAAAAGTGAACTGAAGGAGGGTGAGGGTGGGAGACAGGATAAAATGTGCAACAGTGAATGAATGAAAATCTAACTTTTCTGTAAACTTTCATTAAAATCACAATGAAAAGAAAAAAAATTATTAAAACAAAACCAAAAGAGAAGGCTTTGAAAATGAAAGAAAATAAACATCCTCTGTATATAAAACAACAATAAAGAAAAACTCTAAATGCAAAATTAAACTAAAGGAAGGACTCGTGGGCATCTGGGAGGGAGGGCATGTCACTTATGACGGTGGACAGCACTGGGCCTCTGCTACTCCAGTACTTGTGAATAATGACGATGGGATTTCAGATGAGAAAGAAGACAAGGGGTTTCGTGAGAAGAATAATTGTGTGTAAATGCCACAGTACACACTCTCACTAGAGGTGGTGGTTGTTATGTTCTGCTGTCAGAACTGACTCATAGCTGGCCCTCCAGCAGGTTTCAGAGGCTTGTGTAAACCGTGCAGGAGGGAACTCGCTCCCATGAAGCAGTCGGTGGATTAAGTTGGCTTTGGGTTGTCAGTGCAGCTCCGTATCACTTGGCCATCAGAGCTCCCTATAAATGATAATACAAACACAAAAAAATCTGCATGTCAGGAAGGAAGAAGAAGATAAAGCGGCTACTATCCTTATTTTTTAAAAGAAGAGAATTAATTCCTATAATCTAAAATGTCCCATCACATTGCAGCATCATTTCCTCTCCTGATCACTCCTGGCATCGTCTTGCTTCTGCTTGGCTCATTTACTGTTGATCTATTCCACACGTGTGTCAGGCCTTCTTTCTACCTTGGTCATGGCTGTTTTCTTGTGACTTGACATGTCCACAGTCTTGGTTGTGGACTCCTAAGAGAAGAATCCAGTGGTAGAATTCTCACCTTCCACTTGGCGAACTGGGCTCAGTTCTGGCTAATGTCCCCCATGCAGGCCCATCCCCTCTCTGCCAGCTTAAGTTCAGAAGTTGCTATGATGCTGAACTGATTTCCTTAGAGCTTTCAGGCTAAGACAAGGCAGGATGAAAGAGCTGCTGAGCTGTTGTGGAAACTGGTCAGTAAAAATCGTATGAGTAACTGTGGGTCTGGTCTCGAGGATCATGGGGCCAGGGCACGACTGGGCAGCACTTTGTGCATAGGTTAGCATGACTGGGAGGCTGACTAGATGGCAACTTGCAACAGCTGAATGGACAGATGACCGAAGCGTTCCAGTAAACGTGTTTGACATATTTACATGCATAACATGTTTAAAATATTATAGCTAGAGTTTCAGAATATTGAGACTCGGCTTAGGTGAGTAATTAAAAACCACGATGGAGTTTTTGTGAAGGGTAGAGCACCTGAAGTAATTTATTCTAGCTGGAGGTAAACTTGTGATACAGAATGGCTTCTCAGATTCTGAAAGGTTCCAGATTTGAGGGAACTTATGGTGTTGGTGTTTTGTCTTACTTGGATGCGTGATCAACCCTCTTGGTATCAGCAGTCAGGAAATGAGGAGACATACTGCACTGGTTAAATCTGCATTCAGGGACCTCCAAATTGTTGAGGAGCAGTGACATCAGTTTGAGGACTATGGTGCATCTGATTAAGACCAACATCTTTCCATTCATTTCTTATGCATCTGAGAGCTGGACAATGAATAAGGATGACAGAAGAATTGATGTCTTTGAGTTGTTGTGTTGGAGAAGTGTACTGAATATTCCACGGACTGTCAAAAGAACAAATATTATCTTGGAGAAAGCGCAGCCAGGATGCTCCTTGGAGGCAAAGTTGATAAAGCTTCGTCTCACATACTTTGGGCATGTTGCTAGGACAGGCTGTTCCTTGGAGAGGAACATCATGCTTGGAAAGGCAGAAGGTTGGTGAAGGAGAGGAAGACCCTGCACCAGGTGGATTGACACGGTGACTGCCGCAACGGGCTCTGGTGTGTCAGGAGGTGTGAGGATGGCGCAGGGTAGGAGAGGGTTCAGGTCTGTTGTTTATGGGGTTGCTGTGGGTGGTACTCAAGTCGACGAACTAGGCTGGCGCAGTGGCTGTGGCATTGGGCTCAGACGTAGCAACAGTGGTGCGGATGGTGCACGACTGAGCAGCTTATGTCGGCTAGACAGAAGGGCTGGAAGAACACTAACAAATTGTGACAAGCAGATGACACAGCCTTGCTTGCTGGAATGACAGAGGACTTGAAGCAGTTATGAGTGATGATTAATAACTGTGGCTGTCTTATAGATTACACCTCAATATAAAAAAAGCAGAAATCCTAACAGATGAACCAATAAGTTGAATAAGATGAATCATACAGTCAGGAAGTCAAATGAGTTAATGCGTTGGACAAATCTGCTACAAAAGGCTAAGATGTCATCTGCAGAAGGAAGGGGCGTGTCATCAGACCATGCTGTTTTCAGATACCTCACATCCATGCAGATCCTAAACAGTGCATAAGGAAGACCAAAGAAGATTCAGTGCCCTTGACTGAGGGTCTTGACGGAGAATACTGGCTGTGCAGCGAGGAGAGGACAGGACGGGGCAGTGTGATTTCCTGTGGTACATAGTTGTTATGAAGTGTAACCAACACTACAGCTTCCTGATGGGTTTTATCTCAAAACAAGTTCCATCTGACATACGTTGGGCGTGTTACAATGAGGGACCAGTCCTTGGAGAGGGACTTCATGCTTTGGAGGGAGGAGGGACAGCACAGGAGAGGGAGACCCTTGATGAGATAGATTGATTCAGTGACGGGGGTAATGGGGGTAAATGTGTCAGAGACAATAAGATGGCACAGGATAGGACAGAGTTTAGGGCTGTTGTACAAGGGTCACTATGAGTAAAAGGTGACTTGGTGGCACATAACAACAACAACAACAATTTGTAATGGAGGTGTTGAGGACAGCGTTGAGGAATGAGTGCTGTGCTGGTTCCCCCAGAAATAATGAAAATTAAGAGCAGGAAAAAATTTCTGCATAAAACCCGTGCTATGGAAGGTGTAGGAGATAGTGTAACATGAAAGTGCTATGCAGGGAAACCCACTGACGTCCTGTGATGTGTGCCAGGCAGAACACTGAGAAGTGTTTGTACCCATTTACCAGATTCTGCTCTCACAGAGCTGCTGAATGTCAAGCATCGCTTTCTCATTTTTGCAGATCAAGAAGCCGAGACGTAGCAACTCCTTAGCAGTGGACAGTCCTCAGGAGTTCCTCCTGTTTCTCTGAGCCTCAGTTTCCTCATTTGCAAACTGAGCGTAAGAACAGCCCCTATCTTGTGGAGCTGAAGAGGCTGAAATGCAGTAGCAGGCGTGAGAGGGCAGTGTGGACGCGCCCCATCGTGACTGGCATGATGCTGTCTCTGTTTCTCAGCTTTCCAGAGTTTGGAATTCCGGTGGAACTGGTAGGCACAGCTGCTCATTTCAATTCCTGTTCCTTTCTGGCATTCAGGCGCTCTGCTGCATTGGTAACGACTCTGGCGCCAGGGTCTGTTGAGGCATGTTGCAGTCATCCTGCTTGTGGTTGGGGAGCAGCAGGGCATCACTGGTGCCAATACCATGCAACTTCCCAGAGCTCTTTGGACTTACAGTCTTCCTTGACCAGCAGAACCTTAACACTGTGTGTATGAAGATGGAAAATTCCCGCAGCCTTGCTTTTTTAAGGGATTTTCACGGATGGGTGGAGTTGGACAGGTACGAGGGAAGACTGCTCTGAAGAGATGTGGAGATGTCCCAAGGTCAGTCCCACCCTCAGTGTGGCCTGGAGTCCAGGGCAGGGTGCTGGGCAGGAAGAAAGCTGAGCCCTTGGGGATGCTGCCTGCCTGTGCCCATCTGTCCTAATAATGCAGCTCAGAACCAGGCAGGTGACGACAGAAGAAGATGAAGACTGGTTCCTGGATTGGGTGCCGTGTGGCCGACACCACTCTTCACCTGCTGATGTGTAGGGCTACCGTGTCCATTTCTTCAGAATCCTTGTGATTCACTTACCGTTTGCCAGCAAAGAGGACCTAATTTGGCATAAAGGACTGAATCATGTCTTCCAGGAACATTTGCTGTCGTCCTCACTCCTGTACTTGTGAGGCTGACCTTGTTTGGAAAGAAGCTCTTTAAAGATGCTGTCAGAGAAGCTTCATGCAGTCTTAATGGGATGGAATGGGTTCGAATTCTGTGTGACTAGTGTCCTTACAAAAGAGGAAGAGATGCTAACAGACACGAAGACGTGTCAAGATGGCCATGTGACGATGTATCTACAGCCTGAGGAATGGTGGGAAGGACCTGAGACTTGAAGAGACAAGGAATGATTTCTGCCTCGGGCCCCCAGAGCTCTCTGAAGCCTTACTTTGGAACTTGCAGCCTCCAGAGCTGTGAGGCAGTCAATTTTGGCTCTTCTAAGTCTTCTATTTTGTAGTTCTTTGTTATAGCAGCTGAACCCCCAATTCCCAAACCTGTTGTCTTTAAGTCGATGCTGACTCCTTAGTGGGCTGGTAGCTGTAGACTAGAACTGTCCCAGAATGTTTCCGAGTCTGTGGTCTTTGTAGAGCAGGCTGTGATATATTTCTCCTGCAGAGCTACAGGGTAGGTTCATACTTTTGAGTTTGCAATGGAGTGCTTAACCGTTGTGCCACCTGCCCTAGGAAATGAGGATACACCTCCCCCTCTCTTATTGCCTTGCCTGTCAGATAGGTTGAATGCATGTCATTAGTAAAAAAGAAAAAAAAATCTCCTGTCTAGCTACTTTCCTTATTGACATGTGCGTGTTGTGTACTGTCGAGTTGGAACTGACCCATAGCTGACCCTCCAGCGGGCTTTGAGAGGCAGTTCATCACATGGGAGGAGATTGCTTCTATAGAGCAGCTGGGTGATTCGAACTATGTGCCTTTGAGATTGCAGCACAACTTCTTGCCACTAGGCCATGTATTTGACAAAGGTGAGTGCTAAAGTGGTAGACAAGAGTAATACTGATGGTTAAAGTTATGGGTCAGCTTGGCTGAATCATGACTCCCAGTGGCTTGGAGTCTGACAGTCGTCCTTGTTCATCATCCAACTTTCAGATGCCTGGGATGTAATTGAGAAGGCCATGGCTTGAATCAGGTGCACCTTAGTTTTTAAACTGACATCATTGCTCCTTAACACTTTGGAGAGATCCTTGACAATCTTTTTCCTAGTGCAGCATGACTTTTGATTTCTTGACTGCTGTTACTCTGGATATTGGTGTTGTGGATCCAGGTATAATTAAATTATTGACAACTTCAGTTACTTCCTATGAATCTGAAAGTTGGACGGTGAGTAAGGATGACAGAAGAAGAATCGATGCCTTGGAGCTGTGGTGTTGAAGAGCACTGAATATCCTGTGGGTGGCCCAAAGAACAAATAAACATGTCTTGGAGAGGGTGCAACCAAGAGTGCCCCTTAGAGGCAAAGGTGGTGAAACTTCACCTCACATAATTTGGCCATGTTGTCAGGAGGGAAGGACATTATGCAGAGAAAGGGTAGAGGGTCAGGAAAAGAGAAGAAGGAAGACCCCCAACAAAGTAGATTGACACAGTGACTGTAATAGTGAACTTGGGCGTGCGATGGTGAGGATGGCACAGGTAGGGCAAGGTTCAGATCTGTCCTTTGTAGGATCACTGTGAGTCAGAAACCAATCAAAGACCACTAACAACAATAATCTGGCAGTTACAGAATGTCATTTGGTAGTTACATGGTAACTTTATGAAAAAGACTACAGTATCAGCTTTGGAGGAGGCTCATTAACTCCTGCAACATGCATGTGACACTGTTTTGCTTGCTGAGAATGAAGAAGACTTGAAGCACTTAACTGGTAAAGGTTCAAGACCGTCACCATCTATTTGGATCACACCTCGGCATAAAGAATACAAAAATCCACACAACTAGATCAAGAAGCAGCATTACGATCAGTGGAGAGAAGATTGATGCGGATTTAATTTTACTTACATCTGCAGTCAGCGGGCATGGCAACCATAGTCAAAACCCCAAATACAGTATAGTACTAGACAGATTTTTTTGCAGAGAGCATTTTTAAAGAGTGAGAATGTGACTTTGAGGACTGAGGTGCACCTTGCCCCCCTTTTTTCCCCTCCTTATGTGCATGTAAACATTGGACAGCGAATAAAGAAGACTGAGGAAGAATTGATGCTCTTAGATCCTTGTCTTGGCAAGGAATATTGAATATACCACGGATTAGTGAAAGAACAAACAACTCCGTCTTGGAAAGAAGTACAGAGTGTTCCTTAAAATTGAGGATGGTAAGATTTTGTCCCTGGAGAGAGTCCTAATGCTTGGTACACTAGTGGGTCGTCAAGAAGAGGAGGAATCTCCAGCAGGACCAGCTCTCCGCCCCCTGACAACAGTGACGAGATCAAATGTGGTTGTCTTTCATTTTCTCCTAATGCTGATTTTTTTTTTCATGTATTCTAATTAAGATTGGTTGTCCTTGATTTTAGACCTACCCGGATCATGCCTATGCATCTTGGGAATTTGCACAGCAGATGCGTTTTCGTTGCTATTGCTAAGGTGAATCGGTTGGCCTTTCAGAGGAGTGGTGTGGATTCACGGCGTTGTCGGGTGCTTACTGTGTCCTGAGCACTCTGTTGCATATTCTCTTCTACTGAGGACCTGAAGAGGCGCCGTCATAAGTGTGAGGGCCTTGGGAGTCTCCCACGTGTCACTGCCAAGAACTCATTTGTGTGCTGTACAAGGGTCCAGGCAGGACACAAAGACACACTTAGAGGAAGAGATAGATGGTCTACAGAGTTGTGAGCTGTTGCTGATACACAGTTAAGTCAGAATTGATCCACAGCTGGTGCTCCAGTGGATTTCCGGATGTGGCAGATCGCATGGAGGAGGAGATAGAGGGTGGTTTCGAACTACTTGCCTTCTTAGCTTGGCAGCACAGCTCCTCACCACTGAAGTGTGAATAGAGGAAGAGGTACTAGTACCAACAGTGCCACACACAGGGACTATCAACTACAAAGAACCATCACTACCCCAAGACTGAAGAGTGTGTGTGTGTGTGTGTGTGTGTGTGTGTGTGTGTGTGTGTGTGCATGCATGCAGTAGTGTTAATGATGGAACCCATTGCAGCAGTCACAGTAGCTGTCAGCCAAGCTGCCCCACAAAGGCCCTGTCTATAGACAGATGAACACAGCTCCTGCTGAACTGCAAGCCAGTATGAGTGAGGCAGGGCCTATAAGCACCCCAGCTTGGATCTTAGATGCTGAGAGCACCAGGGCCCTGGTTGACACAGCCTTCCAGAACACAGAGCAGCTCAAAACAGGGCATCTGTAGAGTAGACAGAAGAATAGCACATCCTTGGCAGGGCACAGTGGACAACAAATGAGATGTTGTGTGTAAAGTGGTTAGAATGGAACCTGCCCCACACGAGGCCCTCTCACAAATGCTGGTCCCTGTGACCAGTGTGGCTCTCTGCACCGTAGGCCTCATGTAGGCTTTTGTAGGTGGTTGTTATTAGGTGCCATCGAGTTGAGTGTGACGCATAGAGACCCTGTGAACAACAGGTCTGAGCCCTGTCCTAGCCTGTGCCATCCTCACAATCTTTGACACACTCAAGCATATTGCTACAGTCACTGTGTCAATCCTTTTCCTTGTAGATCTTCTTCTCCTCCTTAGACCCTCCTTCTTTCTAAACATGATGTCCTTTTCCAAGGACTAGCCTCACTTAGCTACATGTCCAGAATAGCAGAGGAAAGCTTTGCCATCTTTGCCTCCAAGGATCATTCTGGCTGCACTTTTTCTAAAATGTAGCTGTTTGTTCTTTTCGAAGCACTCTTCTCCAACACAGCTCAAAGGCTTCAGTTCTGTCATTCCACTCATTATCCAGCTCTCAGATGCATAGCAAGTGATTGAGAAGACTGTGGCCTGAATCAGACACACCTTAGTCTTCAAGCTGACATCATTGCTCCTAAGTATTTTGGAAAAGTCCCTGACAGAAGTCTTGCCCAGTGTAGTACCTCTCCTAATCTCCTGCTTGCTGGTACCAAAGGTATTGATTGTTGATCCAAGAGAGGTGAAATGATTTACAGTTTTAATCTGGTCTTCATCTCTCATGACTGTCTGTTGGCCTAGTCGTGAGGACCTTGGATTTCTTGATGTTGAGATGTAATCAGACTGATGGCTGTCGTCCTTGAGCTTCTGCATTTGCATGTAGTGAGGATGGAGGGATGATTGAGTGCACTGATGGACGGACGGCTGGCTGGGCGGATGCGTGACTCATAATGACTGGGTAGACCATGTGCGTAGGATTTCCAGGGCTTTCATCTTTGTGGATCAGCTGTCACATCTTTCTCCTCCGCAGCCATGGGGTGACTTCCGACTTCCAATTTGCAGCAAGAGCTCTGAGTCCTCCCCACCATCTCAACAAGGATTACACCAGTGTCCTCATCCTCTCACTCCCCACTCCTCCCCAGCGTCCCTCTAAGCTCCGTGCTTTGTGTCCTCTGTCCCACCACTGCCAGCACATGACCTAGGACCGCTGGCACACACAGCTTCGATTCTGTGAACATGTGTTTTGTTTTAAAAGCACGACAACACATTACAGAAAGCTTGGAAAATGCAGACTCTGGTTCCCACCAGCACCCCCCCAAAGCACTGCAATTATCATTTGAGTGTATTCCTTTCTAGTACATTTTTCCTTAGTGTGTCTGTTCTTCTCTGACGGCAGAAAATGTGGAGTTTTACTTTTTTTTTTAGTGGGCTGAGAATCTCCCCTGAGAGAGCTCTGGTTCCAGGCAGGCCCAAGGCTTGGTTGTCCCATGTTCTTCATGGTTTGGGGGAGACTCTCTTCTCCCCATGGGATGCTTGAGGACCATGAAACTACCCTGTGAAAGGAGCTTGTTGCAAATCATTGGACAGCCAATCACCACCGAAACCACATTAACAGCCAGGCGGCAGCAGTCAGAGTCCCCTCATACCACTCTGACCATCGCAACTTGGGCTGTGGAGTGTTCTGGAGAGGCATGGGTTTACCGGTCAGCCTGCTGCCTCATTAGGACCCACGTGAGCCTTCAGGGAGAAGGCTGTGGACCGTCTCCAGCTTTGGCCTTGCTTGGCAAGGATGCAGGGCTACGCTTTTGGGGGAGAAAGCTCCATAAACTGGTTGTAAAGGGCAAGAGAGAGAGAGAAATGAGCTTTCAGCATCTGGGCTAGTGTGTGACCACAGACCTCACTTACAGAGGTTCACTGAGGGGTGAGTGGAAACCCTTAGGATTGGAGAAGCTCTCTTCCTTCGTGACCCTCGCTGCTGGGCCTGGAGCACACCGTTCTTCCAGGGGACAGTCCTTATGGCAGAGCCACTGTCCCTGCAGCTCCATACCTGCCCCACACATTCCCAGAGCAAAAGCCCCACCCTGAGGACAGGGAGACCCTCCCAGCAGAGAGGCCAGGGCAGGGGGCCCAGCTTTGCAGCTGGAGACCCCATTTCTGCTGCCCATGCTGGGTAACCTTGGGCAGTCACCAGCTCGGACTTCTCTGGGGACAGAGGGGATCACTGCTGGGAATCTGCCTCTTATGGACTTAAAGGATACGGAAGCATGGGGATTTGTGGGCATGAGGCTGAGGGAGGAGGTGGCGCAGTGGACTAGTGAGGAAGGAGTTGTGCTGCCAATCTGAAGGCAGGTAGTTCAAATCCACTAGCTGCTCTGCAGGAGAAAAACGGCAGTCTCCTCCCAGGTAATGTACCATCTCTAAAGGGCAACTGGAGCGTCATGGGCTCTGTGGGTTGGTTCCAACTTGTATGTGTACACACACACATACACTCTCTCTCTCTCTCTCTCCTTCCCCCTCCCCCTCCCCCTCCCCTCCCCCTCTCTCCTTCTTCCCTTCTATTCCCTTCCTTCCCCTCCCTCTTCCCTTCCTTCTCCCTCTCTCCCTCCCTCTCCCTAACCCCTCCCTCCCTCTCATCCTCTCCCTCCCTCTCCCCAACCCCTCCCTCCCTTTCTCTCCCTCTTCCCAACCCCTCTCTCTCTCCCTCTCCTTCTCTCCCTTCCTCTCCCCTTTCCCCTTTCCCCTTCCCCTTTTCCCTCTCCCCTCTCCTGTGTGATTTTCTACCTCCAAAAACCTGCTAGAGGGTCAAATATGGGCCTGACTGAATGGTATATAACAACAAAACAGGACTTAAAAGGGAGGTCTGGTGGCCTAGTGGTAAGGAGTTGCACTGCCAACCCCAAGACACACAGTTTGAATCCACCTGCTGTTCCGTGAAAGAATATGGGCCGTCTTCTCCTGTGCCATTTACAGCCTCTGAAAACCTGCTGGCAGTTCAGCTATGAGTCGATTCCGACTAGACTGTACACAAAAATTACAGTAGGACTTAAAAATATCACCATAGAAATGAGAACCATGAAACTTTAATCAGTATGTTGTTGATGATAATGATGATTGCCTTTGAGTCGAGCACGACTCATAGCGACCCTATGCACAAAAGGCCCGAAGCCTTTCTATAGATATCATTTATCAAAGTTCATAGAGTTTCCAGAGACATGTTTAGGAAGTGGATGCCACTCCTGCTTCCAGTACACGTAAGGAAAATGGCTAAAAGGAAAAATAGGAATTTTGAAACTAGTACTGAGGAATTTATCTGAACAATGGTGTTGTTTTTAGTTGCTATTGAGTCGATTGTGCCTTCAGACCCTGTGGGTGAACGGAACCCTGACTGGCCTGCACCATCCTCACAGCTCTTGCTGTGTTTGGCCCCCTGTTGAAGCCGCTGTGTTGCTCCGTGCCACTGAGGGGCTTCCTTTTCTTCACTGACCCTCTTCTTTACCACGTATGCTGTCTTTCTCCAGGGCCTGGTCCTCCCTGACAGCATGCTGAAGCACATGAGGTGAAGTCTTGCCGTCCCTGCCCGGAACATTCTGGCTGCGCTCCTTCGATGACGTAGGAACTAACTAACTACCAGGGTGTTTTTACTGAAAAGATTAACATCCTGCTTAAACACTGTACAAGCATTTCACAGACAGTCATTTTGGTGTCACCACCTCATCACCTATATTTGGACCAGGAGGCAGTCGTCAGAACAGAGCAAGGAAACACTGCATGGTTCAAAATCAGGAAAGGAGTGTGTCAGGGATGTGTCCTGTCTCCATACCTTTTAAGTCTTTATGCAGAACAGATCATCCGAGAGGCTGGGCTCTATGAGGAGGAGTGTGGCATCAAGATTGGAGGAAGACTCATCAACAACCGACGTTATGCAGATGACACAACCTTGCTTGCTGAAACTGAGGAGGACCTGAAGCGCTTGCTGCAGAAGGTCAAGGACTGTTGTCTTTAGTATGGATTGAAGCTCAATATCAAGAAAACGAAGATTCTCACCACTAGGGCAATTGACAGCACCATGGTAGATGGAAAAGAGTATGAGATTGTTAACAATTACAGCTTGCTCGGCTCCACAATCAACATCCTTGGCACCAGCAGTCATAAAATCAAAAGATGAATTGCATTGGGAAGATCTGCTTTGAAGGACCTTTCCAGAATACTGAAAAGCAATGATGTCAGTCTTGAGACTAAGGAGTGCCTGATTCAGGCCATGGTCTTTGCAATTACTTGCTATACATCAAAAAGTTGGACAATGACCAAGGATGATTGGAGAATTGATGCCTTTGGGCTGTGGTGCTGGAGAAGAGTATTGAATATACCATGGACTGCTAGGAAAACAAACCAGTTCAACCTGGAGAGGGTGAAACCAGGCTGCCTTTCAGAGGCAAGGATTCTGAAGCTCCCTTTGACATACTTTGGACATGTTACAAGGAGGGATCAGTCCTTGAAGAGGGATATCAGCCTTGGAAAGGTGGAGAGAAAGTGCAAGAGAGGAAGACCTTGGATAAGATGGGTTGACTCAAGTGACTGGGAGGGTAGAGTTAGGTGTGTAAGAGACAATGAGTTTGGCTTAAGATAAAGCAGGATTCATAGGGTCACTATGAGTCATAAGTGACTCGACAGCACATGACAACAACAATCTCCTCGTCACCTGGTTCAGTCCGCATACCTTGGGGTTTACCCAGTGAGCCTAGAGCATCCGAGTCAGGCCACGCCTCACGGAGCCTAAGCTGGAGCCTGCCTGCCTTCATCCTGCTGGAAGTACCTGAGTGACCTCGTGGCATTACACCTCATGCTGTTGTCTAGAATGACCTGAGGTGACTGGATGCTGATCCTGAAAGGGTTCTGCTCAGAACAGCAGTAACACTTGGTTCTAAGGATATGAGGCCATGGCCTCAAAGCCCTGGCACCCACCATCCTGCCTGATCTGTCCTCCCATTCCAACACCAGAGCCCTGGGCAGGGTCCCCAGGTTGTTGCTGCCCCTCCCTAATGCATCCTTATCCAAAGACCAGGTGACGGACATCCGATTACAATTTTAACCACAGTCCTTGTGCCCCAGTGTGTACTAAGAGCTAATTTCTGGGTTCCTGGCCCCTCAGCTAACCACCACCTGCTTTCATTTTAATGCCCTTCTTTATCTAACCATTCCAAAGTCACCCTCCCTGGGAAGCCAGTTCAGAAACTGCGCAGCTCTGAGCCTGGTACCTGGGACAGGGGCATGACTCAATTTCAGCAACTTCCAAACTTCTCTTCTCAGGGTGTCTTTGAGCTCAGACAATCTTCTTTGGCTCAGGACACTTGCCAGTGCTGGACTGGAGGCTGTGAGCCATGGTAAAGATGCCTGGGGCTTGCGGGAAGCCGGGGGTGTTCTCAGCTTTCTTCAGAAGAGCACTTCAGCTGTGACAGGGTGTCTGGTCCCTTTGCAGGTAGACTGCCACCCTCTTAGTTGGTTTGTTTACCAAGATCGCCCTAATACAGGCTTGGCTGGGGACAGTCACCTTCACATTCTCGGAGTTCTTGTGTTTGTCCATCTTTGTCCCTACCTCAGAGGGTCACATGCCTCAGGGATGACATACAGCTGTGTTTCTGGACTTTTGAGCTCATGCCTATTTGTTCTCTGAAGAGATCTGGTCCCAAGGACATGCCGTGACATGCAGAATGTGGTTAAAATGGCAATCAGTTGCCCGACAGTTGACAAAGAGAAGCTGCCCAAGCTCTCCATTCTCTTCAACTTGCAGGATCCATGAATTTCCCACAATTCTAAGTCAGAATTTTACCCTCAGCCCAAAGGCTCACTAAAGCTCCTTCCTAATGGGCTGGTGAGCAAGAAAGAGCAGTTGTTGAGTATTTTGAAACCCCTCCCATGCTTCTCTGAGTCGAGTTTATTCAATAAACATTCCTTGAGCATCTGCATGTGTCAGGTCTTGGGTGAGATGAGTCAGATACAGGCTCCCTTTCTGCTGGCAAAAGATACTGCAGATGAAAGATGAATGGGTGGACCAGGCTCTTATACACATAGCCCGGAGTGCCTGAGGCCCAGGGCTGCAGGGGGACCAGGGGCTGCACATGCTGGTGGCCTCAGTGGAGCACACCTGTCAGGACAGAGAGTGCACCCCAAGGGGACCACTCAGGAAGAGCCCCCTCTGGAAAGACCCTCCAGACATAGTGCCTCCTCCTTGACCTTTGCCACACAGTGGGGCACAGACCCCTAAAAGAACTGCTTTCAAGGGTAGAGCCCAGCAGAGTCCAGGCTGCCTTTGATATTCCAAGACGGCCCCCAATCTTTAACTTTCATTAACTTTCTTTTTTATATTAAATCTCAAGCGTCTTAGAAGCCGTGGGCTGGAAGGTTCAGATGAGGTCATGTGGCCAATCAGGGCCAATCTTCTCCTTGGTGCTTCAGCATCCTTTCTGACTCGCTGACTTTACAAATCAATAATTATTTTTTAGCATGGCTAAGTGTGCTGCTGGGTGATAACCTCTAAGCCTCTGCTCCCTTTCATAAACCTTTGAGCACATCCACCATCGAGAGGTGGAAGCCACGCCGCAGGGGCGGTTAATATTAAAGCACAAGGCAGGGCCTGCACTGGGTAAATGGTGATGTGTGTGTGGGGGGTGTGCTGCTGCTGTGTGCACACCCAGGGCAGAGCTCTTCACTAGAGCCACACCAAGTGCTGTCTCCCATGGGAGACCAGCTCCTCAGAGCAAAGGACCAGTACAGTCGGACAGATCGAGGTGTGGACACGCTCTTCCCAGTGAGAACCAGCACTGACCAGCCACAAAGGCAAACTGGCCCCTTCCAGAGGGCCAGGGCCTACAGCATACACATGAGCAGTACCAGGAATCACTTCCTCGCTCCCCCACAGCCCCAGGACAGCAACCATCAGAACCCTCGTCCAAGTGGAAATGCAGGCACGTTTTTCACCCTTGCCACGGTGCTGATAAACTCACATATTACATCACTACTAATTGCATTTACTGTAAGGAGAGGCGTGTTAAGATGAAGAAGGGGCCTGGTTCCGATCAGGCCTTGGAACAGGGCTGGCTTTGAAAGGGACCTGTTTGCTTAACGAGTAGTGCAGAGGACTTCTCATAGCTTGAGGATGTCCCCTTCGTGAGCTAGCGAGGGCCTGACTTCCATTCTCAGGGATGAAGCGGAGCAGAGCAAAACACCACCATGCAGAAGCTGAGAACAATTTTCTGCTGTAACAATCAGTTTCTAGCTGACACGAATGAGGCCGTGAAGGCCAGCCTGCGCCTGTAAACAACCACCTGTTGCCCAAACGCCTAAGACCATAATCGTAATAATTATGATTACCACTCTCATTAGAGCAGTAGCTTGCATTTTAATAGCACTTTATAATTACAAATAGCCTCCACTAAAGACATTTAAAGAGAGCTCGCTAGGGGTTGGCTGCAGAGATGCCTAGGAGGGACTCATTGTCCTGGGGGGAGACAAGTATCAGCCACAATTGCAAAGCTGCGTAATGGACCTCAGGATGGAGGTGGGGTGTTCTTTGCTGTTGAGGCAGGTCTGATTTATGACAACCCAAATACAACTGGACAAAATGTTACCCATCCGTGTGCCGTATTCATGGCTGTTTATGACTGTCTGTGGTTTGTGGTCACTGTGTCCTTTTGAGATCCTTCCAACCTCGGAGGCCTGGTTCTGCGCTGGACACGATTCTGTGTGATCCATAAGGTTTTCGTTGGATAATTTTCAGAAGTGAAACGCCAGCCTTCTCTTGCTATTCCGTCTCAGTCTGGAAGCTCCTCTGAAACTCGAGATCCTGGTGGTATTTGCGCCACCCATGACACAGCTTCTAGCACCGCAGCAGCACACACGCCACCAGAGGACGCCATGGCAGAGAACTTGATCTAACTCAGCCTAGGGGTCAGGGAGGGCTGCCTGGTGGAGGCAGTCTCTTTGTTGAGTCTGGATGGGACAAGTAGGCATATTTGGTTGCAGTTGAAACTGTTTTCTTTGTGTGTGTGTGTGTGTGTGTGTATTTTATTTGTGCATTTAGTTTTTGACATGTTACATATATTCTACTTTTCCCATCACTTTGTGGGACTTTTTTGAAGTTTCTGATAAGGTTTTGTGTTTTTTTATAAATTTTAATGAATATTTACAGAGATTTTGAATTTTCATTCATTCATTCATGGTTGCATTTTTCTTCCTGCCCACCCCTCTCCCCCAGTTTGCTCTTCTCTTTGAAAAGTAAGAGAAAAATTCCTTCATTGCTATACAATCGTCACACACACACACACACACACACACACACACACACCCGCCCCAGAATAGAAAATACAGAAAACAGTCAATTGATATTTGACAAAGAGATGAAATCAGTTAAGTGGCAAACGACAACCTTTTCAACAAATGGTGTTGGCAAAATTAGAAAACTACCTGTAGAAAACTCAAGCAAGATCCACACCTCACTCCATACACAAAAACCAGCTCAAAATGGACCATGGACCTAGGACTAAAACCAAGGACTATACATTTCATCAGGATTGGTGGAAGATCTATTAACAATCTACGTTATGCAGATGACACAACCCTGCTTGCTGAAACTGAGGAGGACCTCATGCACTTGCTGCGAAGGGTCAAGGACTGCAGCCTTCAGTATGGACTGAGGCTCAATGTCAAGAAGACAAAGATTCTCGCCACTGGACCAATTGGCAGCGTCAGGATGGATGACGAAGAGATTGAGAGTGTTCACAGCTTCAGTTTGCTCGGCTCCACAGTCAACGCTCTTGGCACCAGCAGTCAGGAAATCAAAAAGCGTATCACGATGGGAAAGTCTGCTGTTAGGGACCTCTCAAAGGTATTCGGGAGCAACAGTGTCTCTCTGGAGACTAAGGTGCGCCTGATACAGGCCATGGTCTTTGCAATCGCTTGTTATGCATCAGAGAGTTGGACAATGACTAGGGAGGACAGAAGGAGAGTGGATGCTTTTGAGCTGTGGTGCTGGAGAGGGGTACTGAATGTACCATGGACTGCCAGGAAAACAAACAGATTCATCTTGGAGAGGATTAAACCAAGCTACTCCTTGGAGGCAAGGATTCTGGGGCTTTGTCTGACATACTTTGGACATGTTGCCAGGAGGGACGGGTCCTTGGAGAGGGACATCATGCTTGGGAGGGTGGAGGGACAGCGCAGGAGGGGAAGACCCTCTATGAGATGGATTGATTCAGTGACTGGGGCAATCGGGATGGGTGTTGTCAGAGGCAGTGCGGTTGGCGCAGGATAGAGCAGGGTTTAGGGCTGTTGTGCATAGGGTCGCTATGAGTCGGAAACGACTCGACGGCACATAACAACAACAACATACATTTCATTGAAGAAACCGTTTTCTTGCATTAGGAGTAGCATGACTGATGACTGGAAGGCAGGAACAGCTTATTATATGGGGGAACAGCACACTGCTGGGTGAGCTGGAGCGTGGAATTCTGGGGAGCCCGGAGGAAGACAGCTGCCAAGGCAGACTGGAGCAGACAGGCTGTGGAGAAGCCCAGAAAGCACCAGAAATCCTATTTGTCATGCTCCGCACTGGATGTGTGTGTTACCTGAGGTGGACTCACGCTTTTCTCAGTCTCAGTTCAGGGACAGTACATTGTCCCCTCAACCACAGCTTTGATCTGACCCCCATCCTTCTTGGTCTGGAACTCGCCTATCGGTTACACTCCGTCTAGTGTCCACGTCTCCAAACCGGTGATTCCTCATTTATTTGTTGTTGTTGTTGGCTCTGGGTCTGGTTTGATCTGTTTTCTAGTTTCCAAAGGTGATGTCAGTGATTTGGGATCTTTAACAAAGGTACTTGCTGTTGTTAAGGTGTCAACTTTAAGGCATGGCTGTGAACAACACATCTGAGCCCTGCCCTGTCCTGTGCTATCCTCACCGTCTGACCAGCCCTGGATCCACTGTTACAGGCATGGTGTCAATCCCTCTTCCTCTTTCACTGACTCTTTAACTTTCCCAGCACGATGCCTTTTGACAAGGCCTGCTCCCTCCTGACAACGTGCCCCAAGTACGTGAGATAAAGTTTCCTTATGTTTGTCTCCAAGGAGCACTCTGGTTGCACTTCCTTCACGGCCGACTTGTTTGTTCTCTTGACAGTCCATGATATTCAGTGCTCTCCTCCAACACCACAGCTCAAAGGCATCGGTTCTTCTTCTGTCATCCTTGTTCACTGTCCAACTTTCAGATGCAAAAGAAGCTACTGAAATAACCAAGGCCTGCGTCAGGCACACTTTAGTCTGAAACTGACAGCTTTGCTCTTCAGCACTTTCGAGAGGTCCACATACTTCTCACATACGTGAGGTCTTTGCCTCACATACTTTGGGCATGTTGCTAGGAGGTGCTATTCCTTGGAGAAGGACATGATGTTGGGAAAGGCGGAGGGTCAGTGAAGGAGAGAAAGACCCTCAACCTGGTGGATTGACATGGTGACTACTGCAGTGGGCTCTTTTGTATCAGGAAGTGTGAGGATGGCGCAGGATAGAACGGAGTTCAGATCTTTTATTCAGAAGGTTACTATGAGTTGTGCTTGACTCAGCGGCACCTAACAACAACAGTACAAATGGTGTTAATGGTACGTCCAAGTAAGATGAAATCATTGGCAAATTCAGTCTTTTCTGTCTCTGTGATGATGTTGCCTTTTCCTCCAGTGGTGAGGATTTCTGTTTACTTGATGTTGAGATGTCATCCATATTGAAGGCAGTGGTCCTAGATCTTCTTTAATAAGTGCTTTAAGTACTCTTTACTTTCTGCAAGTATCATCTGCATAATACAGGTTTCTGATGACTCTTCCTCATCTTAATGCCACATTCTTCTTCGTAAAGAGTCCAGCTTCTCCAATCATTTGCTCAGAATATAGGTTGAATAGGTATGTAGAATGGATACAACCCTGAACTCATTTCCCCCTGATTTTAAACCATACTGTGTTCCCTCAGTCTGTTCACACAACAGCTTTTTGGTCTAGGTATAGGTTTTGCATGTGCACAATAAAGTGTTTTGAAATTCCCATTCTTTTCAATGTTGACCATAATGGATTATACTCAACAGTCACATGTCTTTGCATAGTCAGTAAAACACAAACATCTTTCTAGTATTCTCTACTTTCAGCCAAGTATCATCTGACATTAACAGTGACATCCTTCATTCCACAGCCTCTGATGAATCCAGCTTGAAGCAAAGGCTTTATTTGCATGTAGTATTAATGATACTGTTCAGTGATTTTTCCCACTTTGCATCACTTTCCCTTGGAATGAGCTCTGATGTGGATGTCTTACAGGCCTCTAGTCGGTTAGCTGTCTTTACAATTTCTTGCTAACTGTTGTTACGAGCCTTTGAATTGGAGCCAGCCTGTAGCTGACCCCTCTAACAGAGTCTAGTGACTTTTGGGCCTAGGACAATGTTGTACATGGGGAGTGTGAGCAGTTGCTGGCTCCAGAGGTGGCTGTACTTGGTGACCAGCACGTTATGGACCAAGGACAGGTTGTCCGTGTGCAGGCAGCACTCGAGGAAGGCTTCTGCCGCTGGCCTGTGAGCTGGGCCTCACTGCCCCCATCACCCGGCTGCTGAGCCTTCTCCTGGCTGAGCTTCTGCAGGGCCTTCTGCAGTACCTGCAACAGCTGCTCCTCCCAGGGTGGACAGGGCTCCCTAGTGCTCACTGCTGCAGGCAGCTAAGCAGCTGCCCATTTTTCAGCCTAGCCTCCTTTTGCAGTCTGCCATGGTGGTTGGACCTGGGATTGCTTCTGTGCGTGAGCCTGCAGCTTCAGCACCCAGCTGTCCTGCAGCTCCAGGGCAGGCCCCTCAATGGCCTTCCTGGACAGTTGGAAGCTGCTGCCGCCCAGTGGGAGTGCTGCCACAGCTACCCTCTTCATAGACACCTCCAACACTAACTGGGCCTTGAGGACTTCCAGCAGCTCTGCAGGGCCCTCGTCCTTCAGCGGTCTTGTTTACAAGGGCTGGCAGACAAGCTCCTGCAAGGACTCCGGAGGCCTAGGGTCTTGGCCTCTCTGTGGGTGTGGAGTGCAGGGTGACCATGGGCACCAGGGCCAGGCCCAGCCCCACTGCACTGCGGCCCCAGCTCAGCGTGGACATGCCTACCTCCCAAGGCCCACCTCTCTGTTTTTAAAACTCCTAGGTTAAGAGACAGGGAGCTCTGGTAGCCTAGTGGCAAGAAGCTGCTCTGCAATCCTGAAGGCAAGTGGTTCTAATCCCACCAGGTACTCTGCGGGAGAAGGATGGACAGTCTCCTTTCGTGCGATTAACTGCCTCTGCAAACCTGCCAGAGGGTCAGCTTTGGGTCCGTTCTGACTCTGTGGTACACAACAACAATAGATAAAGAGATGCTTTTGGAAAGAGCACCAAGAAGTATTTCTCATGTCTTTAGAAGCAAGAATAGCAGGGTTTTATCTCACATACTTTGTTAGGAGGTGGCCTAGGTGTAAGGAGTTGAGTAAGAAGTAAGTGCTGTCAACCTGAAGGCACTGGGTTTGAACCCACCAGCTACTACTGCCTAGGAGAAAGATGAATGGTCTCCTCCCGTGGGAATTACTGCCTGTGAACACCCACTGCAGGGTCAGCTGTGAGCTGGTTCCAACTCAGTGGGACACAGCAACAAATGAGGAGGGACCAGTACCTGGGGAAAGACATCCTCCTTGGTAACGTAGAGGGTTAGCGAGGAGGAGGACGGCTGTCGTTGAGATGGACTGTCAGTGGCTTCTGCTGGACCCGACCATAATGAGGATGGCACAGGATGGACGGCATTTCGTTCTGCTGTTGGGTCCCTGAGCCAAAACTGAGTCAGTGGGACCCAACAGCACTAAAAATAACACAAACATGTTTTATCACCCTAGTTTGTTGTTGTTGTTATGTGCTGTTGAGTTGCTTGCGACTCATAGCGACCCTATGTACAAGAGCCCTAAATGCCGTTCTATCCTGTGGCAACCTGGCTGTCTCTGACACACTCATTCCCACCACCCCAATCACAGAATTGATCCATCTCATTGAGGGTCTTCCTCTCCTGTACCGACCCTCCGCTCTCCCAAACATGATATCCCTCTCCAAGGACCAGTCCCTCCTTGCAGCATGCCCAAAGTGTGTCAGACGAAGCTTCAGAATCCTTGACTCCGAGGAGCATTCTGGCTTCACCCTCTCTAGGACAAACCTGTTTGCTCTCCTAGCAGTCGATGATATATTCTAATTTACAAGATTTAAATACTTTGCTAATTTACGTTTTGAGCCTTTTCATGCCCTCTGCTCAGAGCCGTCATTGTTACCAGTTCCTGTGCTGCCTGGAGTCATGTGTTTCTGTTTGCACGTACTGTAAACAGGCACACTTGTTTTCATTGCTGCTGGTTTTGTTTCTTATGTTCTACACTTTGTACTGTGTGTATGTTTCCCTGAAGAGGTCTAATGCTAGTCTTTAACCACAGTTCTGTGCTAAGCAGTGTTGGTGAACCTCTATCAAGAACATTTTTTTTTAATGAAGGAGAGAAATCAAAGGAGACTTCTGGTACTAAAATGATAACTAATATTCCAACGCAGTGTAGAATGGCTTTTTGAAACAGTTTTGTTAGTACTCGTGTGTTGTTTACCTTTGAGTCAGAACTGACCCATAGCTGACCCTCCAGCAGGTTTTCAGAAGCTGTTGATCACACAGGAGGAGATTGTCCATCCTTCTCCCGTGGAGCACCTGTTGGCCTCGAACCATGTGCCTTTGGGATTGCAGCACAGCTTCTTGCCACTGGGCCACCAGAGCTCCCTAGTAATCGTATAAGCAAAGAAATAGTATATTTGAGCATTTAGTGGCTCTATTTAATCTCATGTTAGCTTATGATTAACATTGATAATTAGCACTGCTACGGGCTCTGCATGGTCTGGAGGCTGTTCCATGGGTCAGGGGAGCAGTGATGGGACACTCTTACCACACTTGGTGACACTGACTCCTGTAAGGCCACTGACTGGCTCTTTCCCTGCCCAGGGCGCCTGGTGGCCCCCTTCAAGTCATGTACTCTTTGCTCATCCCTCACCTGTGACTCACACAAGTCCTCCACGTGTGGCTGAGAGGAGGGTACAGTGACCTCGTGTGCCGCCCCTTCCCAGCTCAGTGTGGGTGCCTGCATTTCATTTTCTCCTGCAGATTGGCAAAACTGACCAAGTCCATGTTCAGGGTTCCATACAGCTTACTTACAATGGTGCTGTGCACCTTATTTGTATTATTGTGAGGTATGCAATTCCTTCAGTGGGCCACAGGCACCTTATTTGCATAGACTTCCTGAGTCTTTTGGTGGTGGTGGTTGTTAGGTGCCGTCGAGTCAAGTACGACTCATAGCCACCTTGTGAACAACAGATCTGAACCCTTTTCTATCCTGTGCCATTCTTACATAGCCTGACACACAGCACCTGTGTCAGTCCACTTGCTTAAGGGTCTTCCTCTTCTTTGCCAACCCTTCAGCCTTCCCAGCATCATGTCCCTCTCCTAGGAATAGCCCCTCCTAGCAACATGTCTGAAGTATGTGAAATAAAGCCTCATCATCCTTGCCTCCAAAGAGCACTCTGGCTGCACCTGCTTCAAGACATACTTGTTTGTTCTTTTATCCATCCATGGGATGCTCAGTGCTCTTCTCCAACATCACAGCTCAAAGGCATCCATTCTTCTTCTGTCATCATATTAATTGTCCAGCTCTCAGATACATAGCAAATAATTGGAAAGACCATGGCCTGAATCAGGTGCACCTTAGTCCTCAAACTGACATAATTACTCTTCAGTCATTTGAGGAGAGACATCATTACTCTTCAGTAATTTGGAGGAGTCTTTAACTGCAAACTTTTGGTGATTGTTGTTGTTGTTGTTGATTGCCTTCAAGTCGAGAACGACTCATAGCGACCGTATGAACAAAAGTCCTAAAGCCTTTCTCTATCAACATTTATCAAAGTTCATAGAGTTTATGGAAGTATGTTATTTAGGAAATGGATGCCACTCCTGCAAACTTTGGTACGAATTACAAAACCATGACTTGAAAGGCTCCTCTGTGTGGCAGGTACATTTGTGCTGAGAAGGAGCCAGCCTTCTAGAGAAGGGTAGAAATGACAGAGATGCAGGGGCCCTGAGGGAGCACAGGCTCAGAGCGGGAGAGGCCGGCACTGCCCAAGGCCGGAGATAACATGCCAGCATGCAGTGTGGGTGCTGGAGAAAGCGCCTTCCCAGCTATCCCGTGCTTCCTTGTCCATGAGAGGGGGCTTATGGAGCTTGCCTTGGCTGTTACCTTTGGAGAACTTGTCCTGGCAAAGGGAAGGATGCAGAGAAGATGGGCTGGAGAGGAGGGAGGGAGGGAGGGAGGGATCAGGAGGATGGGCGCCCTGAGTGAGAGAGGGAAGGAGGGGAAAGGCCCTCAGAAGGCACTAGCAGGGGTGTATTGGGAGGTGAGCAGGTGTTGACATATGTGGCTAGGAATAGGACTCCAGCCCCCTAGTAAGGAGTGGGGCTACAGGGCTCACCCTGGGTGTCAGCAGGCCCTGGGCCTGGCATGTACGGTGAGTCTGGGAGAGAAACTAAGGCAGAAGGTTATTAGCACATCAAGTGATTACAGGTGTCGTGAGGCTGGGAATTGCTGTGTAGGGAGCTGGTGGGCTCTGGAGTCCGCAGGTTGGCAGTTAACCCCCTCCTAGCCCTGTCTGCGTGAGGTGGGGACTGCCCATCTTTCCTTGCTCCTGCAGAGTGTGTGTGTGTGTGTGTGTGTGTGTGTGTGTGTGTGTGTGTGTGTGTGTGTGTGTGTTATTGTGCTTAGCACTCATTTGTTCCCACAGAGACATGGGGTTCAGCTGACCCTTCAATTCTTCGTGGAGCTTGAGTTGGCCAAAGGGTTCATGTCCTTGCCTGGGTTCTCGAGCTATTAGGGAATCACCCTTAACCAGCACCCCCTGGGAGAGTCGGCCATTGGAGTCCCCTGGGCCAGCTCTGCCAGGTCCCCAAGTAAGCAGAACTGTCTGTCCACATCTGCTGACATGCACCTGAACTCTCCTGAAGGTGAGCCTTAACCTGAGTTGGGGGGCCTCTTCAAGTGGCAGTGGGAGCAGCTTTCCTTAGCACGCGGTGGCTGTGTATAAAGTGGAACGAGCCTTTTTCAGCTCTTCCTGTCCCGAGCAGCTCTCTGCTCCAGGTGTGGGCTATTTTCAGCAGTGGTAAACACCATTTTTGTCAGACTTTTCATTTCTGGTAATGATCGTATTTATACAAATCTCGGCACTATTTCTTCCTTGATCACCATTCATATCTAAGGAAGAAAACAAAAAAGAGATATCTTCCAGATTCTAGCTTTGAGATATTTACAGAGCTACCATCCTGAGTCAGAGACCTGCTGGACCCAGCTGTGAATAGGACAGGGTGGTTTCTGGTCTTCCTGATACTGACCAGCTAAGAGAAGGGTTGATAATCCATGAGTCATCAGAAGACGAAGAAGTTCTGCTTGTGCGTGACTCAGTGCAGGGAGATTAGCAGGAGAGGAGCAGGAAGTCTGGCGGTGGAGCTACAGAGGCACAGGCCCACGCTTCGTGTTGTAAATAGCCACAGTGGGGTTAGAACCCAGGAGGATGCTCGGACCAGAGAAGGCTCAGAGAGAGACATGCTGCAGAAGGACAAAAGAGATCTTGCTGGAAAGTAGACTGTGGATCCTCAGCTAGAACTGAGTCCAGGAGAGAGGCACCAGCCCTACCCCACTTTCTGTTACGTGTTTGGTTTACATGACGCTGTGCGTCCTGCAGCGCAGGTCAGTTGAAGTGCATCACTAACCTACAGTAAGGCCTTGGGCCAATGTCATTTTGAGCTACAGTTTCCTCATGGCCTTCCTTCCCTTCCAGGATCACTCTGCAGGGTTAGGCCACATTTCATGTCTGAAAGCTGCTTCCGGCAGCCAGGTCAGTTTGTTTTCATAGTTTAAGGGAGGAAGGGATGGAGAAAGAGATTGGCTTTTATCCCTTGTGCTAATGATTTAAATATAAATAAGCAGCTACTTCTTTTCCCCCATCCAAGGATAATATTAAGTATTTAAAGCAAGAGGATTCTAAGGGTTTTTTTTTATCATGAATAAAATAATTATTTTCCAGGTAGCTGCTTGCAACTCTTCTTAAAGTGACTTTTAAAGACAATGTTGTCATTTAATCATGAAAGAATGCTTAGTCTCAAAACATGTCTTAATGACCACGAGTTGTATTGCAATGAGGACTACTTTCTTGAAGTAATTCACCAGAGCCCCCTGAATGACTGGCAGCAGGAGAGGGTTCTGTCTCTGCTGTTGGCTCCTGGCCACCCCCTTCCACCTGGCTGTAGGTTAATGAAGCCAAGAGAACCTTTTCTGAAAACCTCTCAGGCCTGAGTAAACAGAGCAGTATCCTGTCTTCCACTAGTGCTAGTAAGGCCTGGGGATCACTTCTTAAGTCCTGCTGGATGTGTCAAACTGCACCAAAGAAGCTCACAGCAAGAAGTGTCTTAGACCCTATGATTTCCTGCCTGCCCGTCCTCACTCCTCTGTTCCTGCCCTCCGCCCTTGGATCCTCAGACATACAATTTAATGGGTGGAGGGAGGGATGGATAAAGGAAATGGGAAAGAGCCAGTGGGGATCTGGAAAGACAGGGCAATGGTGGGCATAGTACAATGTTGATTAGTTTAAAAAAATGTAATGAACGGGAATGATTGTATGAAACATGGTGTGAATGAAGGATAGTGTGAAACATATTGTGTACGAACTTTGTAAGCAAACCAATATAAAAGAAAAATTTATTTTTTAAAAAAAATTTATATATAAAGAAGTGATATAGAGCGTCAGAGCTCAAAGCCCCTTCCCTTCTCTCTCTCTCTCTTTCTCAGCCTCTCCTTGCCCTTCTGTTGGGTGTGACTCACAGCCAGCTCTCTGGTGGGCTGGACAGTGAGCAGAAGGAGATTGCCTGCCTTTCTCCCTGCAGAACTGCTGGGGGAACCAGACAGCCAGAGAGGCACCATCTTTGATCTAACAGCTCAGCTCCTTAGACCAGAGGCCACCAGATGCGCTCGTTCCTTCAGATTCCTGTCCCATACAGAAGGGAGAGAAAAGTATCTGGGAAAGCTAGCCAAACAGTTGATATCCAGGATGGTATAACTTAGGGTCTTGGGAATAGATTTTTTTGATGAGCAGGAAGGATTTTTCATTTTCAGCGATTTGGACAAAGTAGAAATAGCATTTTATTCCAGTGTCATCTCTGCTGTCCTGTGACAATGTCCTTTCTTTTCTCAGTCCTCCCTTTCAGAGATCTCTGGCAATGGTAACACTCTGGCCCTTTTTAAAAGTTATTATTTGTTCACCTACAGAAAGATCTGCCTCATAGGTGATGATTTCCCGTTTTGTAGAGATTTTTGGTATTAACAGAGTGTGGAAACTACAGAACAATATTGATTTCACATGCAAGCAAGATTCTACTGAAGATTATCCAAAAACGACTGGAACAGCACATCAACAGAGAACTGCCAGAAGTCCAGGCTGGGTTTAGAAGGGGTCGTGGTACTAGGGATATTGTAGCTAATGTTAAATGGATCTTGGCTGAAAGCAGGGAATACCAGAGGAATGTCTATCTGTGCTTCATTGATTATGCAAAGGCGTTTGACTGTGTGGACCATAACAAACTGTGGCTGATTCTGAGAAGAATGGGAATCCCAGAACACTTGATCATGCTAATGCGAAACTTATACTTGAACAAAGAGGCAGTTGTCCGAACAGAGCAAGGAACACTGCATGGTTCAAAATTGGGAAGGGCGTACGCCAGGAATGTGTCCTGTCTCCATACCTTTTCAACTTGTGTGCAGAACAGATCATCCAGGAGGCTGGACTCTATGAGGAGAAATGTGGCATCAGGATTGGTGGAAGATCCATAAACAATCTGTGTTATGTAGATGACACAACCCTGCTTGCCGAAACTGAGGAGGACCTGAAGCGCTTGCTGCAGAGGGTCAGGGACTGTAGCCTTCAATATGGATTGAGGCTCAATGTCAAGAAGACAAAGATTCTCACCACTGGACCAATTGGCAGCGTCAGGATGGATGGTGGAGAGACTGAGATTGTTTACAGCTTTAGTTTGCTTGGCTCCACAGTCAACACTCTTGGCACCAGCAGCCAGGAAATTAAAAGACATATTGCCATGGAAAAGTCTGCTGTTAGGGACCTCTCTAAAGTACTCAAGAGCCGCGGTGTGTCTCTGGAGACAAAGGTGCGTCTGGTACAGGCCATGGTTTTTGCAATCACTTGTTATGCATCAGAGAGCTGGACAGTGACCAAGGAGGATAGAAGGAGAATTGATGCTTTTGAGCTTCGGTGTTGGAAAAGAGTGCTGAAGGTGCCATGGACTGCTAAGAGAACAAACACATTCATCCTGGAGAGGGTTAAACTGGGCTGCTTCTTGGAGGTAAGGATTCTGAGGCCTCGCCTGACATAACTTTGGCCATGTTGTAAGGAGAAACTGGTCTTTGGAGAGGGACATCATGCTTGGGAGGGTGGAGGGCAGGCGCAGGAGGGGAAGGCCCTCTGGGAGATGGATTCATTTGGTGACTGGGGCAATCGGGATGAGTGTGTCGGAGGCAATGAGATTGGCACAGGACAGAGCAGAGTTTAGAGCTATTGTACATAGGGTCGCTGTGAGTCGCAAGCGACTCAACGGCACATAACAACAACAACAACTATATGCATTCAAAATCAGGTACTCATGTCAGTGTGGCCCTTTACGAGGAAGAACCCTCAACACGTAGCCCAGTGAACATGCTTTGACCTTTTGCCCTCATGGAGCTGGCATTCACAGGAGGAAAGCAAAGAATAAACAAGTAAACAAAGAAATGGGACATTTCTGGAGGGCTCTCACACCCTTAGCCAGGCCTGCTTCATGCCCAGTCACCCTCGTGTCACGTGCCTTTGCCCTGGAGAGAGGGAGATCAGTTCAGAGGGTTTGGGAGGCAGCATCTACTGTACTAGGTGCCTGGCAGCTGGCACACAGGAACCTGAGATTCAGCTGTACAGGTGCTGTGAGCCCAGCCTTAGTCAGAGCCGTCGACTTGGCTCCATGGCCATGGGTTTGCGTAGTGAGACCACTGCCTGTGTGTCTGGTGCTTGGTTTGCATGATCTGTAGAGTCCTCCCAGGAAGCCCAGGGGGTGATCAAAACAGGAAGCACCAAATGGCATGGAGGAGATCTACCCACCTGGAGCTGGTTTGCGGCTCCACCATCATTCTCCAGAGAGCTGTCCTACAGAGGACAGACTGCCACCTTGAGGTCCTACAGAGGACAGACTGCCACTTTGAGGTCCTACAGACACTCCCAAGAGCTGGGGCTCTCCAGCTGCTGTGGAGTCACCCCAGCAATCCTGGCAGTGTGTCTAACAGTTTCCTGTCGATGCTGGCCACTAATTCATACTCAGAGGACCACTAGTTCATACCAGACTGCCATGTCTAATGGGGGAAAATGAGGCCCAGAGAGCTGTGACCGGCCCAAGGCCATTTCTGTTGAATCCACTGTCCCAGCAATCATTGGGGAGGTCTTTTATAAAAAAAAATAATAATAATTTTTTTTAATTAACTTTAATGAAAGTTTACAGAGACCTAGGGTTTCCTTTTATTTATTGTTACACTTTTCTCCCTGCCCATCCCTCCCCACAATTTGCTCTTCTCTTTGAAAATGAAGAAAAATTCTTTCATTGTTATACACTCCCCCCGCCCCAGGTCCACTCCACTATGCAGCCTTCATTCTGGACTCCTGTCATGACAATAATACCTGATCATATATCCCCTTTAAACAGTTTTCTTCCTTATCTGTTTCAATGCAGTATACATTATTTATCCCCTTTTTTGTCAGTCTCCCCTCAGCGCCAAAGTCAGTCCCGCTTTACAACAGTGGCACTGTACAGTATTTATCCTTTTGTGACTGAGTGGGAAGGTCTTTAAGGTTGGAGAGGCCTCCTGGGAATAAGCTGGCACATGGAGCCCTCAAATAGACAAGGCTGCTGGGGTCGTCCTCAGAGCCCTCCAGACTTCTCCAAGTATTCTAGGAGTCATGATGCAGGACTCACAAACCTATCCTCTAGAGGAATCTGCCTTCCTCCTGGGGGAAGCTTCTCTGGTCCATCCCAGGTGAGAGACGGGAGAGGCCTGTTCATAGGAACCAAGGTCAGTCCTCCCTGGGGTCCTCCTATTCCTTTTCCCCAGAGGCAAAACTGAAACCGAGGCACCTACTACCCCCAATCCTGTCTAGGCAGACGAGGGTCTCTAGAGGGGTGCAAGGCCAGGGACCCAGGGCCCACCCTCTCTTCTTAACCTGTTTAACATTGTTGGAATCCACTAAACGTTCCCAGCAGTATGCCCTCCCACAGAGCGTGTGATTCTGTGTCAAGGCCCTTGGACATCTCCCAGAGTTTGTCAGCATCAGAGAATTCCTTTCAGACTCTTCACAGATAAAAGACTCAACAGGCCAGAGCTGCAGGGGTGAAAATCAGCCTTTCAAGAAAATCTCCTGCGGTTACTGAGCCTTCCTCTTAAAAACAGTGAGGTCTGTGAGGGCTTCTCAGATGTCGATCTGTGGTGCACAGGGTGGTTCTCATCTTCAGGGTCTAGGAGAACCATGCTGAGAGGGGCAGTTTTGAGCCCTGGTTTACAGAGAAGGTGGCTGAGGCCTGGCATCTGAAGGGACTTGCCTAGAGATGCATACATACCCAGGAAGCAGCAGAGGACACTGTCCTGCAGCTGACTGGGTCACCCCAATTCTCCCAGAGTGACTTTCCTCACCTGCCTTAGGCTCTTATGTGAGGGAAGAATTAAGTAATGACCAATACAAATTTCTCAGGACAGTCCAGTGTTGCTTCTGTGCTCAATAAGTACACATCTTAGAATTGTTGCTTCATTCCCATTGTACTCTGTTTGGCTCAAGTAACCTTTCTGGAGAGTTCTAGGATACATCAGATGGTTAAAGTGCTGAGCTGCTAGCAAAAAGGTTGGAGGTTCAAGTCTACCTAGTCTTCCACCTTGAAGATAGGCCTGATGAGCTACTTCTAAAAAGTCAAACACTGAAAAGTCCATGGAGCCAGTTCTAACACATATGGGTGTGCCATGGGTTGATGTTGATGCCAGGGTAATGGATTTTTGTCTCAATCTTTCTGTAGTGCCATTTGTATCATAGCATCCCCCTGAAGAGACCATGGCACCAGGGATATCATTGCTGATGTCAGGTGGATCCTGACTGAAAGTAAAGAATGTGGTTGTTATGTGCCGTTGAGTCACCTGTGACTCATAGCAACCCTATGTACAACAGCTCTGAGGTCTGCCCTGTCCTTAGCCAGTCTCACTGACTCCTATATACCTGCCCCCATTGCCCCAGTTACTATATCAGTCCATCTTATCTGGGGTTTTCCTCTCCTGTGCTGTCCCCCCACTCATCCAAGCATGATGTCCTTCTCTAAGGATTGGTCCCTCCTGGGCTAAAATATGTGAGGCAGAGCTTATTCAAAATCCTAGCCTCTAAGGAGAAATTTTGTTTTCCCCTCTCCAAGACAGACCTATTTGTTTTCTTAGCAGTCCATGATATGTTCAAGATTCTTCTCCAGCACCACAACTCAAAGGTATCGATTCTTCTGTCATCCTTAGTCCAGCTCTTCGGTGCATAGCAAGTAATTGCAAAGACCATAGCCTGGATCAGGTGCACCTTGTCTCTAGAGTGACATTATTGCTTCTCAGTACTCTGGAGAGGTCCCTGAAGGCAGATTTTCTGAATATAATTTGTGTTTTGATTTCCTGACTACTGGTGCCAAGAGTCTTGATCATGGAGCTGAGCAAACTGCAAATGTTAATAACCTCAATCTCTTTTCCATCTAGCATAGTGCTGCCAGTTGGCCCAGGGGTGAGAATCTTTGTCTTCTTGATGTTGAGCTTCAAACCATATTAAAGACAACAGTCCTTGACCTTCTGCAGCAAGCACTTCAGGGTCTCCTCAGTTTCAGGAAGCAAGGTTGTGTCATCTGCATAATGCATATTGTTGATGAGTCTTCTGCCTATCCGGATGCCACATCCTCCTTATAAATTCCAGCCTCCTGAATGATCTATTCTGCATATAGATGGAAAAGGTTTGGAGACAGGATGCATCCCAGGTGCACTCCGTCCCTGATTTTGAGCCACAAAGTGTTTCCCTGCTGTATTTTGAGGACTCCTTCTTCCTGGTCCAAGTATAGGTTTCACATCAGCACAGTCAAGTGTTCTGGGATTCCCATTCTCCTCAAGGTTAACTACAATTTGTTGTGATCTGTACTTTGCATAGTTAATGAAAAACAGATAGACATTCCTGTGATACTCTCTGCTTTCTGCCAAGACCTCTTCTAAACCCAGACTGTACTTTTGGAAGTTCTCTGTTGATGTACTACTTCAGTCCTTTTTGGATAACCTTTAGCAGATTGTGCTTGCATGTTAGTGATACTGTTTGATAATTTCCACACTCCGTTTGGTCACCTTTCTTTGGAATGGGAATAAATATCTCTTTCATTCAATTGGCCAGGTAGTAGTCCTCCAGATTTCTTGGCACAACGGTGAGTATGTCCAGGGCAGTATAACTATTTATGCTTGATTGACCATGCAGAGGCATTTGACTGTGTGGATCATAACAAGTTATGGGTAACATTGAGAAGAGTGGGAATCCCAGAACACTTAATTGTGCTCATGTAAAACCTATACCTTGGCCAAGAGGCACTGTGTGAACAGAGCAAGGGAACACTACATAGTTTAAAATTAAGTAGGGAATACTTCAAAGTTGTATTCTTTCTCTATACCTATTCAGTCTGTATGCTGAGCAAATTATTCAAGAGGCAGGACTCTGTGAAGAAGAATTTGACATCAAGAACATGAGGAAGACTCATCAATAACCCGTGTTATGTAGATGAAACAACTTTGCTTATTAAAAGTGAGGAAGACTTGAAGTACTTGTTGCAGAAGATCAAAGAATATGCGTTGCATCTCAGCATCAAGAAAACAAAACAAAACAAAATCTTACCACTGAACCAATAGAAAAAAAATCATGATGGAGAAAAGATTGAAACTGTCAACAACTTCATCCTACTTTGATCCATAATCAGGAAGTCAAGAGTCGTATTGCACTGGGAAAGTCTTCTGTCAGGGACCTCTCTAAATTATGGAGGAGCCATGATGTCACTTTGAGGACTAAGGTATATCTGATTCAGGCCATGATCTTTCTGATCACTTCTTATGCATCTGAGAACTGGCCAGTGCATAATGATGACAGAAGAAGAATTGATGCCTTGAACTGTGGTGTTGGAGAAGAGCGCTGAATATCCCATGAACAGCCAGAAAATGAACAGGTATGTCTTGAAGAATGTGCAGCTGGAGTGCTCTTTGGAGGTAAAGCTTCGCCTCACATACTTTGGGCATGTTACTGGGAGAGGCTATTCCCTGGAGAAGGACATTATGCTGGGAAGGGTGGAGGATTGGTGAAGGAGAGGAACACTCCTGACCAGCTGGATTGACAGTGTGATTGCCGCAGTGGGCTGTTGTGTGTCAAGAAGTGTAAGTATGGTACAGGATAGAACAGGATTCAGATCTGTTCTTCTTAGGGTGGTACTTGACGACACCTAACAACAACAACAGCCCCCCCCGCCCTGTTCTCAACCCCCTTGACTCTCCCTTACCTCAGTAACTAAGAAGTGTTTCCTGGACTCCGTGTCCACAGACTTCTGCCCTCGGACTCTGTTCTGCTCCCTTCTTGCCACCAGTGCCTCCTGTCCCTGGTCTCACTTCTTGCCTTCATTCACCAGCTGTTCCTGGAAGACCAAGCTTACCATATGACCTTACGTGCTTTCCAGCCCCAAGCCACACGGTGCTTCATCAGGGGGCTCTGCTGGGGAAAAAAGGAAAAAGAGTGTCCCCCAAATTATTTTTCCTAAATTTGTTCTTTGCTCAGGAGGACTGTGTCTTACTCACAGTCAGGGGACCTATCCTGGTGCGTGCTGAGTGTGGGCACATGGGGCTGAGCTGTGACTGTGGAGGAGGACTTTGCATTCTCCTCTGGCAGTGGTCACCCCTCAAGTCCCTTCCAGGAAGCCTGCTCACCACCTCCCCTCAAACTAGGCCTGGGCACTTGACTCCACTGGCCTCCTGGCGATCCTTATGAACACTCCCCACCCTCCACCCCTCACCCCACCCATGGCCCTGAGGAGGGACCCTTTGCAGAGCTGTCTTTTCACCCCTTGAGAAGGAGGGCCCCATTTCAGAACTAGCCTAAGTCAGGCTTTGTGAACTTCTGGCGAGGTGGCTTTGACTGTGAGGAGATGTGTGTAGACTCTTAGCTGCTGGCATTGCATACACTTGAAGTATGCTAGACTATTTTTTTATCTAAGTTTATGTTTTCTTTTGATTAGCAAGAAGTGAAAA
The DNA here is from genome assembly GCF_000299155.1 of Elephantulus edwardii. Taxonomy (NCBI): domain Eukaryota; kingdom Metazoa; phylum Chordata; class Mammalia; order Macroscelidea; family Macroscelididae; genus Elephantulus; species Elephantulus edwardii. Next base: position 1,390,580 of record NW_006400072.1, on the reverse strand, counting down.
AGCTTAGTAGATTTTCTTTGGAATAAAATGATATTTTGTAAAATTATGATGAAGCACATGAATCCAAACCACTTGAGATTTAAACAACAAAGGAACGTAATAACTCCAAAGAAAAGGAATTATTAAAAAATAATTAGTGAACCATCTTACTGTTCACTTCTCATAAGATAAAGAGCCCTACCCCATCGCCTACTGGACTCTTGGTTGAGCTCTTTGATTTTTAAAATATTTTAACTGTATATTGATTTGCTTACAGAGTTCGTATGCATTGTGTTTCACACTATTCTTCATCCACATTGTGGTTCATACAATTATTCCCATGCATTATGTTTTATAAAATTAATCACCATTGGACCTTGCCCATCATTGTTGTTGTTGTTGTTATGTGCGGTCGAGTTGCCTGCAACTCATAGCGACCCTATATACAACAGCCCTAAACTCCACTCTGTCCTGTGCCAATCGCACTGTCTCCGAC
>NW_006400072.1:1318918-1388230 GCF_000299155.1 Elephantulus edwardii | reverse complement strand
GACAGCGCAGGAGGGGAAGACCCTCTATGAGGTGGATTGATTCAGTGACTGGGATAATTGGGATGGGAGTGTCAGAGACAGTGCGATTGGCACAGGATGGAGCAGTTTAGGGCTGTTGTACATAGGGCCGCTATGAGTCGCAAGTGACTCGCCGGCATGTAAACAACAACAACAAGGACAGAGTCAACAACAACAATGGTCCAGGAGTGGCCATTCCAGCTTGAAATGCCTATGGTTAATTGGGTGTTTTGGGGATTGAGGACCACCATCTCTGTCTCCCCATTGGGGCAACTTTTCCGTCGGGGCAACTCTTCCATCGGGCACCTGCCCAAAAGAGTTTAAAATTCCCACGAAGGAAACCAAACCACAGCCCGTGTTGACTCATTTCTGAGGTTCTAGCTTACAGCCTTTTCCCCAGTCCACAGCTTATTTATTGATGGTTCTGCCACAAATAACTTCTGCCTTTCCCTATTTATAGAAGGAAACCACGTGGGCCTCGCGCCACTGGAGCCGGAAGCCGAGCTGGTGTTGTCATCACTCATGCCAGCCTGAGCACCCCACAGACACCTCACCGCTGCCGGCTCCTCTGTCAGGGTTTTTAACTCTGATGTGAAATGAGGGCCACAGAGCCCTGTTTCTCCGCGCTGCTTTATCCTGATTGGGAATGCACAAGGCTTCTTTCCCCCTCCTGTTGGAAAAGTGGAAGGCTCTTTGGAGGTTTCTAATAAGCGCAGCAGGTGCCATCTGGACTTATTAACGAGATGCGCCCCACATATTGTGAGGGGAGGAGAGGGGAGCCAGCAAGTCTTCATTCATGTCTCTGCTTCGTCTTGGAAGCAACACTGTGCTCACCCTGTCTGTGTCAAGCCCAGAAACGTAGGTGTGTTTCTTTTTAACTTTCACCTATCTTATTCCAAGAAGTCATTTCTTGTCCCTTTGCTTATTTTTAATGCCCCATTTTACAGAGAAGGAGCAGAGGTTCAGTCAGAGAGGGTAGAGATGTATCTAAAGCCACACAGCAAGGAAGGAGGTGAGAGGGTTGCAGGACTGTGGTCCCCAGATAGCTGTGGGTCTCTGCCACCATAAGAAGATGGGCAGCGGTTGCCACATGCATTTAAAGAGACCAGGTAGGCCCGGCTGGATCATTTCCCTGCAAAGAACAATTGTCCCCATCACACGACATGAAATAAAGGTCCTGCCCTGGCAGTCTTCAGAAAACCTGCAGCATAGGCTGTACGAAGACAAACTCAAATAAGTCAAAGACCCAAGTGATTACAGCATAAAACCCTCAGATTCATGGGGGCGAAAAATACAGTGTTCAAGCTTCAGGACATTGTTTCAGACAATGAAATGTAAGTATGACATCCAAAGAATAAGCAGACAACAAAAGAATAGATTAATAGGACTTGATAAAAATGAAAGTAAATGGTGAATCAAAGGACATGAACACAAGCTCCAGAATGAGAGGAGATATCTGGAAATCGTGTATATTATATGGGTCTAAAATCCAGAATGGAAAGAACTTGCTGAAAGCAAGAATACCAGAAAGACATTTGCTTGCATCTTAATTGACTGTTCAGAGGCACTCCAATGTGTCGATGGTAGTAAATTATGGCTAATATTGAGAAGAATGGGAGTTACAGAACACTTAATTGTGTTCATGTACAAACTCTACATGTATCAAGAAGCAGACATTTAAATAGGACAAGGGAACACTGCAGAGTCAAAAACCAAGAAAGTTGTATTGCCTCTCCATATCTATTTAGTCTGAGCAAATAAGACTAGAAGCTGGACACTATGAAAAAGCTTGGGGGATCAGGATTGAAGGAAAAGTCATCAAGCAACCTGTGACAGCCAGATGACAAGCCTTGCTTGCTAAATTTGAAGCGTTTACTGAAGAAGATCAAAGACTTGAGCCTTCGGTATGGATTATCCCTCAATATAAAGAAAACAAAAATCCTTGCAATTGGATCAGGTGGCAACGTTCTGATAAATGGAGAATACACTGAAGTTGTCAACTATTTCAATTTCCTTGGATCCACAATCAACACCCATGCAAGTATGGTCAAGAAGCCAAACACGAAGGTTGTATGGGGCAACTCTTGTTGCCAAGGACCTCTTTGATGTAGACTAAAAGACTAAAGACCGTTTGACCCAAGCTGTGGCAGTTTCAGTTGCTTCACATGCATGTGAACATTTGATGATTAATAAGAATTGATGCTTTGAGTCGTGGCGCTGATGAAGAATTTTAAATATCCCATTGGTTGCCAAAAAATCAGGCAAATGTGTCCTAGAAGAAGTGGAAACAAGAATGGTGAAACCCTGCCTCGCACTCACTGGGGATGATTTAAGGAGAGGCCAGCCTTTGGGAAAGATGTCATACTGGAGAAGTAAGGGTCCGCAGAGGAGAGGAAGAACCTCAACAGATGGCTTGGCAGTGGCCGCCGCAGTGGGTTTGCACGCAGCAGAGACGGTGAGAATGACACAGGATCGGGCAGGGGTCAGGCGGTTGTTGAGTGTCTCGCCTTGAATTAGAATAGACTCAAGGGAATTTGGCAGCAACTCAAAACAAAAAAGACCAACAATTGAAAATGGGCACAAGATGTGAATTGATGTTTTTCTGCAGAAAATATACAGATGACCAATAAACACAGGAGAAATGCTCAACATTATTAGTCATTCTCCAAAATAACCAAACTTTGAGTCTGACTCATACTGACCACATAAAATAAAGACACAAGTGTCCTGTAAGGTTCCCGAGGACATAAATATAATCTTTTTTAAAAAAAGAAGATCTTTATTTTAATTGTGATTTTAATGAACATTTACAGAGAAGTTCGATTCTCATTCATTCATTGTTGCACCTTTACCCCCTCGCCCTCCCTTTCCCCTCCCCAGGTCACTTTTATTTTACATTTTCTTTCATTTTTGCACAATTACCTACCTGCCCTGCCCATTCCTCTTTGCAATGATATATCTCTTATTCTGGGCTGTTGTAGTCATTTTAGACCGTTCTTTTCTTTTATCTGTTCCAATGCAATGATCATGATCTCTGCACTCGTATCCTGTTCTCCTTCCAACCCATGTCAAACCTGCTTTATAATCAACAGATGAATTGATAAAAAAAATATATGTTCATGCAAAGAAGTACTATACAGCACTGAAAAAACAATACATTCCTAAAACATTACACAACATGGGGGACCCTGGAGCACATCATGCTGAGTGAAATATCTCAGTCACAAAAGGCCATCAGTCTTTATGAAGGTAGTCTGCCTCCTCTAGTCACTAGATGGTTTGAAATGCTAGTCTTTTGTGTAGAACCGAGCACCCAGTCACTGTGCCAACAGGGCTTGTTCATTAGTCATTAATAAACCCATTGCTATTGAATCCCTGCCTACTCATAGCAGCCCTCCATTGGGTTTCCAAAGCTATGAATCTCTCCTGAAGGAGACTACCCATCTTTATACAGCAGGGCAGCTCGTAGAGTCAAACTACTGACCTATTGGTTAGCTGGGCAGCATTTCACACAGAATGCCTCTAGTATTCTTTCATTAGTCATTAAGGAAAAGTAATAAAAACCACAGTGTGGTAAGACTTCATACACAGTGTTGTTATTATGTACCGTCAAGTCAGAACCAACCCATAGCTGACCCTCCAGTGGGTTTTCAGAGGCATTTAATCTCACAAGAGGAGATTAGCCATGCTCTTCCCACAAAACAGCTGATGGAATCACACCACATGGCATTGCAACACCCTTTCTTACCACTAGACTACCAGAGCTCCCTTTGTACCCACAAAGATGGCTAAAATTAAAAGAAAAAGAATGAACAAAATGTAACAGTTGTTAACAAGATGTGGAGAAGTTGGAACTGTTGTGCATTGCTGGTAGGAGGATACAGTGGTGGAAGCTATGTGGAAACCAGTTGGTGGCTCCTGAAAATGTTAAGCAGAACATATGTGTGTGCTGTTGAGTTGGAATCGATCTGTAAGTGACCTTCCAGCAGGCTTTCTGAGGCAGTAAATCCTATGCGAAGAGCTCATCTGTCCCTCTTTCATAGAGCAGCTGGTTAATTTGAATTGCATACCTTTGAGTATCAGAGTTTATTCTGATATCCATTTTGGTCTTTTCTTCCTCCTCTGTTTTTATAATGACCATTTGCACTCTTCCTGGATGATACCCTTGATATTCTCCCACAACTCATTTGGTCTTCGCTCATTAGTGCTCAAGACCTCAAACCTGTTCCTGAGATTGAGATTGTTAATAGCTTCAGCTTGTTTAGATCTATAATCAACACTCTGGTACCAGCAGCCAGAAAATCAAAAGACAAATTGCCTCTGGAAAATCTACAGTCAGGGACCTATCCAAAGTGCTGAAGAATAATGATATCAGTGTGAGGACTGAGTGCGCCTGATTCCAGCCATGGCCTTTGCAATTACTTGCTATACATCAGAGAGCTGAACAGTCAAGAATGATGATAGAAGAATGGATGCCTTTGAGTTGTGGTGCTGGATAAGAGTACTGAACATAACGTGGACTGCCAAGAGAACAAACGGGTCTGTCCTGGAGAAGTTAAAACCAAGTTGCTCCTTGGAGGCAAGGATTTTGAAGTTCCATCTCACATACTTTGGGCACGTGTCCTTGAAGAAGGACATCATGCTTGGAAAGATAGAGAGACAGCACAGGAGAGGAAGACCCCAGATGAGATGGATTGACACAGTGACTGGGTAATGGGGGTAGTTGTGTCAGAGACAGTGAGATTGGCTCAGGATAGGACAGGATTCAGAGCTGTCATACATAGGGTTGCTATGAGTTACAAATGACTCGACGGCATATAACAACAATACTCGTCATATCTAAAATAGGCAAATCCTAGAGACAGGATGAAGATTAGTAATTGCCGTTAGATACTGTTGAGTCTGAACTGACGCATAGCTGATTCTCTAGAAAGTTTTAGATTCTGTAAACTGCATGAGAGATTGCCTATCTTTCTCTTACGGAGCAGCTGGTGGATTAGAACAACATGCTTTTGGGCTAGCAGTGCAGGTACTTGTCGTCACACCATCAGAGCTTCCTGGATTAGTGATTTCCAGGGGCCAGTAATGATAAGAGTCAGTGGGTACTATTGCTTAATGGATAATTAGTTTCTGTTTGGAACGATGAGAAAGCTTTGCAGTTAAGGAACAGTGATCATTTCACACACAGATACACTCACACAAAAGCCTCCTGTCTTCCTGCAGCCCGCTCTCCTTCCTGGGTGAGAACTGTTAAAGGCTTGAGCCCAAATCCCACATCCACCACTCTTGTAGGCCCAAGGTTGAGCGTGTTCCCTTAACAAACCTCTGTTCCTTCATTTGTAAAATGGGTGGCCTGTGCTGAGGGTGTGTTCTTTCTAACTGCTGTTGAGTTGGCCATGGTGACGCCATGATGATGCCAGCTCATGGTGACAACAGAGCAGAACTGTTCTGTAGAGGATGTGGCTGTAATTTTACAAACCAGATCACAGGCCTTTCTTCTCCAGACCTTCTGGGGGAGGGTTGGAACCCACTTTTAAGTTACTCAGCAAATTGTGACTGCTTATGCTATCCAGGTTCTTTGTGCTAATAACTGTTATTGAAAGCTGTTGAGTTGGTGCTCTCTATACAGCAGAACAAAACATGTTACTGTTGGGTATCATCGAGTTGACTGCGACTTACAGTAATTTGGTGACCAGCAGCTCAGAGCCTTGTGCTGTCCTGTACCATCCCCACAATCTCTGATACACTTGAGCCCCTTATTACAGTCTCTGTATCAGTCCGTCTTGTTGAAGGAATAATGCTGTTGTGTACTATCAAGCTGGAACTGAGTCACAGCTGACCCTTCAGTGGGTTTTCAGAGGCAATAAAATGTGCATGAGGAGATTGCCCATTTGTCTCTTGAGGAGCAGCTGGTGGATTCGAACTGCGTACCTTTGGGATTACAGCACAGCTTCTTATCGCTAAGCCACCAGGACCTACCAATTGACATCCCTTTGGAGAAGACTAAGGAGACCTGGTAGTGGGGTTGGTTAAGTGCTGGGCCTCCAGCAGAAAGGTGAGCAACCCATCAAGCCATTGTGTAAGAGACAGGTGAAGCTTTCGCCTCACATTTAGAGTTCCAACTCTGATGTGAATTCTAGGGTCACCATGAGCCAAAATCCAGTCAACAGCCTTAGGTTTGGTGTGGATTTGGGAAACACTAGAGGAATGAATATGTTTCTGGCTCCTGGAGTGCTCACTTAGAGTGTCTTCAATCCATGTGCGGTTCTCGCCATTGTTCTTGTTCAGATCTGGAAAGATGTTGAGATGTTGTTTAATGGTGAGGTCACAGGCTTTGAAGGAGTCAGCTCCTCCATTTTCCTGCTGGGCGACCTTGGGCCAGTCACCTAACCTCTCTGAACCATGTTTTCCTTACATGCTCAATGGGGCAGAGAAGGGAAGAGGGTGTTTCTCCAATACGTGCTTGTCCTGATGTAGGAAAGCTGTGAACTTTGGCTACTCTGAGAACAAGGGCAGGGGAGGGGTGGGGAGGGGGTGAGAGCTGGTCACTTCCTCCTCACTCTCAGCCTTGATTGATTCACCCATGAGTGGAGCTATTTTGTCACTGACCAAAAGCTCAATAGAGTGGAAACGTTAAATAAATGTGGTGCCTTCATCTGGGGGTGAAGTGAGGATTACATGCTTTAACACACGGAAGGCAGTTAGAACAGGACCTGGCCCAGGGGAAGGGCTGAGTAAATGTTAGTTGCTGTAATAATAATTATTGTTGCTACTGTTTTCACTGCTGCTTCTCAAGCAGTTCTGCAGATTCATGTCCTTTAGCCCTGAGGTAAATGGGGGTCCCTTGGGGGTGTCTCAGAGATGCTGAGGATCACCACTTCAGGCAGGAAGCTCCGAGCTTGTTCTGGATGGGCTCCTCACCCTGGCAGCCCCCATACCCTTATCTAGAGCCACAGCTTTGGGGGTGCACCAGTAACAGAGTGGGGTCCCTTTAATTCTGTGAATGAAAGGCTCTTGAAAGTTTGAAAAGGCTGTAAGAGCAGTGTGGGGGGCATGTGGTGGAGATGGAATCCTTAGCACCTGCTGGTGGGCCCAGATCAACGCAGCCCTGAGAGGGCTTGACCGTTAAGTCGAGGGAGGGCTGAGGATGGGGGTGGTCACTCTGGCAGGCTGGCTGGAGGAGCTATGGGGGTTCTGCTGGGGGCCCTTCTGTAAAAGAAAAACAAGCCAGGCTGCTACCCTGGCACTGGCTTGAGAAGACAGAAGATTTTTAAGAGAAGACTTTAAAAGGAGCGTATAGGCATTTCAAGGAATGGGTCTCTCTAGATGTTGTTTGCATAACAAGTGTCTAAATCATCAGTAATGGGGAAGAAATTGCAAATGAGGACAAGTGGAGCATTGCTGGAAGCTGGGGCCTCTGAGTGCCTATTTCAGGTTTATATGACAATGTCCTTGAGATTGGGGCTCTCAGAAGGGGGAGGAGAGGAAGTGGAACACAGCCTGGGGCGTGGTTGAGGCATCTACATTCAGTGGAGTCTACAGCTTATCCCTTACAAATGTAGAATGGGACTTTAAAAGATAAAAAACACAAATGATGAGCCACAAGTCTGTACTGGATGTGAGAGCAGGCAACTTCAGTCGAGGGAGCCCATGGTGAGACTTTACAGCATCCAGTAAACTGACTTCTCATGTCATATGGTCGGTGTCTCTTTGGCGCTGACAGGCTGTGTGATCTTAAACAGATCACCTAGTCTTTTTATCTTCCCTGGGTCATGCCAAGGGTTTGAAGACCTCTTAGGTGTTGAGAGACTGAAGAAGGAGGCTGGGGACTCCTTGATGATACAGAAGTTTTATTATGTCGTTACTAGGCAGTTCCTTGTGAGAGAAGGAGGTGCAGTTTCCTCTTATAGTGGTCACTGCCTTTGAAAACCCACTGGAGGGGAGAGTCAGCTGTGGGTTGATTCTGCCTCGACAGCACACAGCACACAGCAGTGAGGCAATAGGTGTCCGCTGACCAGGAGGCAGAGACATTTAAAAAAAATTTTTTTTTTAATTTTCTTAGTTTTCATGAACATTTACAGAGATTTTGGGTTTTTCATTCATTCATTGTTGCACTGTTTTCTCTACCCTCCTCCCCAGTTCGTTCTTCTTTCCCCCCCCCCTTGAATGTCTGTTTTAATTGTCCAATTGCCACAGTGCTTGTCAAAGTCAGTTCTGATTAATCTCCTTTGTCGGTGTGTCCTTTGCCATTCCCTATCACTCCTCCCTGAGAGAGACTTCACCCTGATTCATAAGGAAAAGGGGATGGCGTATTCTCTTAGCTACATCCTGCTGAAAAGGGACGCTGTAGGTTTCAGGGTGAAGATCTTCTCTCACTACTCTAAAGGAAGGCAGAGACTTTTTTATCTCTGGTGCACAAAGGTGCCATGTTGCCAAGGCCCCAGATCTCCAGGGCCATGCTGTTGTTGTTGTGTGCCACTGAGTCCTCCCATGGAGCATGTGGTGGATTTGAAACAGATGCCTTTGGGATTGCAGTATAGCTGCTTACAGCTAGGCCACCAGAGCTTCTAGAACACACTCTTGCGTTTTTGTTGTGTGTGGCATACCGTAAAGTCAGAACTGATCCATAGCTGACCCTTGGGCGGGTTTTCAGAGGCAGTTAATCACATGGAAGGAGATTGCCCATCCTTCTCCCTTGGAGCAGCTGGTGGCCTTGAACCGTGTGCCTTTGGGATTGCAGTGCAGCTTCTTGCCACTAGGCCAGCAGAGCCCCCAAGTACTATAGAGCAGTACCTTAGCAAGCAGAAGTGAGTTAGCAGCCAGCAGGCACGTGGCCATACTTGGCCTCCTGACAGCTGGTTCCCCTAGGTGAGGTGGTAGTTTCAAGGCCCTCGAGATGAATAACAGTGACCACACTGGGGCTTCCTCAGGGAGCTGTGAATGGCGTGAGGCTTTTTTTAAGACACCAAGTAGGCTGCTGCACCATATTTAAATGCTGTTTTGATTCACACACCCATTAAGTTACTTAATAGCTGCCTGATGCGTCTCTTATTTTTATTCTTGTTTCAGAGCTAATTGGGTAGCGTACGAAGATGCCAATATTGTGGTGAGGATCTCCGAGTCAGTGCAAGAGAACGGCTTCCTCTTGGTTGACTGCAGGTTCCTCGCGGTCTGCTCTGTCACGAGACAGACGTTTATACTGTATAGTGTGCGCGTGCGTTTGTGTGTACCTGCTCAGGTGTCCCCATGGAGATATTCCTTCTGGAGGCCTTTTCTCAGTGTGTGCCGAACACACTGGCACAAACAGGTATCCCAGCTCAGTCTAGTGCTTTCATTTGATAGCTCGAGGGTGCAAAACGGCTAGTGTACTTTGCTGTTAAGCAGAAGGCTGAAGTTTTTAATCTCCCCTGAGGCACTTCAGAAGGAAAGCCTAGTGATAGACTTTAAAAATTAGCATTGAGAACCCTGCAGAACACAATCAGGATTGATTTGACAGCAACATACCCCACTACACTGGAGTTATTTGCCAAACACATGAAAACCAGCATCAGGTATGGCTTGATCCAGGGTCTCAGATTATGTCATCAGAAGTTACTTTAGCTCTACTTTCCTGATTGGCGCCTCTTAGGCCACCTTGCTGCATATATTATTGCCCTGGCCACCCCCTAATTCCATGTCAAGTCTTAGCATAGATTCTTGTTTGCTTGGCAAGGATACTGCCCATCCTTGCAGCAGTTGCTAAAGCAAAAATGGTAAAATTCTCTAATTATCCACATTTAGATCTTGTGCTTCCCTTTGGACTCTGACGTTATAGATGACGAGCTTCCCTCAAACCATATAGTCTAGGAAAGAAGATCTCAAGGTTAATAAAATAGTGCTGTTGTTAAATGGTGAGAATATTGTGGGAAGACAGGGAAATAGCCACACATCTCCACCGCCTGCCCCAAGACAGAGTATCTGGGCGGCACAAGTGGTTAAACATTTAACTGCTAACCTGAAGGTTGGCGGTTTAAACCCACGCAGAGACACTTCAGAAGCCAGGCCTGGTAATCTAACAGTCCACAGTCTTGAAATCGCCCAGAAGCCCAGTTCTCCTCTTCACACCGTGGTACCGAGTCAGGATCAGATCAACAGCTGCTCACAATCACCCAGGACAGCAGAGCAGCTGAACACTCAACCCCAGACCCCTCAGAATCACAATGGCAAGGGCTACAGAGCTGGGACCGAGGGCCAAATGGGAAAGGGCCTTATGCAAGCAGAATGGGAGCAAGCACATGGCCTCATCCTGGGGCTGCTGGCCTGGGGGTAGGTTGATGTTTAAGGGACTGTGTCAGTATGATGTCCAGAAACTGGGATAGGAGAGAACAGGGAGAAGGGTGTGAGGATGAAGATGAGGAGGACTCCTGGACACGTTCTCCTGGGAGGGTCTCAGAAAGACAGAGTCTCAGGCTCGCTTCAGACCTCCTGAACCAGCACCTGAGCTTTGCTCCCCCCTCCCAGATGACAGTGTCCAAGAGACCCCTAGGCCCTCAGGACTAATGATGGGTTTTGTTAGATCTTAAAACTTTCTGGAATGCACTGTGGCACTATGGATGAAGGAGCTTTAAAAACATTCCTGCTTGTTGATGTAATAGTTCTGCTGAGCTTGTTAAGCAGATTGTCAGAGGCAGAGACAAATAATGTTCTTCATAACAATTTTCAACACAGTGGTGTTTGTACTGGGAAACTACCACGTACACACACATCCACTCAAAATCTAACCCAAACTGACTGCCAGTGAGTCAATTCCAACTCAGAGGGACCCTCTATTGGTTGTTTAAGGCTGTAAACACAGCAGTGGGAGAGGGTCCATCTTTCTCCTGTGGAGCCCCTGCAGGATTTGAACCACAGACGCCGCAGAGCTGCAAGGTGCGGCTCCCTAGGGATAATGCCAACAAGAGTTAAGTCAAGTGGACACAGTATATGTGGACTATTGTTATCTTTGGAAGTGATTTAAAATCATTTCACAGGGAATGGCGTGATAAACGAGACTGGCGTAGCCTCTGTCCTGTTGGAGCTCATTCTTCTTGGGGAGACAGACAGTAGGCAAATGACAGATGAGACAGTTTCCGATAGTGACACTTACAGAGAAGGAAAATGAGTGGTGTGGGACAGGAGAATGGGTGGGTGAGAGAGAGCGCCAGATGGAGGGCAGGGAGAGCCTCATCAGCAGTGACAGAGACTTGAGAACACTTGGTCAAGGCACAAATGCCATTTATTGGCCAGCCCCCATCAGCACAAGCATGTCCAGAATGTGAGTGCAGTGGGGTGGTAAAAGCAGGCAGCTTATAAAGGGGAGGTTGAGGCAGAGTGGAGAAGCACTGGGGGCGGGGAGAGCGGAGAGATACACTTGACAAAGGCAGGGTGTTTAACAGTTCTTCAACAGTCAGCCAGGGGAGGGACCTCTGGGCAGAAGGAAGAGCAGTTGTAAAGGTGCTAACAGGAGCTTGGTGGGTGTGAGGAGTCTGATGGAAGACTGTGGCTGGAGCAGGGTTGGTGAGGGGGGAACGGGGATCACAATCTGGAATCTGGAGTCACAGAGAGCAGCAGAGGTGGGTGGGTCCAGATCCCCCAGAGCCCACTTGGCTGTGGTAAGGCGTGCTGTTCCCTGAAAGGGTCTGGAGGCCGGAGCTCACAGAAGTGGATGAAGAGGGCCCTGACTGGGTCTGGGGGAACTGCTGCAGCCTGGAGGAGGAGGTAGCTGGAACACATTTATAATCCATGTTAAGTGAGCACAGCTGGCCCGGAGTTATATACATGTAAATTTGATTATATATTTAAAAAAGGGAAAGAAAACAAAGCCTGGGAGTAAATGTGCCAAGATGGCACCATGATCACCTCCAGGCGGAGAACACGCAGATGATTCTTCTTTTTTCTTGGGTTTTTCTGTATTTCCATCACACAAGAAAGGCCGTAGGTGTAATTTTAGAATCTGCATTTTCGTGAGGGTATGCAGAGGCAGACAACAGGATTTGCTCTCTCTAGTTGGGGGATTTATTAATGGGCATCAGGGCTGAGGTTCCAGCACTGCTTGGGGACCCAGCAGCCGAGAACTCCACTCAGCTCCACCAGAGGCTGTTGCTATGGAGACCCCGCTGCCTCCTAGGCTGGCTGTGATGCTCAGACTGGAGGCTGGAACTGCTGGGGGGAGAGCCACACACCCTGTTTCCTGCTAGCTGGGAAATGAGTCTCTTCTCTGTTTTTAGCTGCGGATGAGTTCACTGCGACTCCTAGTGGGCTTATGTATGACAGAAGGAAAGCCTGCCTGGGCCTGTGCCGTCCTCCTACATTTTGCTCGCTTGTAGCTGTAGTGTCAGTCCATGCCACCAAGTGTCTCCCGTGCCCTACCTGACCTTCTGCTTGACCAACTGTGATGTCTTCTTCAGAGGTGAATTCCTCCTGATCATCTGTCCGTAGGATTTTCTGAAGGGGATCGCAAGACTTAGCTTCTAGTCTGTCTTCATTGGGAAGAGCCACTGGAACTCACCCACTATCAGCAGCCCAGATGGTCAGCTCCTGCCTGGCACCACTCAATCTCATTGCCATTGGCTCGTAGCTGATCCTCCAAGCAGGTTTTCAGAGGCTGTAAATTGCACAGGAGGATATTGCTCATCTTCCCCCTGCCTCCTTGAGGTGGATTGGAACTGCCTGTCTTTGAGTTGGCAGTGGAACTCCTTACCCACTCGGCCACCAGAGCAGGAGGGAGTTGGCACGCTTGCTAAAATGAGACTGTCCTGCAGGGTTCACCACAGATGTGAAGCTGCAGCCACCAGAGCCATCACTTGCACCCCTGAGGTTAAGAAGACCATGTAGACCAACACGGTTGTGTGGAGAGTTCTCATGTTAGCACTCGTCCTCAGGTGGACCCCTGATGGGCATTACCCTGGCTTCCTCAGTACACACGTTTCTGTGCAGCGCACAGCTGCCTTCTCCTTGCTGCTGGACACCCCTTGTGACCTCTGTGTAGGAAGCAAAGTGTGGAGAACTGCCTGCTGCGGGAGCAGCCTTCGGCTGATCCCCAGCTGCCCCTGGGCAGGAGGGCACCGAGAATCGTGCCCTGCCCTGGCTCACAGAGCCCCTCTGGGGGATAAGCTCCTGTTGTCTTCAGTGGTTTTTGAGCTGTTTCCTCTTCCTGTTCTCGCTTCCCTACCCTGGTTCCTTCACCCCTCCAGATTGTTCAGCGTTCTCTTGCCTTCTAGATCCAGACTTTCCTGGTGATGCCGCTGTGCCTTGGCCATTGGCAGGACTGGGCTGGTCTCCACGTAGGTCTTGACAGTGAAGACCCAGCAATGACATGACAAATTCCTAGCGCTCGTGGAGTTTCCAGCCTAATGAGGACGACATTCAGTAAGGAGCATAAATGAGACAGCTTCCGTGGGAGTGACGGCCACAGAGCAGGGAGAAGCGGTGCAGCACGTGCTAGTTAATTAGAGCTGCGTAATAAACAGCCACAGCAGCTTCAGACATCACATGTCTGTTATCTCAGTTCCCAATGGCTAGGAATCTGGGAGCATCTTTGCCGAGTGGGCCTGGCTCAGGTCTCCCCTGATCGTGGTCAGGCGATTGACTGGGACTGTGTCAGCTGAGGGACTGAGAAATTCATGGCACACTCAAATGCTGGCAAGAGGCTTCACCACACGGGCCCTCTGTCCATAGGGCTGCTCAGGGGAGAGAAATGTGCAGAAGTTGCCTGTTACTTTAAAGGGAGACCTGGACCTTCAAGGTTCTTCAAGAGAAACCACAGAAGCAGGGAGTCATTACCTCCCTCCCCCCCCCCCCGGCCTGGCTTGTTGACTTGGCCCCTGAGATCTAGGACTGAGTGAAGAGACCAACAGGTCTGGGAAGCAAAGAGAAGTGTGGACTCCTGAGTTTGTGGCTGATGCCCTCTGAACCTTGAAACAGATGGCTGGGGATGAGCTGACCAGAACCCACCCAGATGAAGAGAAGGTGATCCTTACTGGGAGCTAGGGTCGATTGCTGTCACCCGATGGCTTGCTCTGGACTAGACGTTGTTTTTGGATGCAGATGCTCCGAGTTTCCAAATGGAACAGAAGATTCCTCGGCAAAAGGGATTATCTTCTCAGAGCACTTTTGGTTTGATAGGAATGGGCAAAATCAGAAACTGGCCAGCTAAAATGGAGATAAATAAAGTATGAGGCATGAAAGTGCTGCCTTAAAGGCTTTCACAAATATTATTATTAATGAGATGACTATAAGGGGAAAACCCCCCAACAATATATATTAATGAAATACAATGTAAAAGAAAGATTGCATAAAATGTAGATTACAGGCATGAAACACAATATATATGAATGATTGTGTACAAACCAATAAAAATATGTTTAAAAAGAGAGATAGACAAACCAAAAGATGCAGCTCCTGACCTCACACTTACATACTCTGCTCTTCCTGTTCTGTGCCCTACAGTAAAACTCTTTATTGGGTTTCTGTGAATCATAGCTAACGGCATAGTCAACATAGGCGCCTACCAGCAGCAGAAGCACCGACCTCACAGCTCCATCATTCCCTGAGCTCTACATTTTGTTGTTGTCAAAGTCCAAATTAG
The DNA here is from genome assembly GCF_000299155.1 of Elephantulus edwardii. Taxonomy (NCBI): domain Eukaryota; kingdom Metazoa; phylum Chordata; class Mammalia; order Macroscelidea; family Macroscelididae; genus Elephantulus; species Elephantulus edwardii. The sequence goes on along the minus strand of NW_006400072.1, from coordinate 1,373,607 downwards.
CCCTCTCATCCCCCAAATTAGCCATCTCTTCTTCCAGTTCATCACAGCCCCAACTAGCAAACACAGACAGGGCTAGAGCGCTCAGAAGCTTTAGCAGTCAGGGGTGCTGGTGTCCATGTCCCAACTGTGGCTTATTCCTGTGATATAAATAGTGGCTTATTCCTGTGATAGAAATACTGAGATTCTCAGAATCCTTAGTTGTGTTCATAACACAGAGACCATGAGGTAGTCATCCAAACAGAAGCCAAGAGAAAGCCTCATGGTTTAAAATCAGAAAAGGTATGCATCGTTGTATCCTCTTCTCCATCATCCTGAATGCTGAGAAATCATCCAGGAAGCTAAACTACAAAGAGAATAAAGCATCAGGATTAGAGGAAGACTCATTAACGCCTTAAAATATGCAGCAGGCACAACCTTGCCTGCTGTCAATGAAGAAGCTTTGAAGCACTTACTGATGAAGGTCAGATTCTTTAGTATGAGTTACACCTTAACTTCAAGACAACAAAAATCCTCACAGCTGGAGCAATATGAGAAATAGTATGGTTATAACTAAGAGAAGAGATGGGAGTTGTCAACCATTTACTTTCACAATCAGTGACCATGGAAACAGCAGTCAAGAAACCAGATGACACACTTCACTGGGTAAATCTTCTATATAAAGACCTCATTAAAGTGTAAAAACCAAAGATACCGGCTTGAGGAATAAGGAGGTGCTTGCCCCATTGATGCCATATCCAACTACTTGGTAAGCATGAACAATGAATAAGAAAGTCTGGAGAAGAATGGAAACCCTTGAATTACGGTGTTGGTAAAATAATATTTAGTATGCCCTGGGTCCTGGGACAAGATGCCCTTTAGAACGAAGGATAGTTAGATTTGATCTCACGCTCCTTGGACTTGTGTCATGTTTGGTAGAGGGTCAGCAGGAAGAGGTCTCAGTTATCTAATGCTACTATCACAGGACTACCACAAGAGAATGGCTGTGACATACAGAAACTTATTCTGTCACATCTAGAAGTCAGGTTCAGGGTGCCAGCTCTAGAGGTCTTTGACATTCATGTCTCCTTATCTCCTGACTGTTGGAATATTTTACAGACTATGCAAAGATCTTTGATTATACGTTGTTGTTATGTGCTATCCAGTCACTTGTGATTCACAGCGACCCTATGTACAACAGCTTTGAAGCCTGCTCTATCCTGAGCCAATCTCACTGTCTCTGATATACCAACCCCCATTACCCCAGTCACTGAGTGAGTCCATCTTATCTGGGATCTTTCTCTCCTGGGCTGTCCCTCCACCTTTCCAAAGATGACCTCTCCAAGGACTGGTCCCCCCCAGCCTTGTGCCCAAAGATACAGAGCCTGGGAAATCTTCTGAGACAGTTCTCCTTTATCCTTCAGAGTTGCTGAGTCCAAATGAACTCGGCACAACACGTTTGTTGGTTTGGTTTGCTTTTATGGACCAGAGAAGGAATCCCTGTGGAGTTCAATGGGTAATATCCATGGCTGCTAAGCAAAACATGACTGATCTGAGGCCACCAGCGGTACCTCAGAAAAAAAGAACTGTTGAGAAGCTCTCTGAAAACCATCCACTGTGGAGTACAGCTTTTCCCTGACACACATGGTGTCACCATAATCCAAGGTGGACACCTCAGAAACTGCATGGTCTGGCTTAGAGACCTCGACAGCCTCGCACCTTTATTGTAAAGTTACAGGCCAAAGAGAAGAGAAACGGGACAGTCTCTAAGATTAGAAGGGCCAGTTTTTTTCTGTGTGCTTTCTTAGCAATGGTACTGTAATGAGGACTCCAATTTCTGGTCTGTATATATACTGAAAACACCATTTAAAAAATAAAAAAATTCTAACTCTAGGTTAAGTATGTTTTATCTCTGCTCTCTGACAATAAAATAAAATGTGTGATATCTGGAGACTAGATTCCTGAATGCATTGGCTCTTTGCATCCCATTATTCCTTAAAACCGAAGCAATTGAGCTGTGGGTCTCAATCCCCGTCTTTGGATTTGCAAAGCAGGACTGCATCAGTGCGCAAGCTGCAGTGTATTTTGCAGTCTTCCTTTGCACTCAAGTGTACGATACAATCTAATTGTCCAGTTTCTTGACATTCAGGCTTGTTTCCTTTGTAAAGTGCTGTAATTGATTTCTGGATACTTGAAATAACACTCAGAGTGGGAGAGCACACTGGGAATACCAAGCAGGGGATGCAGCGGAGGTCACGAGCTGCACTCCCTCCCTCATTCGCTCACTCATAGATTTGTTCATTTGTAGCCTCTGTACAGAGCTGTGGAAGCACTGGCTTCTCTGGGCTACTCCCCAGCTCATGGGGGAACATGATGGGCACTGTGGGGTGGGAAGTGCACAGAGGAAGCCTGAGGCTGGCAGAAAGAGGTGACCTGCAGAAGGAGGTGACGCACAGGTTGGAGGTCCAGGTTGAAAGAGCAGCAGAGTAACTGTGGGGAGTGGGGGGAGCGTTTGGGTGGAAGAGGTCCTCTCTCACCCCAAGTCCCTTTTTTTTATTGATTTGTATACAAATTCATATACATTGTGTTTCATCCAAATACATAGTGTTTCACATACTCTTGCACCTTTTGTTTCATACAATTGTTTATATACATTGTATTTTTATAAAATTAATTACTATTGATGCCTGCCTGTCATTATCCCATCTTTTCAAATCCTCATTTGATCTTTCCTAAGCCCTTTTATCCTAGTGATTTCCCTCCCTCCCCCAATTTTTACTCCCCCTTCCCCTCTTGGAAGTTTATATACTTTTACTAGTTATATTACATTAGTTACAATAATGGTCCTGTGCAGTGTTTGTATGAGTAACTGAGGCATTGTATATGAGACATTTAGTTCATTCAGCATAATGCTCTCTAGACTCTCCCATGTTATATAGTAATTTGTTGTTGCCAGGCGCTGTCAAGTCGACCATATGTACAACAGCTCTGAAGCCTCCTCTGTCCTGAACCAGTCTCACTGACTCTGAGACACCTAACCCCATTATTCCTTAGTGCTGCATAGGATTCCATTGTGTGAATATACCAGTTTCTCAGTCCATTAGTTTGTTGATGACAGTTGAGTTATTTCTCCTTGCTTTTGTAAATAACTCTGCTGAGAACATAGGTGTGCAGCTCATCATTTGTGTCTCAGTTCTCTTTTCCTTGGGGTATATTCCTAGCAGTGGGATAGCTGGGTCATATGAGATTTCTATGTTCCAATTTATATTTTTTTTCGAGGCAAGGCCAAGCTGCCTTCCAAAGTGGTTGTACCGTTTTAAAGTCCCACCAGCAGTGCGCGAGAGTTCTAATCTCTCCACGTCCTCTTCAACAGTTGTTGCTTGCTGTCCTATTAAACTTTGCTTCTGCCACCGGGTTGAGATGGTATCTCAGTGTTGTTTTGATGCACATCTCTCTGAGCATCTCTTCCTGTGTCTGTTGGCCACCAAGTCTCCTTGCTGGTCACCCAGAGTGGTATGGACCAGCATTCTAATATCTGTGTTCTTTCTCGTTACAGGTCTGAAGGAGAAAGCTCAAGGAGTGTCAGGTATGTGTTAATTAGCTTCTGTCCTCAAGTTTCTGTGTCCTGGGAGCGGGTGGCTTTGGTGGAACCACGTGCTTTGATTTCTCCCTGACATCAGGTCAGCACCCTCAGTGTGAGATGTGTTCTCTCCCCCAATCTCCTCGGCTCGCCTCTGGACCTGCCACCTCCACGGAGTCAGAGCTGTGTGTGGAAGATGCATGTGTGTGGAGGGAGATGTTGTAAATCCCAGAGAGCTCTAGGTTGCTGTATAAGCCTTCCCGGGTTTCAGAGGGGCCTTACTGTGTGGGTGCTAAGTCCCTCCCGTTGGGTACCGCTGGCCCCGTTTGCTTAGATCCCACCCCTCATCTATAGGGAGCTCTAATTACTGAGTGGAAAGGAATTGCTCAGCCAACACAAAGGTGGTGGTGGTTGTTATGTGCTATTGAGTTGCTTATGACTCTTAGCAACCCTATGTACAAGAGCCCTAAATCCTGCTCTATCCTGTACCAACCTCACTATCTCTGACACACCTATCCCTGTTACCCCAGTCACTGAATCCATCCATCTCATCGAAGATCTTCCTCTCCTGTGCTGTCCCTTCACTCTCCCAAACATGTTGTCCCTCTTCAAGGACTGGTTCCTCCTTGCAGCATGTCCAAAGTATGTCAGACAAAGCTTCAGAATCCTTGACTCCAAAGAGCAGCCTGGCTCACCCTCTTCAGAAAAAACGTGTTTGTTCTCCTAGCAGTCTTCTTCAGCACCACAGCTCAGAGGCATCAATTCTCTTGCTGTCGTTCGTAGTCACCGTCCAGCTCTTTGATGCACACAATTGTGAAGACTATAGCCCGGATCAGGCGCACCTTAGTCTCTAGCCTGACATCATTGCTCTTCAGTACTTTGGAGAGGCCCCTGACAGCTGTTCCATGAGAGAAAAATGAGCATTCTCTTCCTATGCAGTTTGCAGCATTAGAAACACAGTGCTAGATCAGCTCTGAGTCAGTTCCAATTTGATGACAATTAGAAAAAGAGGCAGGAGACCCAGGGTGCTAGGCGTGAGTGTGGGCTCAGCTGGTGCACATCCTAAATGGGTGGCAGCACGCATGCCATCCAGGAAGCCACCTGAAGCTGCCCAGAGCAGCCTCCACTGCAGGAGTCTGTGTGGCCAGAGCAGATCTGAGTGGTTGGACGCTCTACTGAGAAAAGAGAGGCTTTGCAAGCTGTCTGCTGCCTGCTCTCACTAGTTTCTCTCTGTGGATTCCCCTCCTGGGTTCTGTGTTTCTGCCCCGTTTCTGCCGTGTTCCATGCACCTCTTCTCTGTACTCCCCATGCAGACTGGGGTGGCTGTCTTCTCCAGCTCCTGTGCTGATTTGCCCTGTTTCCTAGGAGAGTGAATGCTTGGCCCTTAGGTCTCTGGGAAGCACGGAGATATACTGGAGCCAGAGCCCCAACTCCAAGCCAGCTTCCGTGCTTCTCTGGCACTCCTGATAGTCTGTGTTCTGTTCAGTGATTGATTGGAGCAGCTGGCTTGCCCTCTCCGGTGGAGGTGAGTCCCCCCACCCCATGGCCTGTGGGTAGTACTGGCCTCCTGCCCCCTGCCTGGCGCAGCGCTATCTGTAGGCGTCTGTGGAGTGAACTTAAGTCAGTGGCCTTGGGAGCCAGGCATGATGCTTTCCCAGGACAGGACCAGTTAATGCTGCTTTAATTGGATCCAGGATCATGTAAACAGTTTTCAGGCCATAAACTGGACCAACTGCTTTTCTGTCCCTCCTAAAAATAGTGACAGTGGGCACTGCCTTCAATGAGTCAGTGAGAGAGTGTCAGAGTTACGCATTTGCTAAGTGAGGAACTGATGCAAGAGAGAATGCCTGGGCTTTGCTAAATCTTAAATATTAACACAAACCCTGACAGGCCCCCTGTCCCCCCACTTGCACCCCAGTCCCAGTGTCTGCTTGGCAAGGTGCTTTTTCTTTAGACTCAGATTATCTGCTCCTTTCCGGCTTGGTTTTTCAGCCTTCTCAGCAGCAGGGAACTGTTTTTTGCGAGAAGCAGCCTGTTTGTGAATTCACGCGCGCTGCTTTTCCCCAAGGCGAGACATTTGCAAGATCAGATGTATTCATTTTCCACAAATGAAATGACTCATTTTTGACCATTTTGCAAACGTAGGACTTTGCTCATTGTTCCTGGGGAGTGTCTGTCTGCTTATGACTCCATTCAAAGGGAGGCTCTGGAGGGCCCCCAAGCTTGAATCTTCTGATGATTTATTTATGGGGCCCGTGGGGAAGAGGTCTGTGGTACTTGGAGCCTAGGAAGAGTGAAGGGCGGTGTGGAGGACCCAGAGAGAGTGCTGATGCTGTATTTAACGTACAAGGACTTTCTGGAGGGTAAAAACATTATCCTTTTTTTTCTCCCTCCCCCTTTTTTTCCTGGCAGTCCATCAAACCCTTAAGTGATCCGTATCTGGCAATAGGGGTAAGCACTGTTGAATGACACAGTGACTGCATCAGTGGTCTCGAGTCTGTCTGAGAGGGTGAGGATAGGACAGGGTTCTGATGTGTTGTTCGTAAAGTCGCTATGAGTCCTACTCAACTGGGTGTCACCTAACCAACAACAATGACAATGAATATTCAGGAAGCTCTGTGAAGCTCTGGTGGCTTAGTGGTAAGGAATTAGGCAGCCTGCACAAAGATATACAGTTCTAATCCAGCTGTTCCATGGAAGAAAGATGGGCAGTCTCCTCCCATGCAGTTTACTGCCTCTGAAAGCCCACTGGTGGGGCACTTATGGGTCAGTTCTGACTCGATGGTACATCCAGTGACTAATGGTGTAATCCCTAAGGAGTTGCATTGCTATCCCAGAGGCCACAGCTCTCTGCTGGTTCAAATCCACCAACAGCTATCTCCTTCCGTGTGACTTATGGCCTCTGAAAAGTTGCCGAAGGTCGGCTGTGACTCAGTTCTGATTCCACAGCTTTGTGTGAGTATTCATGCCAAAGCAGAGGCCTCACCTGTCACCTGCACAGCCAACACATCCCTTTAAGGGAGTTATTAGCTTTGCTGAGAAATACAGCACAACTTGCCTAGGATGAGGCGGCCTGTAAGTGGCAGAGCTGGAATGTGTGGCACCAAAGATGTCACAAGTCAGAATCATGTAGGGTGTTTGTTAAAAATGCAGAGGTGGGGCCCAGGGATCTGTATGTATAGCCAGTCTTCTCTGGAATAGACAATCCATGGGAAACTTCTTTCCTCCAAGCGGCCCAGCACCGGGCTGTGCTCACTAAGAAAGTGGAAGGCGATCAGCATTTGGAAACCTGGCCTCTGACACGCAGAGCAGTGATGAATGAAGTGACCTCACAAAGGTCCCTGCCCCGGTCCGGGTATGTGTAGACCTTGATGAGCCTTTTGCAGAGGTCCTTGTGAGCAGCTCGGGGCTGTGAGTGAGTTGCAGTAATTGACGTGGAGCACTGCTTATTTGGGGAGCGTGGGAGCTACTTCTGGAGAAGGTGGGCTGTGTTACAAAAGCGATTAGTCAAAATTAGTCCATTTTCCTGTGAACATATCCCCTTGCTCTGTGTCTAGGTGAGACAGCCTTTGTAATTAACTGGGCCTTTCCCCCTCAAGCCCAGAGTGTGAGCATGCAATTTATTTTGTTTACAAGGAGATATGAAAATTACCTGATAGCTGAGGCCGAGGCTATTTGCCAAATGGGGAGGAGTGAACAGAACTCTTAGCCTTTGGGGCTGGCTGGGAGCTGGCCTCAGATGTCAGAGGTGAGTGGGGCCTTCTCTTGTAGCTCAGGTGCTGGAGGAGGATGAAGTGGGGGCCTTGAATGTACTGGAAGAGACCAAGGAGGACAGGCATGAAGTCAAACTTTACTGAGTTCAAATCCTTTCTTGTCCTTTCAAATCCTTACTTTCCATATATGGCCATGGGCCAGTCTTTGTTTGCTGTACTCATTCAACCATCTTTATTGAGTGCCTACTATGTATACGTTCCATTGGGAGAATCTGCTGTCAGGGATCTCTCCAAAGTACTGCAGAGCAAAGATGTCAGTCAAAAGACTAAGGTGCAGCAGATCCAAGCCATGGGATTTTCAGTTGCTTCTGAAAGTTGGGCAATTAACAAGGATAACTGAAGAAGAATCAGTGCCCTTGAAGTGTGATATTAGAAAAGAATACTGGATATCTCAGGGAGCTCTGGTGGCCTAATGGTAAGAAGCTGTGCTGCAATCACGAAGTCACATGGATCAAATCCACCAGCTGTTACGTGGGAGAAGAATGGTCATTCTCTTCCTAAAAACCTGCTGGCAAGTCAGCTATGGGTCAGTTCTGACTTGATGGTACACAGCAAGAACAACAACTAGATGTCGCATGGACTGCTAGAAGAACAACCACATCTGTTTTGGAGGAAGTGCAATAGGAGAACTCCATAGAGGCAAAGAGGGTAAAACTTCTTCTCACATATTGTCAGGAGGGTCATTCATCATGCTGGGAAAGGTGGAGGGTCAGAGCAAGGGAGGAAGACCCTCAACAAGATAGAGTGACACAGTGAGTGTAACGGTGGACCAGAGCGTGGTAGAGATTATGACGAAGGTGCGGGACAGGGCAAGCTTCAGATATGTGTGCAGAAGGTCATTGTCCACAGCACCTGACAAGAGCCACACCATGTATGTATCTTTTTGATAGCCACTCGGGGTGTGAAGGCCCATGAGGTAAGGTGAATCAGCACCCTGTGACAGATAAGAGCAAAGACCCCAAACTCATACCCGGAGTGGGTTCTATGAGGCTGTGAGTGGGACAGCCTGTGTCCCACACAGAGGAGAAACCCAGCTCTCCAGATCCTTTTTCTTTCTTTCCGTCCCATTATAGACTGTGGACTCACCTGTGAATCCAGAGGGCTGGGGTTTGAGGCACGCGTGAACAGAGATGTTCTCTCTCAGGTTTGTGTGTGGGGGGGCATTCCGCTGGCCCTTATCAATCCTCCACTGTGAGCCCCGGGGATTGAAGGTTTTGGAACTTTCTGTTCTTTCTTGACCTCTCTTTTACACTTGTCTTTCCCCTTGACTCTGTTCCATTCTAGGCTATTTCTTCAGGATGGTCTTCTAGCTCAGTTATGCCCTCTTTTGCTAAGTCCAGTCTGTCATTTGACCTGTCCATTGTAAGTCCCACAGGCTCCTAGATGTGGGCCCTGGTTAGATTCCGTGTCTTTCTGGACAGAAGCCATGATTCAAGGACACTGTACAGAGAACCCATTTGAGCTGCGTGCTTTAGGTCATTAATTGGAAGAGGGGCCAGAGGTACTGGAGGTGGGCTTCTAATGTACATGGGGGATTGGATTAAATAACAAAATACCTTTAATAAACTTATCTGAACATCTACTTTTGTGTTATTCTTGTTGATTGCCTTCGAGTCGAGCACGACTCATAGCAACGCTATGAACTTTTTATTCATATGAAATTTTTGTTCATAGCCTGAAACCCCACTACCACCATCAACATTTTTCAAAGTTCATGGTTTCCAGAGGCATGTTGTTTAGGAAGAGAATGCCACCCCTGCTTCCAAACATGTCATAGTATTTTATTGTTATGTGCCATTGAGTTGCCTGCTATGTATAGCAACCCTATATACAGCAGCTTTGAACTCTTCCCTGTCCTGAACCAGTTAAAATTCCTTAAAGGTGTCCAAAGGTGGTGACTCTTAGCTGTGTAAGTCTGGAATGATCAGTGTCTTTGCCAAATGACCTTGATTGAATGATGCAACTCCCCTCATCCTTGGTTTCATCATCTGTGAAATACAAATGAAAGCGTCTGACCCCCAGAGTACTCGGCCCCTTCATTCTCCCCTACTCAGTCCCTGCGTCGTCGGCTCTGGCCTTCTGGGGCTCCATCCCTCCAGCCTCCTTTGTGCCCCACCCTTTGCCCTTGCTGGCCCCTTTGCGTTGGCACCCTTCCGCTGGATTACAACTGGGCTAGTCAGGTTCTGTTTGGATTCGATGCCCAGCATAGAAAGCCCCTCAGATTAGAAACGGAGGACAGACACAAAAATGGAGCAGGCACAGAAGTCTAGGTACTGCATTTATTTAGGGGAAGATCTGCTGACGGAGGAAAAGCCATGGCTGGGCCCATGGTGGTCAGCTGACAGAGACCCCAGGTCAGCTGAGGCTCCTGCAGGGTGTGCGAGTTGGGGTGGTGGGCTTTCTGAACACAGCTGGGAGGGTAGTCCACGTTATTGGCCATTCCTTCCCTCTGGCTGTTCTGATGCCTGTGGTGGTTTTGATGGATGTTATTTCTCTCACTTATGTAAATTTCAGAAAGGCAGAGTGAGCTGTTTTTCCAGTTCCTTTATGTGTCAGGAGGGGGACACCCCTGCTCATGTTATTTCTTTGAGTTGCAGGAAGGCTGGTGGTAAATGGCTGAGTTTAAGACCCCAGTCAGTATCTTAAGGTAGAACCATTTGAAGGGGCTTCATCTCTCCCCGTACAGTTCCTATTCGGGCATCACTGCCCCAGAGAGGCCTTCTCTGTCATTCCCTGTGCACGGATGTGCGTGTTTCTCTCCCTGTCATCTTCCCTCAGCCGGAGGATCTGCAGGAACCGTATCTTGCCCATCACTGTGTCCTTAAAAGCCATCGTGTATCCAAGTTCCACAGCTGACATACTTTATTATTTTTATTATCCTCCTCATTGCAGTCGATTGGAACCAGCCAGTAGCTGACCTTCCTTTGGATTTCTGAAGCTTCAGACTGCACAGGAGGAGAGTCCTATCTATCTCTCAAGGAATTTTTAGTGGATTTGAATTTCCAGAGAACCCCAGCCTCTGGGCTAGTACTACTCTCTATAGATTTATTTTTAGTTGTTCACACTTAATTTTTATTAGTATTAATTAATGTAATTAGTTACAATGTCTGATCAACTCCTTATAGTATCTTGCCTTTCCCATCACCTAACTTACCCATTTCTTTCTTTCTTTTTGTTTTTTTTGAGGTTTTTTTCACTAGTTCATTTACAAAATTCTAATATAAATGAAAACAAATTCTTTCAATTTGATTATTATTACTGTGTTGAGCTATACAGAACCTAAAGTTTGCCTTTGTAACCATCTTCAGCTGGACAGTCTAGAGACGTTGGTCACATTCACAGTGGCGTGTAGCCACCACAGTTGTTTATGTCCAGTGGTTTTTCAGCACTCTGGACAGAAACTCTGTACTCGTTAAGCAGTAACTTCTGCCTTCCTCTCCCTGTCCCCTCAGGTAACTAGGAACCTTCCTTCTGCCTCTATGCATTTGCCTCTCCTAGCTACGTAACATACCGGGCTGCAGAGTAAGAGGTTAGCAAGCTGTTCCATGGGTGAAAGATGGCCCATCTCCTTCTGTAAATATTAGTAGCCTGGAACTCAATAGAAGGTCATTCTGAGTGGGAAAGAACTCAAGAGCATCGGATAGATGGCACATATCCTCGGATGAGTGGGATTATACAGTATTTGTTCTTTTGTGTCTGGTTCTTTCAACTCAGCCTAACGTCTTCAAGGTTCTTCCATTTGTAGCATGTCTTAGAAATGAATTCCATTTTACAGGATAGTATCTGTGTGGTCATTTTATGGGGCCAGTGTATGACCAATGATAATTGTATGTATGTGCCACATTTGTTTATTCATTTATGTTGGTGGGAACTTGATCTTTAAAAGACAAAGGGTGAGAGGAGAAAAGTGCAACAATGAATGAGTGGAAACCCAAAGTCTGTAAATTTTCATTGAAATGAATAATAATTTTTTTTTAAAAAAGACAAAGGGTGTCCGTTCAAAGAGCAAGGTGCAGCCAATTCAAGCTGTGGTCTTTTCAATTGCTTCGTATGTATGTGAAAGTTGGGCACTGAGGAAGGGACACCTAAGAAGAATGGATGCCTTTGAATTGCGATGTTGGTGAAGAGTATTGACTATTCATGAAATGCTTAAAAAAACAAAATAAATCTGTGTTGAAGGAGCTGAAACCAGAATGCAGAGGCCTGCATGGAGAAACTTCATCTCGCTTACGCATGTTGCGAGGAGAAGCCAGTCCTTGAAGAGAGGCATCGTGCTGAGAAAGGTGGGGGGTCAGAGAAAGAGAGGAAGACCTTCAACACCGTGGATTGACACAGTGACTACAATGGGTTCAAGTATACTGGAGATAGTGAGGGTGACACCTCACTAGCTGAACCTCACAAGGTTCAGATCTGTTGTTCACCGGATCGCTGTGGAAAAGAGGAAACAGCTCAGCAAAGTGGATTAAAACCCAGTGACTGCAGTGGGGAGCTTGAAGATGCTGCAGGCAAGGGTGAGGTTTTGATGTGTTGTCCAGAGGGTCCCTATGAGTTGTAGTCGACTCAACAACACTTTACTGTCCCCACATACTAGATCATCTAGTTTGTCCACTTTGCTGCCTTTCTTATCAGGTCTAGGAAGCTACGGGGGACCAGTAGGTAGGGAGCTGCACTGCCAGCCCAAAGACAAGCAGTTCAAATCCATCACCTGCTCCAAGAGAGAAAGGTGAGTTGTCTCCTTGTATGTGATTTACAGCCTTTGATGACCAGCTGGAGGTTCAGCTGTGAGTGAACTCTGGCTCGACAACACACAACACCAAACAATAACATGTCATGCCTCTTTTCTCCGTGTGTTTGCATGAGCTGTGTCCTCCCTGGAAATTCCCCATGCCAGATGCTTAGCCAGGCTTCCCTAGGCGCCCAAGATGAATCAGACACCAGTCCCCTGTGGGGACCTGACAGAAGGAAGATGAGACAGGACAGTGTCACCTGTTCACAGGTGCATAGGAAGGACATACAGAGAGCAGTGCTGGCTTGTCTGCTGTTGGAGAGACCAGCTTTGTGAAGGAGATAAGAGTCCTGATGCCCTGAAATGGACACGAGGACATTCCAGACAGAGCTACAAAGGACAGAGGTGGGGACTGAGGCTGGGAGCTGGTGCGTTAGACGAGGACCCCTTGTTTCCAGACAGCCCCGTATGGACTTGTTTCCTCAGAGCCTCCAAATTGAATTCATGTTCCTTCCGTCACCCGGGACCCGGAAAAGCAGTCAGCTCTGATGACTAAACATTCTGCTAATGTGACTTTCCCTTCTTACCGTGCGCCCTAAGGTTTGGTTGGCTGGACCGGTGGCTGCCGCTTGCTGCCCTCATTAGTCGAACCTCAGTCCCCTGGGCAGCAGAAGGTCACAGTCAGCTTGGCTAATTTATTTGGTGATTTTGTTGCTGACTTCAGTGGGCCTTGTGTTTGCAAAGTCAATATAGAGCATACTCGTCAAGTCAGCTTTGGGGAGGGGTCTGGATGTCACCGCCTGTGTAGGCTCGACCCATGAGTGGAGAAGATGTGGACTGTTAACCCCACTGCACTGGTCAGAGACCTAGGACTCTGGTCGGATGGTGTAGCTTCCCAATGGAGCCTGAGAGATCCCCTAAGGATGTAAAAGTAAAAACTTGTTCCTCAGTTCTTGCGTTCCAAGCCCAGCTATGGTTGTTGAGTAGCTTGATAATTAGAGTCCACCCAGAGGCCCCTTGGAAGAAAGGCCTGGCAATCTCTATCCAGACGCTTCCTGCTGCTGAGAGCCCTATGGAGCACCGTTCTCCTCAGACACATGCCATCTGCTGTGAGCCAGAGCGGACTCTACTCAGTGGCAGCAAGGGTGAGAACAGAGAGGATGAGAGCAGAGCTGCCTGGGACCCTCTCAGACCCAGTGTCACTTGTTTTAGATCCTCCTTCACCAGAGAAAACAGGGAGAGGTCACTCAGAGGATCTGCTGCTCGGGGGGAAGGGGGGGTTGGCTCTGCCTTTTTGGCTGTGTGTTCTAAGGCAAGTCACTTACCCTCTCTGTGCTTCAGAGTCTCGCTCTGCAGTGGTCCTGATGATACGCTTAACAGTGCCCAGCACAGTCATAATATGCCGTCAATCAGTTATTACTAGCTGCTGTTGCTGGAGGAAGTGCTGTTACTCGTTCTCCACCCAGGCAAAAGTCCAAGTATTTAGTGTCATTTCTTAGATCCTTTCTCATGGTCTCCTAAAGTATACACATATAAAATTTTCTAATTATAAAAGTAATGTATATAAATGAATGGCTAATTTCTATGTAAACTCCCACACAAATCACAGTTTTAAAAACTAGTGAAAAGCTAAAAAACACAGTAGTGAGGTCCGAATGCCAAAGACACCGTAATGGGAAGCTGACTGCATTCCGTGAACTTGGCATCTGTTAAGTCGCTTAACCCTCACATTCCTCGGAAGAAAGCACTGTAGTTCCCGGTGCCATCGAGTCAACTCCGAGTGACCCTGTGAACAGTCTGAACCTTGGCCTGTCCTGTGCCATCCTCACAATCTCTGACATACTTGAGCCCATTGCTGTGATCACCATGTCAGTCACTCTCATTGGGGGTCTTCTCCTTCCCGGAGTACCCACCTTTCCAAGCATGATGTCCCTTCCCAAGGAATAGCCTCTCCTAGCAACATATCCAGAGTATGAGAGATGAAGCTTTACCATCCTTGCCTCCAAGGAGCAGTCTGGCTGCACTTTTTCTAAGACACATCTTACAGATGTGAGAATGGAGACCCGGAGAGATGAGGTCGTTTGCTGTAGTGCTCAGGCTGGCACGGGGCAGCCCGACTCTGCAGTCTGTGTTCTCCACCACTAACGAAGTAACTTCGCTCCCCATGAGAGAAAACACCCACTGTGTGCCGTGTCATGTCAGCTCTGTTCACGCCACTTCATAGACATTTTCTGTTTGTGTGCACCTAGGCACACGGGCACGCGCGCGCGCACACACACACACACACAGAGCAGAGTACCTATGTGTGCACGTGCTTGAATATATTACTTTGCCATCATTTTGTTGTAATTACATGATAATGTAATCTGTCTGGAGTTTTCAGTTATCTATTTCTGAGTCACAGATACCAGGAACTTCGTGATCTTAAGACAAACAACGTTGGTGGCTTGAGCTTGGTTCTGCACTTGGGCCCATGTAGCAGGGGAACTCTGCTCCTGGCACAGCTGGGGAGCTAGGGTGACAGGGTTGGCTGGGGAGCCTCAGTTCCCTGCTGTAAGGCCTCCTCAGGGGCTTAGCTTAGGCTTCCTCGCAGTGGCCTTGGGGTGCGTAGACTTCTTCAATGAAGACCAGCTTCCCCTCGAGCATCAGAGCAGAAGCTGCCAGGCCTCTTGAGATTCAGGCTCAGAATCAGTACGGTATCACTTCCCCCGACTTCTGTGGGTGGATGCAGGTCACAGCTGAGCCCCGGTTCAACCCAAGAGGAGGGGACTCCACATGAGCAGCAATGGGAGCTGTGGTTCAGTAGGGCCAATACAGAACTGGTCTTCCACATATCACTCCCCACACACCAGAGCTAGCAATACATAATACAGCTTTATATCCTGCTTAGCTCTCCAAAGGCTTTTCATTCTCACCTTCTACAAACATGTGTTGAATATCTACTAGTGGTCAGGTCCCTAAACAGTTTACACTAGACTCTCTTTTAAAAAACCCTGGCCTTTTGAACATAGCCAGTGGTACTTAATGATTATTGTTGTTGTTAATGTGCCTTCGAGTTGCCTGTGACTCCTACTGATCCTCTATACAGCAGCTCTGAATCCTGCCCTGTCCTGAGCCAGTCTCACTGACTTTGACACACTTATCACTGTTGCCCCAGTTACTGTATCAATCCATCTCATCTGGAGTCTTCCTCTCCTGTACTGTTCCTCCACCTTTCTGAGCATGTCGTCCTTCTCCTAGGACCTATCTCTCCTGGCCATGTGCCCAGAGTATATGAGATGGAGCTTCAAAATCCTAGCCTCCAAGGAGAAACTGTCTCCAAGACAGACATATTTGTTTTCTTGGTGAACCATGGTATATTCAAGACTCTTCTCCAGAACCTCAACTCAAAGGTATCGGTTCTCCTCCTATCATCCTTAGTAATTGTCCAGCTCTCTAATGCAAAGCAAGTAATTGTGAAGACTGTCATCTGGATCAGGCGCATCTTAGTCTCTAGACTAACATTGCTGCTTCTCAGTACTCTGGAGAGGTCTCTGACAGCAGATTTTCCCAGTATGAATTGTCTTTCTGATTTCCTGACTGCTGGTACCAGGAATGTTGATTGTGGAGCTGAGCAAACTGTAAGTGTTGACAACCTCAATCTCTTCTCCATCTGTTATGATGATTCTACTTGACCCAGTGATGAGAATCTTTGTCCTCTTGATGTTGAGCCTCAATCCATATTGAAGGCTGCAGTCTTTGACTTTCTGCAGCAAGCACCTCAGGTCCCCCTCAGTTTCAGCAAGCAGGGTTGTGTCATCTGCATTAACACAGGTTGTTAATGAGTCTATAGGGCGCAGTTCGACTCTCTACTACAGGGGGCGCCATGAGTCAGAACTGACTTGATACCCTGAGTTTGGTTTTATCTCTCTGGTGGCCTGTTGTTGTTAGGTGCTGTCAAGTCAAGTATGACTTAGACTAACCCTCTGAATGACAGATCTGAACTCTATCCTGTCCTGTGCTATCCTCACAATCTCTGACACTCGAGCCCGTTACTGCAGTCACTGTGTCAGTCCACCTAGGTGAGGGTCTTCCTCTCCTTCGCCATCCCCCCACCTTTCCAAGTATAATATCGTCTAATGGCCTAGTGGTAAGGCATTTTGCTGCCAACACAAAGGCATTCAGTTCAAATCCACCAGCTGGTGCATGGGAGAAAAATGGGGGTTGGGGGGGAAATCTCTGGTGTGATTTACAGCCTCTGGAAACCTGCTGGAAGGTCAGCTGTGAGTCAGTTCCGATACCACAGCGATGATTGACAGAGGGATGTGTTCAGCTTCATGCAGTCGCTAGGGATACAGAAAGAGTCTGTTTTTAAGCCCTCACTGCTTAGTTGAAAGCTTCTCTAGAAAGAGAGAAATGGTAAACATCTAAATATATAAATCCAGGTCAAGCCAGAGAACAGCAAGTGCTGGGAGGAGAGGAACCCAATCAGATACAGACACCACACAGGTCTGATGCTGAGAGGCAGCTCACTGAGGGGCAATGTGAAGATGAGGGGTGAGGATTAGGAGGAACCAGGGAAGACCTGGGCCCGGGGGAGCCCTTCTGTTAGCAGATGCAAAGGCTCAGAAACAGGACAGCACCCAGAACAGAACGAGGCTGGTGAGGAAGAAGAGGGTGGTCAGGGGTGGACCTGGAGGAAAGACGAGAAGGAAAGAGAAGGCTCAGGAAGCATTTCAAGGGAGCATCGGCAGGGCCTAGAGAGATCAAGAAAGTGTTTGTTGGTGAGAGAGAAGTGGGAAGAATTTTCTGTGTGGGGCCTTTTGCCAGCAGACAGAAAAGATGGGGTGGCATCACATTTGAGAGGAAAAACCCAGAGCTGGGGTCTGATAGTTTGTGATGCTCCATTGTAAGGCTCCCTCATACCTATCGAAACTCTTCCTAAGTACTAATAAGTTTACTTATTGTCGGATTTATTGTCAGGAGCTCTGGTGGCCTAGTGGTAAGGAGCTTTGCTGCATTCCAGAGATACATGGTTTGAATCTCTGCTGGAGAAAAATGGACAGGCTGCTTCCGGGCAACCTAATGTCTGTGAAACCCCACTGGAGGGTCAGAAATGGGTCGATTCTAACTCGATAGCACACAACAATGACAGTATTTATTGTATGTCGTAGTTCGTGATTTGTACCGCCAAGTTGGAACCGACACTAGCTGACCCTCCAGTGGGTAATAGAGGGAGTAAATCGCACTGGAGGCAACTGCCTGTCTTTCTCCCTTGGAGTTGCTGGTGGATTTCAGCTGCCTGCCTCTGAGTTGCCTGTGCACCTCCTTGCCACCAAGCCGTCAGAGCTCCCTATTTATTGTATAGTATATTCTGATTTTCCTTCCTGTTTTCCTGTTGTTCAGTTTTCCTATTGCTCCTAATTTTTGACCGTTAAAGTAATGCCACAGTGAACATTTTGTGCATAAACCTTCACCAGCATCTTTGATTATTTTCTTCAAAGCAATGCCCCGAAGTAGAACCATGAGATCAAAGGCTGTGACATCTTACAGCCCTTTATTATCAGATACCAGAAAATGCTCCATTTTTCTGATACCTGCAGCTAAGGTTGCCTCCCCACTCGGATTATTGCCTCTTTCTGAGTCTTTGCTGAGTAGATACGCAGAAATAATGTTATTTTACTTTCAAATCCTGACCTTGTGCCCCATGGAGATTTTGACAAAAGTGGAACGGAAGACTAGTCATCTTCAGCTCATGGTGACTCCACGTGTTTCAGGAATAGAAGTGAAGTGTGCTCCATAGAGATTTCTTTTCCCAAAGTTTTCTTTATCTTGTTGTTATAGACACACAGCAGAGCATACACTGATTCAGTAGTGTCTACATGTGCAGCTCAGTGATGTTGGTTACACTGTGCAGCTGCCCTCACTGGCCTCTTCTGACTTACTCCTCACTCACGTGAGCTCGCTGCTCCTTGATGCTCCTCCTAGCTCATCTTTTGAGTTGTTGTTGTCATTGGGTTTCATGTAATGAGACCCTGAAAGAGCACAGTGCACGAGGCAGACTTGACCATGGTTGTTGTTGGGTGCCCTTGAGTTGGCGGTGACTCACAGTCACCCTGTGAACAGCAGATCAGAGCCCTGTCCTATCCTGAGCCATCCTCATCATCTCCAGTATACTCGAGCTCACGGTTACAGCCACTATGTCTGCCGATTTTATTGAGGGTCTTCCTCTCTTTCTCTGACCTTGACCCTTTGCTGCTTGAGCTCATGGTTACAGTCATCATGTCTGTCGATTTTATTGTCTTCCTCTTCCTCTGACCTTGAACCTTCACTTTTCCAAACATGATGTCCTTCTCCAAGCACTGACCTCTCTTCACAACATGCCTGTTGTATGCGAGATGAAGCTTCATCACCCTTGTTTCCAAGGAGCACCCTTATCACACTTTTCTCAGGACATACTTGTTTGGTTTTGTGGATTGTCCAACTTTCAAATGCATAGCAAGTAATCAAAAAGACCGTCGTTTGGATCTGGCACACCTTAATCATTAAACTGATATCCTTACTTTGCAGCACTTTGGAAAGATTCCTGACAGCACATTTTCCCCAGTGTGGTATAACTTCTGATATCATGACTGCTTGTAGCCACAGTGTTGATTGTGAATCCAAGTTAAGATGAAATCATTGACAGCTTCCATCTTCTCTCCATCAGTGGTGAGGATTTTTTTCTTCTGAATGTTGAGATGTAGTCTATATTGAAGGCTTTGATCAAGATTGTTTAATGTGGATAATGCAGGTTTCTGATGAGTCTTCCTCCAATCCTGATGCCACATTCTTCATATAGTCTGACTTCTTGCATGATTTGTTCAGCAAAACAGATAGAATAGGTATGGAGCAAGGGTACAACCCTGACACACGCCTTTCTTAATTTTAAACCATGTAGTGTTTCCTTACACTATTTGGGAAAACAGCCTCTTTGTCTAGTTATAAGTTTTCCACTAATTTAGCTAAACTATTGTTTATTTTTTAAGAAAGCTTTGAGGAATATTTTTTGGCTTAAAGTTAAAAAAATTATCTCTAGGTACAAGTTCCAGGGGCTCATCCAGCCTCCACAGCTCCAGAAAGTTGAGAGTCATGGCGAATTTTAAATTCTGTTCTTCATTTTCCCCCTTTTGATCAGGCACAAGGTTTTCAATGGTTGCCTTTCTGGAAGTAGATTGCCACGCTTTTCTTTTGAGATACCTCTGAGTGACTCAAATTGCCAAACTCATGGCTGAGCATGTTAACCATTTGCATCACCCAGGGACGGTAATGTAGAATCAAAGAAGAGTGTCCTGTCTGAGTTGTGATCCTACTGAACTGAAGACACTTCCCCAGAGTGGTGGAATCCAAGCCCTGCAGGCCTCTCCTGCACTTACTCTACCTGAGCCCTTTGCTGCTGTTCTTCCTACTCCCTGCTGCATCACCTTCTACTACCAGAGACCTTCAGAACACACTCATGGATTTCCACCAGTGACTTTACAACATATCTTATGAACAGCACCTACTGGCCAATGTTACTTGTCTGATAGGCCATTTCTTAAAAACATGAACTCAGGGTAGGCTCAGAGACCATGTGACAGTGAGCACTGTCTACTCTGATAGTAACACTCTAAACAGGCCTGGTCTCCTCTACATCTGGGTGTTTACATGGCTGAGCTCTCCCTTCACGGGGTGAGGCATGATGTGGACAACATCTAAGATAAGGCAGATTTCCTTCTGCCTCTTCACCAGGCTTACTGCTGGGGCCCAAGCTCTGTGGCTGGAGCCCATTCCTGGCTGTGAAGATAGTGGTGGCCCTGCCAAGTGACAGTGACAAGGGAAGAGCAGCTCCCAGGAGCCCTGCAATGCCAGCTTCCAGACTCACACAAGAAGGAGATGCACATGTCTGTTGGTTTGACCACTGCCTGTGGGGTTGTGTTACAACAACTGAAGCTGTGTGGGCCACAACATAGCAGCCCTCAGGGGCTTTTCCTGGGTGGCTCCCTGGAGTCTGGCTGTTCCTCGGACCATGGATATGTGCCCCTCAGCCCTCCCCTGCTTACAGCAGCTGCTCACCCCAAGCTCCTCCCTGGACCCTGCTCCTGGAAGTGAAACGCAGGAAGACCACGTTCCTTATTGGACTGTGCTTCAGTCCAGACCTTCCAGACCTGTTCGCTGCTCCTTCCACCACCATGCAGCCTTTATGTCCTCCCAGAGCCAGAACTTACTGTGAAATAGACTGTGCTGATTTTTTCCCCCTGCTAATATCTGCAGATTCTAATTAAATAACCCAAGGAACAGGCCGTCTCACACGCAGGCAAAACTTGATTATTTCTAGAAAGATAAGTTTGGAACTGACAGGCTCCCTGCTAAGCTGACAAGTTTAAAAGCTTAATTTGAAAAACCGGCCAAATCTGTTTGCAAACCCCGGGATGGATGTGCCATGTTTTGTTTATCAGCTCATTTGGTGATTGTCATTTTGGTTGCTTCCGCCTTTTGGCGACTGAGGACAGAGCTGCAGTGAATGTGGGCATAGAAGTACGAGTGAGCATTTCTCATAGAACGAACATCCCTGTCACAGTGCTTAGGGACAGCTCAGCTATGATAAGCTTGGCTGTTGCCCTCACAGTCTATTTTAAGATGACAGTTTATATTTAACAGATAATTGCAGAATCTGTCTGGTTTGTGATGTCTAGTGAACCCACTCTTCCAAAACTTGGTAGCTTATTCTTTCCTGCTCTCTGACTCACCCCCTCATAACCCTGTGGTCTTTTACAGTCTCTGTCCTTTTGTGACAGAGTTATTTCACTCAGCATAATGTCCTTCAGACTCATCCACATTGTGTTTCTCAAGTGTTTATTGTTTATTTCAGTGCTGTGTAATATTCCATTGTATGAATGTACCACAGTTTCACTCTCCATTTTTTCATTGATGGGCATTTGAGTTGGTTCTGTCTCTTTGCTGTTGTGAATAATGCTGCAATAAATGTGAGTGTGCATGCATCTGTTTGTGTGAATAGCTGTGATTTCTTTAGAGTCCATTCCAGTAGTGGAATGGCTGGGTCAAATGGGATTTCTATTTGCAGCTTTTTGAGGAAACTCCCAACTGCCTATATTGGAATAGGTGAAGGGAAGGTCAGTCTGAAATGAGTGGACGATCAGACATTATGTGTATTGCAAATAATCTGGAACAGAACATATATTACAGATTGACAGTGGAGGAGGGGGAAACAAAGTGAAACAAAATATATATAAATGAGTGAATGAAAAGCCATTTCCTTTGTAAATGTTCATTCAAATCTCAATTTTTAAAAAACTAAATATTTAGTGGCCTAGCTCCTGGGTTTGTGGGTTGGCCACCTGACCCAGCTGGGCGATTCTTGCTTCACTATTCTCCACTCTGTGGTCAGGTGGCAGTGAGGTTTGTGCTTATCTCCAGGGTCCAGACGCCCTGGGCTGTGAGGACCCCTAGATGACTGAGGAGCATGTGCTGACCAGGATCCCAGGGGCGATGTCCCGAGAGCGAGATTATGAGCTGTGAGTTGGAAGTTCTCAGTCTTCCTGAAGACCAGGCTCAGAACCAGCAGGACTTTACTTCTGCCCTCTGTGTGGGTGGAAGCAGAGGCCATGGAACTGAGTGGAGGGGCTGAGCCCACCTCTCCACAGGAGAGTGCCCCCTGCAGACAATCCACCACAATGACTGTGTGATGCCCATTACACTATCCAGTGCTGGACAGCAGTCTAGTTGTTTTCTAAGAGTGCAGCCAGAGAGCCTGCATAGAAGGATGGGGACAGAGATTCCCTTAAGGAGTAACCAGAATAAGCTTGTCATTCTCACCTGCACCTGCAGAGAACTGGACATCTAAAACAAATGCCTTGGTCATAGCTACAGGCAGCAGGGCCAAGAGGCTAATGGGGACCCCAGGGGGATGAGTCTCTGCCTGGTGGTTGCAGAATCCTGAGGGCCTGCCCAGGGGTGTCTCAGCTCTGCCTATAAGCATGGGAAGGTCTGTAGTTTTCAAAGCAGAACAGGATACAGGGATGTAGGGAACATGGTCAGACTTAGGCTTTACAGGGGATGCCCAAGATCACAGCCCAGATGGGAAGATGCTTCAGCAGTCGTTCCATTCCTCTGATCGGCAGTTTGGGTGGACCAGCCTTAGCATGTGACACCTCGTGGGCGCTCCTCTGCTGACTGGCCAAACAGAAACCCTTCCCCGAGGAGGCAGGGACTGAAGCGTGATGGGCGGTGAGAGTGGAGGCTAGTGTGGGCTGAGGCCTGGTGAGGCCTGACCCCATTCTCACCACCTGGGTTGAGCTTTCTCAAGAAGATACTGCAGAATGTGGGATCTCTGAGTCCCTCGGACCTGTTCTCTGCGCATGCTTGGTGCAGAACTGAGCTGGTGCAGACCCAGGACATCTGTGCCTCTCATCCCTTCGGGGAGGGGAGGCAGTTTATTTTATTTGACTCAGTCTCCAGAAAAAGGCAGCTATTTCCCTTATGCTTAAAACTGTGTCTTTGCCTTAAGGAGACATTTCCAGAAGAGCACAAAGCCATCAACAGACACTCTCTGCCTCCTCTACCCCCATCCTCTCTCTGGGACAGGGCTCAGGGATGCTGCCTTATGACATGTTCACTGAGGCCATGTGTGTTGGCCTGCACAGGGCACTAGGCCTCTGCAGTGAGGCACGAGGGGCGCGGGGCCTCTGCAGTGAGCTGTGCATCCAGGCTCCCTGATTGTTATGCAGCTTGCAGACCTGTGGAGGATGACCAAGCAATGAGCCAAATACCTACTGAATCAGGTGGGGTTAGGTGCCAGGGAAATAAATCCAGGAGAGGCATTGAGATCAATCCCGAGGATGTTTAGGGAGCAGGTCACACAGTGAGAGAAGTGCTGCTCTAGGCTCAGAGAAGAGCAGGTGTGGGGTTCTGCCGCTGCCTGGGCTGCAGACTTGTACTTCAGCAAGAAGGCTGCTGAGGTTGGAGGCCTGGTTTTGCCTGGAGCCTGTGTTTCGCTTGTGTCTGTGTAGGTGTCATTGTACCTAGCTAATTAACCCAGGCCTGATCATTAGTCTGCTGAATGAAGCAAATTCTATCCTGCTGATTCTCAGTGGTCAGGAGGGAAAGTGGTTAGGCCTGCAGGTGATGGTCTCCGGGGCATGTCAGGCCTGCACGGTAGGGGCACCAGCAGGCTGCAGAGTGGGTGGTGCGCCTCTACCTTGAAGTCCCAGTTCATCCACTTCCTGGGCTGCCTTGGGCTCTTCCATTCTGCTCCCATTCTGTCTCCTCTGGGTCCTGACCTTCCCAGCCTCTGTCAAACCCTTGTCCCTTGTCCAGCTCCTGCTCTAGGTCAGTCATTGCATCCCAAACCTGCCTGCTCTGCCTGAAACCCCTGCTGGGAGAGAAGCTATATCACTGCCTCCCAGCAGTCCCTTGTGCCATGAGCCCACCCCTCAGGCCTGTCAGGCAGCTGTCCTCTCCCTCCCCATTTACCCAGTCCCTGCAAGGAGGTCACAGTTGGCACAGGGGGATGCCCTGGCCACATGGGCAGATTCTGTGGGGAAATGAGGTGCAGCATCACAGAACAGAGGACAAACAGGGTCCCTGGACAGTTGGGACACAGCTATTGGTGGTGGTTAGACCAACATGTGAGAAAGGCAGCCTTGACCCTGACCCTACCACTGACCTGAAGATGTGGCCTGTGTTTCTAAGCCTACACCCAGCGGCTGCCCTCTGTTTTCTGTTGGGAGGCTGGCTACTCGTTCGCCCACTTGCTCACTCATTCATTCATTCGACAGGCATGTGTGTGACTCCTGCCCTGTGCTAGGCCCTGAGTAGGTGATGGTTTGTCTTGGAGACCAGCTCAGACGTCCTGTCCTCCAGGAAGCCGTTCTGGATCCTCCTTCAAAATTGAATGACTCCCTTTTGGCTTCACCTGATCATGGTTGGATTACCTTCCTTGCCTGTGAGGATACAGATGGACCAGAAAGAGGCTCAAGAAAACTGACGGGGAATAAGCGAGTAGATGGAGAGACCAGCTTTGGCCATACATGCTTCATCAAGTTCACCAGAGAGCCAACTCTCCTCCTTCACTTCCTGGTTCCGGGCTGCCATGCCTCTCTGGGCCTCTGCTCACCTTACGTCTAAATGACAACATTGAAACCACTAGCAGTCTAGGTGATTTGTTTGAATCAATTTTTTAAACTTTGAAGACACTTCATGTCTGCAGCCCTGAGTAATGAGTAATTATCACTTTCACTTTCAGGGTGCTAATCCATCTGTTGTGTCTGAGTTGAGACAGGACAATATGGAAACAGCAGGGTGTTGGGGTAGAGAGAGAGCTCAGCCGAAGGGCCTGAGAGGCAGCAGGAAGCAGGCGGTAGAGATGGTGGAGCCTGTGCCAGGCTGGCAGGACAGTGAGCCCCGGGAGGGGGAATGAGGACCAGGGTTTGACCTCCAGCCTCACTCCCCAGCCAGTCGTCGAATCTGACTCAAGGTAACCCCGTATATGTCAGAGTAGAACTTGCTTTATGGGGTTTTCAATGCCTGTGACCTTTCAGAAGTAGATAAGGGCGCTCTGGTGACCTAGCGGTAAAGGAGTTTCACTGTCAACTCAGAGGTAGGTGGTTCGAATCCACCTGCTGCTCCGTGGTAGAAAGATGAGTAGTTGCTTCTTGAACGATTGGTCTCTGAAAACCCACTGGAAGGTCAGCTCTGGGTAGGTTCTGACTTAAAAGCGTGCAATAACAACTGCAGAAGTGGAGAGCCAGGCCTTTATTCCAGCGGGCCTCTGAGTAAATTTGAACCTCCGTTTTTTCAGTTAGCAACCTCATTCATTAACTATTGGCACTACCAGGGACCCTTCTCTCCACATATAAAAAGCCCGTTGCCCTTGACTAGATTCCGACTGAGCTCAGCCCTGCAGGACAGATGAGAGCTGCCCTTTATTATTTACAGAAGCGTCCTGACTGCCTCACCTTCATGGAGTAGCAGCTGGGTTTGAACTGCCCACCTTTTGCCTGGCGGTCTGGTGAGTCCAGTGTTTAATCAGTATGCAATGAAGACTACTTTAGGCTCAGCATCCAATTCAGACACAAAATCATTGCCTTCGATTCAGAACCGACTCATAGCTGACCTGCCGGTGGGTTTTTAGAAGCAATAGATCACACAGGAGGAGACGCTCATCTTTCTTGCTTGGAGCAGCTGGTGGATTTAAACCGCCAGCCTTTGGGGTGGCCACGCACCTCCTTACCCACCAGGTAGCTTCTGCATGTGCTTCTTCTGCACCACTGGGTCAGAACTGAGCCATAGCTGGCCCTCCAGTGGGTTTTTAGAGGCAGGACATCGCGTGGGACAAGAGTGCCCATCTTTCTCCCGCAGAGTATCTAGTGGATCCAAACTGCATGCCCACGGTTCAAATCCACCAGATGCTCTGCTGAAGAAAGAGGAACAATCGCTCAGGGAGGAGTGATAGGGAATGGCAAAGGACACACTGACAAAGAAGATTAATCAGAACTGGCTTTGACAAGCACTGTGGCATTTGGACAAGAACAAACTGGGAGGAGGGTAGAGAGAATAGTGCAACAATGAATGAATGGAAACCCGAAATCTCTGTAAATGTTTATGAAAATTAATAAAATATAGGAAAAAAAACAAACTGCATGCCGTTGGGTTGACAATGCAACTCTTTACCACAGAGTCACCAGAGCGCCACATCGGCGCCCCACTTCCCACGCTGCATCCCACCTTCTGGTCTTTGCAGAAGCTGGAGCCTCTGCAAGATTTCCTCTTTCCTCTGCTCACTTGCTTGAATTACCTTTATCTTCAAGATTCTAGTCTTCCAGGTAGTTTGTTCCTGTCCTTGGTCTCCTTCCTCTGCCACGTATAACAGCCATACCTTTCTGTGTCTCTTGCCATGTTGTCATTTCCTGGGAAATGACCTGTCTCCTTGGTAGATGATCTGTTATTGAGGGACAGCTATTGAGCCTGGCAGACCTGGGTTCTAAGCCTGCACGTGAGTCTGTCAAGCCTCTTGTCCCTGTGGCCCACGACTTTTCTGCGTGCTGGGGTCTACCAGTGCCCCCTCCCAGGGATGCAGTGCTGGAGGAGCTGTTGGGGGCACAATGGGGAGCTGGGGCCCTATACAGGATGAGAGTGATGTGAAGCTAGGCCCCTGTCATGTCCTGAACTGCTCAGCTCTATGCTGCCCCAGGCAGTGTGCCCTGAATCCCTCTCTGATTACTGTCAAGTCGCAGCCAACTCAGAGCTTTCCTTCCACTGGGTTTCTGGTCTGTAAGTCATATGGGAGAAGATTTCCCATCTTCTCAGGAGCCACTGGTGGATTTGAACCATCAGAGAGGTGCACTGCCTTTGGGTAAGCAACACAAATCCCTCCATCCTTGGTTACCAGAGGGCCTGTGGATTTGGAAATAGTCTGATCCAGTTTGATTTGAGTTTGGAAATGGTCTGATCCAGTGCCGTGTGCAATGTGGAGAAAGCTTCAGAAACACCTGTAGTACCTGTTCACCCTCCCCAGGGCAGGGGGTGTGTTGTCAGAGTGAGGTCAGAATTGTTCACTCTTGGGATAAGGGGACATCGTCCCAGTGAATACTTCCGGATCACCCAGGAGAAGCTCCCTGTCCCCAGCTGAGTGTTTCAGGACACCTTGGCTATTTCCGTTCTCCTCTCTTTTCTGAGCTCCAGGTCGCCCACGGAGGCTTGATGGAGGTAACGGGCACACAGCCAGAGATGCTGTGAAGTTAAGGACGTGGTGTGCACAGGTGTTCAGGTATTCATTCAACAAACAGTGATTTAGACTTTGAATTGAGGCCAATCCTGACCTGGGCCTGGGGCTGTGGCAGTGAATGTGGCATAACCCCAAAGCCCCACCACCAAGAAGCTGCTGCTCTTGTGGGGAAATCAGTGCCCAGGGAAAAATGACCCCAGTGGCTCCTCACTGACATCCTCACCAATCATTACCTGGATGTGGGGCTGTGGGTGTCAAAGAGAAGAGGGAGGGATGACGGACCCAGTGAGGGCCATGGCCAAGACCTTGGAAACTGGAACTGGACAGACTGCCCCCAGGTCAGACCCTCTCTGCTCTGAGACATGTTATTTAACCTCTTTATACCTCACTTTTCTCACCTGCAAAATGGAGTGACAATGCCAGTGCCCATGTCTTGGGATTTTTAGGAGGATTGAATGAGTCAGTATGTGTAAAGTATTTTGACCGTGCTGGCTGTGAATGAGGCTACTGTTTACATCAGTATCAAAACCAAGCCACAATGATTGCCATCAGGTTTATTCCGACTCCTGGTGGCCTTTCATTGGCTTTTGAGGCTCTAAGTCTTTACAGGAGGAGATTGCCTCATTTACCCCCATTTACATCATTATAAATCCTAGACAGTAGGCTTTGCTGTCCCCATTTTAGAGATGAGAACATCAAGGCTGAGAAGAGCTGAGATCACAGCTCCTTGTGCTGTATTGCGAGTGACCATACACTGCCTTTCTACCCAACTGTGTCTGTAATTCAAGAAACTTTGTTGGCTCCTAGTTAAAAGGTTGGCAATTTAAACTTATCTAGAGATGCTGAGGAAGAAAGTCCCGGAGATTCACTTCCAAGAGGTCACAGCATTGGTGACCTTTGGAACATTCCTGCTCTGCATACATTGGCCACCATGAATTGGAGTTGACCCCAGCTGGCTGCGTGACAGCTTGTATTTCTTCCTCTCTATCCCCAGCAAAGTTAATGCTGAGAATTTCTGATTGAGTTAACCAATGAATGAGCAAACCCTTGATGCCACGCCTGGACTCTAAATGGTATGAACTAGATGGAAACACTGAACTCCCTTCAGATTGCCCAGGATTGAATAAGGCAGGGCACACAGTCATTCCTTTCCCAAGGTCCCTTGCTTGGGAAACAACTTCATTTGCATGGAGGGTAGAAAGGTGTAACTGAATGTCCCCATGAATCAGCTGCTCTGGGGCCGTGGAGGTACCAAGCTGTCCAGGGGTCGAGGAGGTACCAAAGTGTCCTGGGGCCGTGGAGATACCTGGAAGGTGTCCTGGGAGGCACGGACAAGGTTCTGAAGACCCGGCGCTGCTGTGATAGAGGACAGGAGGGTGGGGACAGAGTCCAGTTGACATTTCTGCTTGAAAAGTGAGGACAAGGTAGGTGGATCGGGGCAAGCTTGTTCCTTGCTGGGTTTCCCCATGGTGGAGAGAAACAGGAAGAACAAAAGCAGTTCGGTGTTTGCCTGTCCTGCCAGATGTAGCAGAGTTCGTTGCCTCTGAGCCTGACGAGGCAGGTTCAAGCCCAGCTCATGAGGACAGGGGATATTGAAGAGATGGACCAAGGGCGCAGCCAGGACTCACTTGATAGTCTGGCAACTGTGTGTGTGCACTGGACCGCTGGCAGAGGCCAGCCTTCCCCGACTTGGAGGCATTCACAGTGTGTGTGAATGAGCCTGGACCCCATCGCCATGCAGATGAAGTCTGTACCCTCTCTGGCTACATCCTTGCTGTTGAGCTGAGCAGATGATACCTGGACCCCCTTGTGAGAACAGAGACTCTGTGTTCCTTGTAAATTGGAGGGAGCTTGGGCCTGCGCTGAGGTCCCCCCTTGCATTTCAGAACAGTCTCTTCTGTCTATGTGACCTAAAGTGTTGCTTAACCTCTCAGAATCTGCCTTTCTGAATGGAACCCACAAAGTTTTCCTCTTGGCACATTCAAGCCCTTGACCTCAGGGAGCCAGCCCTGCATCTCACAGAGTTGTTGCATCTGTCCCTTGAGAAGCATCTGGTCATAGTGACAAGAGGTGAGTAAGACGGCACAGGCTGTCCTATCCCCTGGCATGAGGCCTTCCTGTTGTCAGTGACAGAGGCTCAGAGCAAAGTCACAATGTCCTGCAAACTTTGAGGAACTCCAATTCCTGGATATCCCAGCAAGGAATAGGCATAGTACTGTGGCTCTTGTTTCAACCCCAAGGCTGCAGTGGGATGTAATTTACAAATTGCTCCACCACTTCTGCAGGGATCTCAACCCTGGTGCCCACTGGTTGCCTGGCTTCAGAGCAGTGCGAGCGCATGCACACACACACACACACACACCCTACGACTTGTCCCCAAGAGCTCAATATCCATGACCCAGGAGTTCTAACAGGATATATTCTTCCCCAGCTACTTATTTTTACACCTGCTTTTGTACGACAGAGACAGGGTTAAGTAGCTGTGACAGAAACCATAAGTCTTACAAAATCTAAAATAATTACTTCCCAGTCCTTTACTGGGAAAATGCCAACCCCTGCCCGTCACCGCTAGGCACCATGAGTCGGCCACAAACGCATGACAGCTTGTGCACAGGGGGACAGAACGACCTGGTGCGGCTCTTTCCCCAGGAGGGGCTGCAGATCCACGGGGTGTCCGCTGGCCGATTCTTGGATGGAGACATCAGGCCCTTTCTCCCTGTCCGTCTCTGCCTGGAAGCTCCAGGGAAGCCTGGGAGGCGTCATAACAGCACACAGGCCTCCAGATGGGTCACTCACTTGATGAGCCTAGGTGCAATCACTCCCTTGAGGACGTTTGTTATGAGCAGCCAGTCACCTGAGGGAGAGTTTCATTAAGGTGTGACCCATGATGAATATATAAGAAAGTCTGGTAGACCTGCTTGCCGTTTTCTTGATCACAACCCTGCAGCTGGTTATGCATCTCTTTGGTTCTTTGGGATTTCTGTCAGTGTGTCTGAGCTTATGTACCGAGCTTAAATTATCCCCCACATCTTCATGACCTGGACCTTTGGAAGCACTTTTCAAAAATAAATTTTTTTGTTCTCCTGCTACATAGTGTATTATATATTATTTATCAGCACAATTCAGAAGCATCCATTCTTCCTTGATCTTCCTTTTTCTAAATTTTATGTATGTAAGGAAATTGAAAATACTAAGACTTAGGCCAGGAGCACCTTAGTCTTTAAAGTTATATTCTTGCTCTTTTTAGTAGCTAAAAGATGTATTTGACAGATTTGTCCAATACGGTATATCTTTTGATGACTTGACTGCTGCTTCCGTAAGATGGATTATGGATCTATTTAAAATTAAAACCTTGACAACAGTCTTTAATATATTTCTAATGGCTTTTGGATGTTTTTTAAATGTTGAAGTGTAATCAATACTCAATGTTTATGTCTTTGATCTTCATTGGTTCAACAAGCAAGGTCATGTTGTCTGCATATAGAAATTTACAACCTCCTGAACCTCCTCCAGTCCAGTGATGCATTCTTCTTCATATCATCTGGTTTCTTGGCTTTTTGCTCATCATGCAGACTTACTAAGTATGGTAAAATTACACAACTCTTGGGGGAAGAAAAGAGCAAAAGTGGCATGAAGATGACCAAGTCTGACCTCTAGAAACTCCACAAGGGGGAACCATCCCCATCAATAGCATATAAAACTTTGTAAATTATTACCTAACTTGGGAGGGACTGGAGAGCATTATGCTGATTGAATTAACTCAGCCCCACAAGGATAAATATTATAGAAGACTGTTATTGTAGAATGAGTATAAGGATCCAGGAGGGGTGGGAGAGGCTGGACGCAGAGGGATGTGGATGTGCAGGGGGAAGAGGGAATTAATCATTGGGTTGTACAATTTGATGGTGGGGAGTGAGGGAAATTGTAAGAATGTGTGTGAATTTCTCTTAGCATTTTGTAAATAAGCTAATGAAAAGGAAAAAAATAGCATATAAAACACAAAACCAAACCCCATGAGGTCATACATGAGCCTTATGCCTGTTTCTTCTTATTCCAGTACCCATCCTACTGTTCTACTATGTTTGAAATCCATTGCAATAGCTACACAGACCTCACAGAACCGAACTCATGATTGTGTGTTTATTGGGAAAGTTAACAGGTTACAACTCGGGTTGGCAACAGAATACAATTTCTCAGTCAGGACAACTTCTGTAGTGTGTTCACAGGTTCTTCAGCTTTCAACCTTGCAGCCTTTCTAACAGTGTTAACAAGCTCCCTCAATACCAACAATCTATCTTCCCCCCATCAGTCCTCCAGCAAGCTTGGCTGAAGGTCCCAGCTCTGGAGCCGTGGCGTAGCAGTCCCAGGTCAGCTCTGTCTCATGTCAGGTGTCTGGTGCTCTGCTGTGGCCGCTGCTACTGCTCTCCTGTTGGCCCCGATGTGAGTGGCTCAGGAATCTCTGGTTCTGACAGATGCACCCTGAATTCTTTGCTTCTTTCTTCCAGTTAGTGAGAGTCCCAAAATTCCTGCTGCTAAACCTACTCAATTAAAACTTGGTGGGATGACAAAACTAGTCAGTCTCACATGGATAGATTAACACATCCCATTTGCATGTTCCCTCCCAGCCATCTGGCAAAATCTAGGAAAGTAATTTTGAACAATATTCTCACTATATCACAACCATGATGCACATTCTTTTTTATTTTAAACTATACAATATCCCTTTCTTCTGTTTGAATGACTGTTTCTTGGGCTGTGCACAGGTTCCCCAAGAGCACAATGAAATGTTCTGGAATGCCTATTTTTTTTGCAGTTTTTGTTATGTGCTGTCAAGTCACCTGCAACTGATAGCGATTCTGTGTACAACAACTCTGAACCCTGCTCTATTCTGGGCCAGCCTTACTGTCTTTGACACACCTACCCCCATTACTCCAGTCACTGAGTCAATCCATCTCATTGAGGATCTTCCTCTCCTGCACTGTCCCTCCACATTCCCAAGCATGACGTCCCTTTCCAAGGACTGGTCCTGCCTTGCAACATGTCCAAAGTATGTCAGATGGAGCTTCAGAATCCTTGCCTCCAAGGAGCAACCTGGTTTCACTCTCTCCAGTACCAACCTGTTTGTTCTAACCATCCATGATATATTCAGTACTCTTCTCCAGTACCACAACTGTCTTTCTGTCAGCCCTATTCATTGTCCAGCTTTCTGATATATAGCAAGTAATTGTGAAGACCATGGCCTGGATTAGGTGCACTTTAGTCTCCAGATTGACGTCGTTGCTCTTCAGTACTTTGAAGAGATCCCTGACAGATTTTTCCAGTGCAGTCTTTTGATTTCCTGGCTTCTGGTATACCAAGAGTATTAATTGTGGAGCCAAGAAAATTAAAGCTGTTAACAATCTCAATCTCTTCATCATTTATCATGATGCTTCCGATTGGCCCAGTGGTGAGTATCTTTGTTTTCTTGATGTTGAGCTTCAATCCATATTGAAGGCTACAGTTCTTGACTTTCTGCAGGAAGCATTTCAGGTCCTTCTCAGTTTCAGCAAACAATGTTGTGTCATACACGTAGTGCAAGTTGTTCCTAAGCCTTTCTCCAATCCTGATGCCACATTCCTCTTCATAGAGCCCAGCCTCTCAGATGCTGTGTTCTGCATATAGATCGTAAAAGATATACAGATTAGATGCATCCATGGTGTATACCTTTCCTGATTTTGAGCCTTGGAAAGTGTTTCCTTGCTCTATTCTTCTGAGTGCCTCCTGGTCCAAGGATGTTGTTGTTTGTTGTTGTTATGTGCCGTCGAGTCATTTGCGACTCATAGCGACCCTATGTACAATAGCCCTGAACTCTGCTCTGTCTTGTGCCAATCGTACTGTCTCTGACACACCCATCCCGATTACCCCAATCACTAAATCAATCCATCTCATACGGGGCCTTCCCCTCCTGCATTGTCCCTCCACCCTCCCAAGCATGATGTCCCTCTCCAAGGACCTGTCCCTCCTTGCAACATGTCCAAAGTATGTTAGATGGAGCCTCAGAATCCTTGCCTCCAAGGAGCAGCCCGGTTTGACCCTTTCCAGGATGAATCTGTTTGTTTTCCTAACAGTCCATGGTACCCTCAATACTCTTCTCCAGCACCACAGCTCAAAGGCATCAATTCTCCTTCTATCCTCCTTAGTCATTGTCCAACTCTCTGATGCATAACAAGTGATAGCAAAGACCATGGCCTCTATCAGACACACCTTGGTCTCCAAAGAGACACCATTGCTCTTTAGTACTTTGGGGAGGTCCCCAGCAGCAGACTTTCCCATGGCAATACGTCTTCTAATTTCCTGGCTGCTGGTACCAAGAGTGTTGACTGTGGAGCCAAGCAAACTGAAGCTGTGAACAATCTCAATCTCTTCACCATCCATCCTGATGCTGCCAGTTGGCCCAGTGGTGAGAATCTTTGTCTTCTTGACATTGAGCCTCCATCCATATTGGAGGCTGCAGTCCTTGACACTCTGCAGCAGGTGCTTCAGGTCCTCTTCAGTTTCAGCAAGCAGTGACCCAACAGAGTGTGGAAACTACAGAACAATATCATTAATTTCACATGCAAGCAAGATTCTACTGAAGATTATCCAAAAACGACTGGAACAACACATCAGCAGAGAACTGCCAGAAGTCCAGGCTGGGTTTAGAAGGGGTCGTGGTACTAGGGATATTGTAGCTGATGTTAGATGGATCTTAGCTGAAAGCAGGGAATACAGGAGGAATGTATATCTGTGTTTCATTGACTATGCAAGGGCATTTGACTGTTTGGATCATAACAAACTGTGGTTGACTCTGAGAAGAATGGGAATCCCAGAACACTTGATTGTGCTAATGAGAAACCTATACTTGGACCAAGAGGCAGTCGTCAGAACAGAGCAAGGAAACACTGCATGGTTCAAAATTGGGAAGGGCGTACGCCAGGGATGTGTCCTGTCTCCATACCTTTTCAACCTGTATGCAGAACAGATTATCCGGGAGGCTGGGCTCTATGAGGAGAAATGAGGGGTCAAGATCTATCAGCAATCTACGATATGGAGATGATACAACACCTGCTTGCTGAAACTGAGGTCCAAGGATAGGTTTTGCATAAGAACACTCAAGTACTCTGGGATTCCCACTCTTTCAGTGTTAGCCACAGTTTGTGGCTAATTCTTTGCAGTAGTATCTGTTAATTGTTTTGACCCACACAGTTGAATGCCTTTGCATAATCCGTAAAATAATGCTAAATGCCCTTCTGATATTCTCTCAGTAAATAATCAGTCAAGATTCATTTGACATCAGCAATGACATCCCTCATTCCATAACTTCTGAATCCAGCTTGAATCTCTGACAGTTCTCTGTTGATGTTCTACTACTGCCACCATTTTTTAAATGTTTTCAGCAGGATTTCACTTACATATGATATTAATGATATTGTTTCTGCATTTTGCTAGATCATTTTGAGGGGTAATGGGCGCAGGTATGGGATCCTTCCAGTCCGTTAGTCAGGTCTTCCAAATTTCTTGATGTGGGTAGGTATACACATCCAACATTGCATCCATTTGTTGCAAGATTGCAGTTGGTATTTTGTCAATTATGGAGCTTTATTTTCTGCCAGTACCTTCAGTTCAGGTTCCTCCTTCTTTACCATGAGTTCTTGATTGTATGTTACTTCCTGAAATGGTTGAGGGTTAACCAGTTCTTTTAGGTACATGACTCTGTGCATTTCTTCCTAGACTCTATTTGAAGTTAAGACTTGGCTTCAGAGAAATAAGGCTGAGGACTCTGTGGGTTCAGATCAAAAGGCTTGCCTACCAAGTATTGGTCTGTTGTTTGATGAACTGGACCAGCCCCTGGATAAAATTGATTCTCTCATCCTGACAAGTGTCCCTCAGTGCTAGCGTGTGTGTCTGGCGTGGGATGATGTCCTGACTGGGGGGCACTGTTCCTTTAATGATTGCTCGGCCAGCACTGAGACCTCGCCACTAACTATGGGACAGTCTGTGGTGTCGACCAGGTATCTTGTGGATACGTTCCAGTGGTAGCACAGTTTGGGGGCCACATCTGTGGGGTGTCAGATGAGCTCCTTACATGGGGGAGAGCCCACTGGGTCCTCTCAGCCTATAGAGCACTGGAACATTGATCTTTCATAATCAATAAAACTTGGCCCTGAGTCCATCTCATCTCCAGACCTGTGGTCTGTCTGGGTCATGCTACTGCACTCTGCAGGCGGGAGGCCCCGTTGTTTCCCCAGGACTTGCACTGGCTACGTGGACAGTGCATGTGAACCCCTCAAGGCTGAGAGGACAGCTGAGCAGCTCCAGCCCCAGGTCAGTCCAGACTGCTTGCCTGCCTGCAGGCCAGGCCCTTCCCCCTGTGGACCTCTGGTTCTCATATGCATCAGAGACCTACACGAGACATCCAAGGGATACAACCTGAGGAGGAGTTCCCACACCTCTTAAACCATCAGCAGTATTCCGTTCCATAGAGTGTTAGGAAGGCAGAGGCTCTGGGTTCAAATCCCATCCACCCCTCAATAGCAAGTCCCTGATTCACCCCAAGTGTGTTCTCTTATCTGTTAATTAGAACTTATAATCATCTTCACCTCTCTGGCCTCATAGATAGGTGTCCTGTGTGAAGCACAAAGGTGGGCTGTTTGGGGTACCCTAAAGGGAGGGAGCTTTGGTGGCTTGGCAGTAAGGAATTGCGCTGCCAATCTGAAGGCATGTGGTTCAAATCCACTGGCTACTCCATGGGAGAAAGATGGGCAATTTCCTATGTGACTTACTGCCTCTGAAAACTCACTGAAGGCTCAGCTCTGGGTCTCTTCCGACTCAGTGGTACACAACAACAACAACAGCAGGTGGGGAAATGAGGACCCGTCTCTGACGTCTCTGACGTGAGGGCTGGAGCTTGTGTAGAGCAAGCCGCAAACAGGTAGCAGCCATGAGCAGATTCATTGACTAAGGTCATGTTTACCCTCTCTTGTCAGTTATCATTATCTATTTGAACTGAGACCGCTGGAGTTTATTAACAATATTATCGCCTGTCACAGACAGCTCTGAACAGATCTAATATGCAGGGAACTTGTACGTGCCTGAGGTTTCCTACCTGCTCATGCAGTCGTGAGGACTTGAATCACTGAAAAAGACCACAGACTTTAGCCATTGTGGGGGTGCGAGTTGGGGGGAAGCTACATTTCCACATCAAGGAAACAAAATCCCTATCTGTCAGAGAGATGCAAATCAAAACAACTATCAGATATCATCTCACCCCATCAGCAGTAGCCAAGTTCAGCAGGCCAGCAAACAACAAATACTGGCAAGGTTGTGGAGAAATTGGAATCCTTATTCACTGCTAGTGGGCGTGTAAAATGGTGCAACCACTCTGGAAGGTGGTCTGGCACTTTCTCAAAAAGTTGGAAATAAGGGGAGCTCTGGTGGCCTAGTGGCAAGAAACTGCAACTACAATCCCAGAGGTGCACGGTTTGAATCCACCAGATGCTCTGCCGAGGAAGGAGGGGCCATCTCCTCCTGTACCAGTCAGATCTGATTTGACGGTACACGCACACAAAAATAATAAAATAAAATAAAAAAAATGTAAAAAAAAAAGTTGGAAATAGCAATAACATTTGACCCCGCAGTTCTACTATTGGGAATATACCCTAAAGAAACCAGAGTCATGATTCAAACAGATAGATACACACCCATGTTTGTTGCTGTGTTATTCACAATAGCAAAGATATGGAAGCAAACCAAATGCCTATCAACAAATGAATGGATAGGAAAAACTATGATATATTCATGCAGTGGAATACTACACAAAACTGAAAAACAATGACCTTGCAAAACATTATACAACTTGGGTGACCCTCGAGAACATTATGCTGAGTGAAATTTCTCAGTCACAAAAGGAAAAATTCTGTATAGCACTTCTTTTATAAAGCAGCACTGATAGAGGAGTTGGAAGGAGAATAGGATAAGAGTAAATAGATAATGAACATTGTGTTGGAACAGATGAAGGAAAGAACTGTTTAAAATGAATATATGATTAGGTATTATATGTATAACAACAGTCCAGAATAAGAGGTGCATTGCCAAGAGGACTGGGGAAGGAAAGGGGTAATTGTGCAACAAGGAGTGAATATTTTAAAAAGTGAACTGGAGGAGGGGGAAGGGAGGGAGAGAGGGTAAAAAGTGCAACAATGAATGAATGAAAATCTAACTTTTTTGTAAACTTTAATTACAATAACATTAAAATGGAAAAAAACCCCACCCCAATCCAACCTTCTCCAAAATCCTCACTACCTAGGCCAATAGGCAACATCATGGTAGATGGAGAAAGAATTAAAGTTCTCAACTATTTCATTTTACTTAGATTCACAGTCAACCTATGGTAGCAACAATCAAGAGATCAAAAGACGTGCTGCAATGGGAAAATCTGCTGCCCAGCATCTCTTCAGAGTGCTAAAGAGCAATGATGTCACTTTAAAGATTAATGTGTGCCTGATCCAAGTCATGGCATTTTCATTTGCCTCATACACATATGAAAATTAGAATAAGGGTGATCATTGGAAAGCAGAATTGATGCCTTTGAACTGTTGTGTTGATGAAGAATACAGAATACACCATGAACTGTCCAGAGATGACGTATATAGAATATACCGTGGACTGCCAAGAGAACGAACAAATCTCTCTTGGAAGAACTGATGCCAGATGCAAGGGAGGTGAGACTTGTTCTTAGTCACTCTGGGCATATTGTCAGGAGCGCTCAGTCCCTCGACAAGGACATCATGCTTCAAAATCATAGCGTCAGTGAAGGAGAGGAAACCCTCCAGTAAGATGGATTGACCCAGTGACCTTGACCATGGCTTCAGCCCAGCTGAGATGGTCAGGATGGCCGGGATGAGGCAGGGGTTCATCCCAGTGTCTGTAGGGTTACTGGAAGAACTGACAAGATGGCACCTAACCACAATGTTCTCTCCGGCCAGTGTTTCATTGCCCAGCAGTCTGTCCCATTCCAGCAGAAAATGTGAAACTCTACTCACCTTTTTCAATCTGCTTTCTATTTCTGCAGTAATTAACCAATAGCCCCCAAAGTACCCCACCCTCCCACCCCCATGGTCTCCTACTACTCTGGACCTTTGCACGTGCTGTTTCCACTGCATTTCTGGGACCTCAGCTCCCTTATTCATTTCATCTCCTTAGGAGAATGTTTTGGATTGCTCTCAAAGTAGCCTTTGCCCACCTCACTCCCCCTTCATCCTGTGAAAGCATAGTTTGGAGGAATTTTACTGGATCTCAGCTAGTCATGAAACTTTTATTCTAGTGGGGAATTGTATTTACTAGCTCACAGCTGGCGCCTCTCTTCTGGTTTGAATGCACAGTGGCTCTGCAGGAGAAAGATGGGGAGTCTTTTCCTGTGTGAGTCACAGTCTCTGGAAACCCACTGGAGGGTCAGCCATGAATTTGTCCCAGCTCGATGGCAGTGAGTTTTTGAGTGATTTAACTGAGCAAGGACTGACCGTCTGGCTATGAGACGTTAGAAGTCTATTGAGGAGGTTTTTGGCTGGAAACATTTCTTTTTTATAAAGAAAAAGAGGTAGGTTGATATCTTAGGCTGGGTTCCCTAGAGAAGCAAAACCCAATGAAGGGGTGTGTGTGTGTGTGTGAGATGACCCATGTGCATGCAGAAACTGACAAGTCCCAATTCTGTGGGTCACTTCTCAGTTAAGAAGCTTCTCCTGAGTCAGGTCTCTACAGGGACTGATGAATCCCAGATGGGCAGATAACAGAAGCCACTAGTTAAAGTATAAAGAACTAGAGGTGATAAACCAGATGCACGATTTAACTGGGCAAAAATAAGAAGAGTTCGTCAGATGGCCATATATATTCAATACAGACCGTACTGATTGGCTGCTCGTAGCAGATCTCATCATGGACCTGATTACATTATGTAAGACTCCTAAAAGAAACACTTATAATGATAAAAAATTACATTAACATCATATTCTATATTATATGTAAAATGAATATGTACATTATATCGCTATGATAATATTATAAGGAAATGATCCTGTTGCACCAGACCTCATCCAGGGCAGGGGTACATCAACCTGCCGAACCAGAGTCACAGGCATCAGGTTCACACACGACCTTGACCATCACACCAGGAAAGAGGATGCCTCTTGCTTTTTATTTAAGCACTGACTATGCATACATGAGGGAGCTCTGGTAGCCTAGTGGCAAGGAGTTGCACTGGCAACCCAAAGGCACATAGTTTGAGTCCACCAGCTGCGTCACCACAGACAGATGGGCTATCTCTTCCTGTGGAATTTACCTCCTCTGAAAACCCACTAGAGGGTCAGGTCGGAGTTGGTTCCAAGTCAATGCTGCATAACAACAACGACAACATGTATGTGAGAGAGTGGCACCAGCAGTCTGTTAACAGTGGTGTGCAGAGGTGGGTGCGATCTGAGCTGCTGTCCGCCTCTGCCCACCTACCTCTGACGCTGCCATTTAACTTTACACATTAGATGCCTACAAGTTTAAGCTAATCACTTTTTGTTGTTGTTGTTGTTACTTCAGGAAAACACATTCCTAACTGAGACAGCCTTCAAGTTTCAGTTAAAAAGTTCTCAGTTCTAAACAAATTTCCTAGAAGATTTGGTGTCTGTCCCCATCTTCCTGTCCTTCTCACATGAAAGTAACTTAGAAGTCCTCCCGTCTCATCTTTCTTTGGTCTGGTGACATGATCTGAGTCAAGGCTCTTCCTGCACCTGTGTTCACTGGACTTTGCAGGACCTCCCTCAGTTTTTACTTGCATCAAAAATTTTGTGAACTCACGCTCGTCCAAGCCCTGCTTCTAGACCCCAGGGAAGTCTACAACCTCTTTAGCGCAAACGTGAGGTCCCTGTAAACAGAGCCTCCCGCTGTCAACTCTCTGTGTGTGCCTTAAAGTGCTGAGCTGTTGATTTATTGCCAAGTCACCCTCCTCAGCGGCAGCAATGGGAGAGGCCTCCATGCAGAGATAGGAATACATGAGCTGCATTTCAAAAGAGCTGTGCAAGAGGCAATGATCGATCCCTCCAGTTCCAAACTGGGCGAGGCTCTCTGCTCATTCTGTCAGAGACCTCTGGTGTCACAGAGTGCTGCCGAGCCCAGGGCTCCAGGAAGGATGTGTACCACCACTACCCCCGGCCTCCTCCCCACCCCCCAGTGTGGGAGACAAGGGAGGACCCTTGACCTCTCTCTAGCAGCATGTGTGATCTTGTGAATGTGATGCTGTATTTACCCAACAGAGGAAGGGCTGCTGGGCCAGGGCAGCTGAGAGGGGTTGAGGTGCTGGTTAAAGAGATAAGAAAAGACTGGGGCACCTCCACACCCTGTAATGTGAATTGCTTTCAGGCACCCATGTATGCCGAGCATGTTGCTACTTGCTGAGCTATGTCGCAGAAAGCAGCCACATCATGCAGCTTTTCACGACACATCAGCTAGAGACTGGGTTTTCAGTCTGCCTCCAACATTTCCAAGTTGTGACCTAGTTGTCGCCATTACTTGGGTTTTAATTTTGTCCTCTGTAAGATGATAACGTCAGTTGTTCTCTGCCAGGGTGAATCCCTTGGGGGTAAATGTGGATAACGTGAAGGACTCAGCCTAGAGCAGGTCTCAGGAGAGGCTGAAGGAATCTAGGAGGTCTCTAGGTGAGAGCCTTCTGCTAACCTGTTATATCCTGTGGTGTTACCTGGAGGTTCTTACTTGAGGGTTAAATGGACAGGTACTGCTGCAGTTCAGGGGCCTCCATTTGGCCAGGTGGTTGTCATTGGCAGGTACCATCAACTCAAGTACAACTCAAGAGAAACCCCGTGAAGGACACATCTGCACCCTGCCCTATCCTGCACCGTTCTCATTATCCCTGATACACTCAGGAGCACTGTTGCAGTCACTGTGACAGCCCACTTTGTTGAGGGTCTTCCTGTCTTCCCTGAAACCTCCACCCTTCTCAGCATGTCTTTTTCCAGGGACTAGCCCCTCTTGAAAACATGCCCAAAATACATGAGATGAAGTTTCACTATCCGTGCCCCTCAGGAGAACCCTGATTGCCCTTCCTCTGAGAAAGATTTCCTTGTTCTTTGGTGTATTCTGTACTCTTCTCCAGCACCTCAGTGCAAAGGCATCATTTCTCCTTATGTCTTCTTTACTCATTATCCAGCTCTCAGAGGCACGGGAAATGATTGGCAGGAATTCAGAATTCTTCTGATAGCCTGTTTGGGGAGAAAGATTTCAAAGTGACTTAAATAAAGCTGGGAAGCATTATCGTGTGATGAGAAAGGCTGGCGGTAAACGGCTGCAGCAAAAATCTGGGTGCTTGGTGGGGTCATCAAGAGTCCTCTCCTCCTCTCTTGGTTTCACTTTGTCCTTTCTGTACTGGGGTCATTCTCACAGGGGCCTTTTCTTTACAATGGAAAGATGGCCACCAGCAAGCTCAGATGTTGTTGTTGTTGTTATGTGCCGTCGAGTTGCCTGCGACTCATAGCGACCCTATGTACAACAGCCCTAAACTCCGCTCTGTCCTGTGCCAATCGCACTGTCTCTGACACTCCCATCCCAATTATCCCAGTCACTGAATCAATCCACCTCATAGAGGGCCTTCCTCTCCTGCGCCGTCCCTCCACCCTCCCAAGCATGATGTCCCTCTCCAAGGACCGGTCTCTCCTCACTACATGTCCGAAGTAAGTTAGACGGCGCCTCAGAATCCTTGCCTCCAAGGAGCCACCCGGTTTAACCCTCTCCAGGACAAATCTATTTGTTTTCCTAGCAGTCCATGGTATTCTCAGTACTCTTCTCCAGCACCACAGCTCAAAGGCATCAGTTCTCCTTCTATCCTCCTTGGTCATTGTCCAACTCTCTGATGCATAACAGGTGATTGCGAAGACCATGGCCTGTATCAGACGCACCTTAGTCTCCAGAGAGACACCACTGCTCTTCAGCACTTTGGAGAGGTCCCTAACAGCAGACTTTCCCATGGCAATGTGCCTTTTAATTTCCTGGCTGCTGGTGCCAAGACTGTTGACTATGGAGCCAAGCAAACTAAAGCTGTGTACAATCTCAATCTCTTCACCATCCATCCTGATGCTGCCGATTGGTCCAGTGGTGAGAATCTTTGTCTTCTTGACATTGAGCCTCAATCCATATTGCAGGCTGCAGTCCTTGACACGCTGCAGCAGGTGCTTCAGGTCCTCCTCAGTTTCAGCAAGCAGGGTTGTGTCATCTGCATAACGCAGATTGTTGATAAATCGTCCACCAATCCTGACCCCACATTTCTCCTCATAGAGCCCAGCCTCCCGGGTAATCTGTTCTGCATACAGGTTGAAGAGGTATGGAGATAGGATGCATCCCTGGCGTACGCCCTTCCCAATTTTGAACCATGCAGTGTTCCCTTGCT
Source organism: Elephantulus edwardii (assembly GCF_000299155.1). NCBI lineage: Eukaryota > Metazoa > Chordata > Mammalia > Macroscelidea > Macroscelididae > Elephantulus > Elephantulus edwardii. The sequence continues at coordinate 1,331,352 of NW_006400072.1, read as the reverse complement.
CTGTTCTGACGACTGCCTCCTGGTCCAAGTATAAGTTTCTCATTAGAACGATCAAGTGTTCAGGGATTCCCATTCTTCTCAGAGTCAGCCACAGTTTGTTATGATCGACACAGTCAAATGCCTTTGCATAGTCAATGAAGCACAGATAGACATTCCTCTGGTATTCCCTGCTTTCAGCCAAGATCCATCTAACATCAGCTACAATATCTCTAGTACCACGACCCCTTCTGAAACCAGCCTGGACTTCTGGTAGTTCTCTGTTGATGTGCTGTTCCAGTCGTTTTTGGATAATTTTCAGTAAAATCTTGCTTGCATGTGAAATCATTGTTCTGTAGTTTCCACATTCGGTTGGGTCGCCTTTCTTTGGGATAGGAACAAATATCGATCTCTTCCAGTCAGTTGGCCAAGTGGTCGTTCTCCAGATTTCTTGGCACAACTTGGTGAGCACGTCCAGGGCAGCATCTGTTAACTGAAATATAGATACAGAATAGCCTCAGTCAACCCAGCAGAAATAGAGCTTCTCTTTTCTGATTGCAGAACTAAACTATGAAGACTGACTTTTTGGACCAGATTAGTCATACACCCAACCCTGATCTGCGGCCAGGCAGGATGGGCTGTGCCAAGGATCAGGTTGAGGTGACTTGGTCACCTTCTCTCAGGAGCGCTGGGAGCCAGGTTCTGGTTGACCTGCACTGAGGCTGGAGACTTTGGGAATGGCAGGCCCTCCTATTCTGAAAGGAAAGTTCCAGGCCTGTGGGTAGGGAATAGTGGCTGGCCTGATCCAAGCCATGTTCGTCACAATTACATCAGAGAGCTGGACAGTCACTAGATCTGATGAAGAAGAATCAATTCCTTTGAGTTGTGGTGCTGGAGAAGAGTATTGAATATACCATGGACTGCCAGGAGAACAAGCAGGTCTGTCCTGGAGAGGGTGAAACCAGGCTGCTCCTTGAAGGCAAGAATAGTGAAGCTCCATCTGACATACTTTGGGCATGTTATCAAGAGGGACCAGTCCTTGGAGAGAGACATCATGCTTGGAAGGGTGGAGGCACAGTGCAAGAGAGGAAGACTTTGGATGAGATGGATTGACCCAGTGACTAAAGTAATGGGGGTAGGTGTGTCAGCGACAGTGAAATTGGCTCAAGATAGAGCAGGGTTCAGAGCGGCTGTACATGGGGTTGCTATGAGTCACAAGTGACTCAGCGACACGTAATAACAACATAGATGCTCCATGAAGCTGGTGACGTTTTCTGTCTCTCCCCCTCCTTTTCTTTCCTTCTCTTAATAACAACATAGATGCTCCATGAAGCTGGTGACGTTTTCTGTCTCTCCCCCTCCTTTTCTTTCCTTCTCTTTCTCCCCACCCCTCCTTCTCTATCTGAACTTGGCAGTGGCTCCCAAAAGAATAAAGATCTTGATGTGCGGATAAGGAGAGAGGCACCTCCCCCCAGCCCCAGGTACGCCCAGTGGGGAGACCTTTTTTTCTGGTTCTGTTCCTTTTTTTTTTTTTCTTTACACATTTGGAAGTTATGAATTAATGCCCCTGCACTCATTTGTCAGTCTACTCTGACATTTTTTAACTCATGTGGTCCTTTCTCTAGTTAATGCTGGCTTTTCTGAGCCCCCACTGTATCCTAGCAGCATATCGGGTCCTGTGCTGAGGGCCAGCGATGGCACGTGTAATAACTGGCTGCAGTCCACCTGCAGCTGGGGAGACAGGCATGCAGTGCAGCAACATTCTAATGGTCTGGGGTCGTGCTAGCAGGTGCTGGGGATGATAAAAGGCCTACCTTGTCCCAGGGGAGGCAGAGGTAGACTTTCTGGAGGAGGGATGCTTGAGTGGACTTTGAAAGGAGAGTTGGGGCTTTTCAGGCAGAGGGTTATTATAGGCCAAGGAGATGCTATGTACAGAGGCTTGAAATGGTAGCCCTAGGAGCCGTGGAGCCAGATGTTAACTCTGATACCATCACTCCTGAGACCATGGATACCTTAATTTCAGCACCTGTTTAAGTGAAAAGCCTCAGTTGATGTTTGCTTCTCAGTCTGGGGGTTCTGATGATAATAACAGGGTGCTTGGGCCCTTCCTCTAAGGGGACATCTCTTTCAGTGACGGTCTGAGAATTAGGCCACGTGATACTGAGTGGATTGTCCCAGGAGGAGGCTGCAGGAAACACCTTGGTCTCCACACTGCTCATTTGAGATCATTTGAACGCCTGAAGCTTCCTGTCCTTGTTTTCTAAGAACCTGCCACATTTCTTTCGAGTAAATCAAGGCTTCCTGCGAACAGAGCTCCAGCACTCATTTAAAATTTGCATAAGATGACTGAAATGGAAAAGAGATGAATCACCCAAATTACCATGTCGCACTGAACAAAATGCCACTGTTGTTATTAAAATGAATCTCAAGGAGCCCAATGTGACTGATAGCTCCATGGCTCAGTGAGGAGGGGAGCTGGCCACCTGGGAGTCGCTGTGTGGCTGTGTGTGTGTGTGTGTGTGTGTGTGTGTGTGTGTGTGTGGCTTGTCCACTTGGCTGCAGAGCTCAGATGGAACTCAGCAGAAAATAACCCTAACCCCCTAGAGACACCAGTTTGTGGGATTTAGCCAGCCTTTCTCTCTTTTTGAGAACAAACAGAAGGCTTTTGGAAAGAGTTTGTGATTCTAAAGTGACATCATTAATACAATAATATTGTTGTGCGTTGCTGTTGACCTAATTACAGCTCACAATTACTCAGTATAAACAGAACCAAGTGTTCCTCAGTCTTGAAGCCATGGTGCATTTTGAATGCCCTCTGACCTGGGAATTGTCTTTCAGCCCTGGGTTAGACAGAACTCTGTTGTAACCCATGGAGTTTTCCATTTTGAGAGTGGATCCCCAGGTCTTTCTCCCTTGTAGGCCTTAGCCTGGAAGCTCCACTGAGCCCACTGCGGGTGACTCTGCCGCTACGTAAAACACCAGTGGCGTGGCTCTCCGCATCACTGCAACACGCAGGGTACCACACTGTGACAAAGTTATGACACAGTCACACAAGTGTGCGGGACAGCATGGATGTGGGGAGCCCAGGGATGAGGGCCCAGCCCCGTTTGTGTCTCTCCTGACTAGTCACCAGGCCTCTGCATTGGCTTTCCTCAGTGTGAAAATGAGATGTGGAGACCCAGGAGATGAGCTGCGTGTGCTCAAAACAGTTCCTTAATTTTAAGGGATTGTTTTTTGCCCCTGATGCCATTATGCTTGATGTTCATGCTGGTCGTGAACAGGATTCTCAGAAGCCTCCCAAACTGTGGGGGAGAGGCCTACAGATTCAAAGCTGTTCTGAACACGAGCTCTGTGTTATAGACCTCAATGGAGGAGAGAGCTGAATCCCTTCATGTAGGGATGGAGGTCTTAAGACAGTTCCCTAGCTAGAGGAGAACCAGAAGGAGAGCAGACTCAAATAGGGGCCTTGGGGCCACTGGAGCTCTCAAACCAATAAGACACATCTCTCAGCGACCCTTCTGGGGAGAGCCAGGCCCTCTTTTTCTCCTTCATCCCAGAACAGGAAACCCTGCTTGTACTTCCTCTGAATATCAGCTCAGATTTAAGTAGAACTGGGAAGGAAGCCTTGGGCAAAACCCATTCACGTGTGGGTGCTCACCAATGGACAGACGGACCCCACCATGTTCTCTGATATATTTGGAAGGAACTGACAGAAGCTGAGATCTGGAGCTTTAGAATCCTAATTAAACCAGGGAAGGATTTGGAGCTGTAATCGAGAGGGAAAGGGAATGGTAACCAAAGGCTGAAGACTTTACCTGCCTAGGAACTTTTTCTAGAAGGCAGTGCAGGCAAAAGTGCTGACTAATGGAGCCATCCGAAACTCCAGGGCCTCCAACAATAACAAAATCACAAGAGACACCAAGAAAACAGGGAAAAAATGGCCAAGCAGATGAATGTGGCAAAGAACGAAGGTTCAACTAAGAAAGCCTGAATGATGAAAACAAAAGAAGAACATAGGTCTTCCTTTTCTTTTGTTAAGTTGGCCAATGGTTTGCCAACTTTATTGACCCTTTCGAAAACCAGCTCCTGGTCTTGCTGATGGTTTCAATTATTTTTCTGTTTTCTATCGCATGGATTTCAGCTCTTGTTCTTATAATTTCCTTTCTTCTAGAGGCTGTAGGGTAAAATTGTCCTTTTTTCATTTGATGAGTTCTTTTTCCATTTGATAGACTGAATAATGAAAAAAAGAAGACTACACTGCAATAACATTAGGCATAATATCAAAGTTAAGAGAAAGACATAGCCCCAAAGCTAAGAAATCAATGCAAGAACAAAATGAGGAGCTAAAAAAAAAAAGAGATATTGCAACTGAAGGGGTCACTAACTGAAATGAGAAGTGCAAAACACAAAAAAGGATCCAGAAGCCTATGGGTCAGGGCTGACACCTTCAAATTTTGGAGCACCAAGCCCCGGGGATGCTGGGTGTGATGAGGGGGTAAAATGTGTGCGGCAGGAGGTGACCCAGCTGACCCTGCACCATACAGGAGTGAGAGGGTAGGATAATAAAACTGTAGAAGATTGGAGAGCTACATGGACAGACTCTGCAAAAGGCTAAAGAGAGTTTAATGAAATTATAGTACAAACTCTACAAACCCTGGAAACCTATAAGGAATTTTTTAAAAAAGGTATTGAAAGAGTATTTGGAAAACTAACATAAATTTCTTCATGAAATTGATAAAGGACATGAACTTAAAAAATCAAGAAGATCAAAGAACTCAAGCAGGATAAACCCAGAGCGATCTACACCAAGACACAATCAGAGTTAGACTTTCAAAAATAAAAGATAAAGATAAGATCCTGAAAGCAGTGAGAGAGAAGCAGCCACATTCAAAGGAACCCCAAGAAGACTAAATGCTGATCCTTCTTTGGATAAACATTGCAGACAAATGACAATGTAATGATATATTCAAAGTGATGAAAGAAAGAGAAAGAAAAGAAAATTCTGTCAGCCAACAATACAGTATCCAATGAAACAGAATTAAAAAATGAGGGTGAAATGAAAATATTCATTGACTAACAGAAGTTGATAGAGTTCATATTCACCATACTGGTCCTACCAGAAAACCCACCCAACAACAAAAACAAAACCCAAACAAAACCTAGAAAGAGTGCTGTAGAAGAAAGGGAAAATAAGCTGGACAGAAACTCAAAACCATACATAAAAACGTGGGTACCCAGTCAAAAGTCAGAGATTAGGAGACATATTCCATTCGGCAAATATTCTGTCAGGGACCTCTCTAAATTACTGAGGAGCAGTGATGTCAGTTTGAAAATTAAGGTATGCTTGATTCAGGCCATGATCTTTTCAATCACTGTGCATCTGAGAGCTGGATATTGAATAAGGATGACGGAGGAATAAATGATACCTTTGAGCTGTGGTGTTGGAAAAGAGTCCTGAGTATACCATGAACTACTAAAAAGATAACAGATATGTCATGAAGAAAATGCACCAGAGTGCATTGATGAAGACAAAACTTCATCTCACATACTTTGGGCTTGTTGCTAGGAGAGACTGTTTGTTGTAGAGGGACATCATGCCTAGAAAGGCCAAGAAGGGTCAGTGAAAGATGAAGCTCCTTGCTGAGATGGGTTGACACAGTGACGGCAGCAGCGGGCTCAAGCGTGTCAGAGGTGATGAGGGTGGCCAAAGATAGGACAAGGTTCAGATCTGTTGTTTATAAGGTCATTATAAGTCATACTCTCCTCCATGACACCTAACAATGACAATAAAGGGAAATGTACAGATAACAATAAAGGGAAATTCATGGGCAAGTGTAAGGGCTAATTATAAAGTATTAAAACACAGTGATTCTCAGTATTTTTTCCTTCATGTGTTTCCTTCATAATTTTTTAAAATTATGTTACAATGAATATTAAATATAAAGATGTACTTAGTGATAACAACAACAAAAAGGGGACAGGAATGGTGTAGCTAGAGATCTTCTTGAATATTGCTTAAGCTAATTTGTACCAATTTATCCTGTTATAGGTGCCATCTACTACTCTACCTTCCTATGCATGATATCTTGCTTAGATTGGAACCTGCAGACAACATGCCCAAAGTAGATGAGACAAAATTGTACCATACTTGCTTCTAAGGAATGCCTTGGCTGCACTTTCTCCAAAGCAGTTTTATTTCTTCTTTGACAGTTCATGGAACATTCAATACTCTTTGCCAATACCTAATCAGAGAGTTGGACAATGACTAAGGAGGATAGAAGGAGAATTGATGCCTTTAAGCTGTGGTGCTGGAGAAGAGTATTGAGGGTACCATGGACTGCTAGGAAAACAAACAGGTTCATCCTGGACAGGGTTAAACCAGGCTGATTCTTGAAGGCAACGATTCTGAGGTTCCGTCTAACATACTTTGGACATGTTGTAAGAAGAGACTGGTCCTTGGAGAAGGACATCATGCTGGGGAGGGTGGAGGGACAGCGCAGGAGGGGAAGGCCCTCTATGAGGTGGATTGATTCGGTGACTGGGGTAGTTGGGATGGGTGTGTCAGAGACAGTGCGATTGGCACAGGACAGAACAGAGTTTAGGCCTATCAGATTTTAGGGCTGTTGTACATAGGGTTGCAAGTGACTCAATGGCACATAACAACAACAACAATTCAAAGACATCAATTCTTTGGTATTCCTTATTTATTATCCAATAATCTCATAAATATAAAGCAACTGATAATGCTTGCTTGGGTCAGGCGCACCTTGGTTTTTAAACTGACATCCTTGCTCTTACGCACTTTTTTTAAAAGTGTGTGTGTGTGTGTGTGTGTGTGTGTACTGTCAAATCAGATTCGACTGGTACAGGAGGAGATTGTCCCTCCTTCCCCAGCAGAGCATCTGATGAACTCAGTTGCAGTGCACCTTCTTGCCACTAGGCCACCAGAGCTTCCTGTTCTTAGACACTTTTAATGAACTCTGACAGAAGATTTTCACAGTGCAACATGTCTTTTGATTTCTTGACTGCTGGTGTCACAAATGCTTATTATGAATCCAAGTAAAATGAAGTCATTGGCAACTGTAGTCTTTTTCTCTATCATGACATTGCCTATTGGTCCAGTTGTGAGGATTTTTGTGTTCTTTTGTTTTATTTTCTTGCTGTTGAGATATAATACATGTTGAAGATTGTGCCTTTATAAATTCTTTTTTTTACTTATCCCTGAATGTTATAAATGTAAATTATTAAATGTAGTACCCATAGTAACTACTAAGATAATATATTTTTTAAAAGAAAAATACCAAAGAAAAAGAAAGGGAACCAAAAAGGTTTGCTATAATTAACAAACACAAAAACAAGCAGTACTGCACACCCATGTTTATCGCAGCTTTGTCCACAATAGCAAGGAATTGGAAACAGCCCAGGTGCCCATCAACAAACGAATGGCTAGAGAAGCTGTGGTATATTCACACAATGGAATACTATGCTGCGTTGAAAAACAAGGAACTCATGCAATATTATTCAAAATGGGTGACCCTGGAGGACATTATGCTGAGTGAAATATCTCAGTCACAAAAGGGCAAATACTACATGGTGCCATTGTTGTAGAATGGGACTGACATCAGGGTTGGGGTAAGACTGAGAAAAACTGGATAAATTATGTATACTGCATTGAAACAGATGAGAGAGAGAATAATTTAAAAGTGATATATGATAGGGTATTATAGTTATCACAAGAGTCCAAAATTAAGGTTGCATAGTGGAGTGTACTTGGGGCGATGGGAGGGGTGCGGCGGGGGATTGGATACCAAAGAAAGAGAATTTTTCTTTTGCTTTTCAAAGAGAGGAGCGAACTGGGGCAGGGGAGGACTGGGCAGGGAGAAAAGTGCGACAATGAATGAATGGAAATCCAAAAATCTCTGTAAATGTTCATTAAAATTATTAAAATAAAATTTAATAAAATCACAAAAGAATGAGTGTTAAAAAAAAAAAGTGAACACAGGGCGGGTTGCCCTCGGCCCCCGGCTCGGGGTGAGCCGTCATGGCCCTCTGCCCGGGGTGGGCTGCCCTCGGCCCCCGGCTCGGGGTGAGCCGTCATGGCCCTCTGCCCGGGGTGGGCTGCCCTCGGCCCCCGGCTCGGGGTGAGCCGTCATGGCCCTCTGCCCGGGGTGGGCTGCCCTCGGCCCCCGGCTCGGGGTGAGTCATCACGGCCACCCTCCCCCCCGTAAACCGGAAAGCAACACCCTCAAAGCCCTTCTATTTGTAACTCACAAGTTTGGTCTCTCTAGGTTTGCTCCCTTTCCTGTAGGTAACCTTAACACTGAGTTTTTCTCCAGAATTAACCCTGAACCCAGTGCCAGTGACAAAAAGGAAATACAACTGACAGCTAAGGAAGCAAAGGAGGACGGAGTCTCTGGGTTCAACCAGCCATCCCCACTGGACCCACCTGAGAAAACACTTTGCAGTCCAGAAGGGAGCAAATGACAGGAAAATATCTTCTAACAGAGCAAGAAGGCAAGCAGCTTTAACCCAAGACCACCAGTAAGGAGATAAAGCATCCTTCCTTCCCCCCTTTACATCTACGCCCCTGTTCAGCATGAAGAAGCCAGAGAGTCGGCATCCAATTCCCAAATCAATAAGACAGTTCGTTTAATTACTATTGGAAAATGCTTGTCATTCCTCTGTAGCATCTGGTCCCCACCGGACCCTCATCATTTCCTTCACTTGCTCCCCCCACCGACCAAACTGTGCAGTTCTGCAACTGCATCCTGGCCCATCCTTACCCTTCTGCCCCCAACCCTCACCTCCTTGTACCCCCAATATATTTTTCCCAATAAAAAAAAAGAATTGTCAGGTGGGACAAAGAACCCGACGATCCAGACACAGAAGTTTTTAATGAATTCCATTAAAGAGCAATTGAAGACAGACTAGATATGAAACAGAAAATAATAAGTTGATATGTAGATGCTGCTGATGTATCGAAAGATGTGGAATTAATATGCAAAAATGTACAATGCTATGAGCTAATGCATTATCAGAGTATTTATCTATATTAAAGGTTAATTTGCTTTAAAAAAAAAGCGAACAGTAACAAAAGGCAAAAAGAAAGAAGGCCTAAAACCCACATAAAACAACAAAACTGCATGAATAAATCACTTCTTATCAGTAATTACAGTGAGTATAAATGCACTAAATATGCCAATCAAAAGACAGGAAATAGCAGACATAATAGAAAGAAGGGAGTGGAAGCATGCTCCAGCAGTATGTTGTTTATGAGACATACATCAAAAATCCAATGACATAAAAGGGTTGAAAAGGTAAGGATGGGGGAGAAATCCTAGGCAAATAACCAGAGAAAGTGGAAGTGACAATCTTAATGTCAAAGTAGACTTTGAGACCCAGTCTGATAGAAAAGATGAACATTATATAGTGGCAAAAGGGTAAATAAAGAAGATTTAGCAGTCATGAATAATAAGTATACACATGTGCACTCACATTGGAGCACCTAATTATATGAAACAAACACTGGTAGAATTGAAGGGAGACATAGATCATACCACAGTAATAGAGACTTCAATACACTATATTCAATATTGGACAGAACATCTAGAATGAATATCAACAAGGAAACAGAACCTGAGTGACATTAGCGATGAACTAGACTTAAAGAAATAGAACATTCTACACGAAAATAGAACAATTTACATTCTACTCCAGCACACATGGATCATGCTCCAGGATAAATGCCTTAGGTCATGAAGGAAACCTTGGTAACAATTTCAGAAGATGAACTCATAAAATGTGCTTTCTCTGATCACAGTAGAATGAAACTAGAAATTAATAACAAGGGCAAAACCCTGGAAAATTACACTGACTTATGTAAGTAAAGTCTTGATAAATGCCACAGTATGGATGGAGCTTGAAGACATCTGCTGAGTCAAATAGGTCAACTAGAAAAGAGAAAACTTTGTACAACCTCACATATACAAAGGTAAGAAAAGGCAAAAGTGTAGAGACTAAAATGGATGAGTACTTTTCCAATCCAGGGAGAAAGGGGGCTGAACAAATAACATTCATTAAGGTTAGCCTTATTCAGCCAGTTATTGTAATTACTGTTACTAAATTGTACACGTGTAAAAATCGGTCAAAATTATATGATAGACACATTTATGACAACACTTGAGTAGTGGCTCAGGCAGGCTGCTTATGTGCCACCAAATATTTTACAGGATTTGGTTCTTTGGCTTGGAGATTTAGGGTCGTGATTAAGATCTCTGTTAATTGGCACGGTTATATGTTGAGTGATTCTTTTTCTATTCCTTGGGAAAAGATGTGCTAGGAAATGTAAAGTATCTGCAGAAGAGAAGAAAACTCTATACGAGCTGGATTTACCATAATGCCTATGACAGTGGGATTGAGTACTTCAGGGATGATGAGGATGTCACATAAGGTGAGATCTGAACTGTTCCTCGTAAGGTTGCTATGTGTGGTAGTTGACTGGACGGTAACTAATGACAACAGTAATTCATTGTGTAGTGCCTGAAGTCTTAAAGGCTTGTAAGTGGCTGGCTGAGGGACAATAGTTGATCTCTATTCACCTGGAATGACATGGGAAGGAAAGTCAGGAAGAGGGTATGAACTGTGTGTCTGATTTCATCTATCACAATTGCCACCTTTCCATGAAAGCAGAATTGGATGGTGCCTGTGTGCATTTTGATCAAAGATCCTATAGATGAATCCTGATCAAAGGCAGGGTGGGTGCACACCCATGTTTATCACAGCTTTGTTCACGATAGCAAGGAGTTGGAAACAACCTAAGTACCCATCAACAAACGAAGGGATAGAGAAGCTGTGGTATATTCACACAATGGAATACTATGCTGCACTGAAAAACAAGGAATTCATGCAATGTTATTCAAAATGGGTGATCCTGGAGGACATTATGCTGAGTAAAATATCTCAGTTACAGAAGGACAAATACTGCATGGGGCCACTGTTGTAAAACAGGACTGACCTCGGAGTTTGGGGGAGACTGAGAAAGATGGGTTCAATAATGTATACTGCATTGAAACAGATGAGGGAGAAAACTGTTTAAAAGGGATGTGTGATCAGGTATTTTTGCCATGATGGGAGTCCAGAGCGAAGGCTGCGTAGTGGAGTGGACCTGGGGGAGGGTTTGTAAACCAATGAAAGAATTTTTCTTTTACTTTTCCAAGAGGGTAGTGTACTAGGGGGGAGAGTTAAGAGGGGAAAACAGTGCAACAATGAATGAATAGAAACCCAAAGTCTCTGTAAATTGAAATTAATAATATTTTTAAAAAAAGAGCAGGGTGGGAAAGGAAGTGCAGAACTGGATTCCATTATTTCATTTACATTGTGCTTTCTGGAGCCATGATGCTTAGTGATCCTGAAACTGTTGTCCTGTTGTTGTTGTGTTGTTAGGTGCCATCTAGTTGACAATAACTCAGTGACCCTGTGAACAACAGATCAGAACCTTGCATCATCCGGTGTCATCCTTACCATGTCTGTTATGTTTGTGCTCATTGTTGCAGTCACTGTGTCAGTCTATCTTGGTGGAAGTTATCCTTTCTGTCTCTGACTTTCCACATCTCCTAGCATGATGTCCTTCTCCAAGGACAGGATCCTCTTAACAACATGCCCCCAACAAATGTGAGACAGACTTTTACCATCATTTGCTTTAAGAAACCCCTCAGTTGCACTTCCTCTGAGGTAGATGAGTTCGTTCTTTTGACAATCCGTGGGATAGTCACAATTTTTCTCCAGCACATTTCAAAGGCATTAATTTTTCTTCTGTCATCCTTATTCATTGTCTAGTTTTCAGATGCATAGGAAGCTATTGAAAAAGCAGTGACTTGGATAAGACACAACTTAGTCTTTAAACTGACTTCATTGCTCTTCAGCACTTTGGAGATGTCCTCCACAGCAGAATTTCCCAATGCAATACATCTTTTAACTTCTTTGCTATTACTACCATGGATGTTGATCGTAGATCCAAGTAAAATTAAATCATTGACAACTTCTTTTCTCCATATATCATAATATTGCCTGCTGATGCAGTGGCGAGCGTTTTTGTTTTCTTGATGTTGAAATGTAATCCGTATTGAAGGCTGTAGTCTTTGATCTTCTGCAGAAAGTTCTCCTTATTTTCTGCAAGCAAGATAGTGTCATCCATATAACACAGATTGTTGATGAATCTTCCTCCAATCCTCATGCTACATCCATCTTCATATAATACAGCTTCTCAGATGATTTGCTCATCATACAGGCTGAAATAGGTATGGAGAAAGGATAAAACCTTGACACACATCTTGCTTGGGTCGTGGTACTAGGGATATTGTTGCTGATGTTAGATGGATCTTGGCTGAAAGCAGAGAATACCAGACGAATGTCTATCTGTGTTTCATTGATTATGCAAAGGCATTTGACTGTGTGGATCA
>NW_006400072.1:1279294-1317843 GCF_000299155.1 Elephantulus edwardii | reverse complement strand
GAGTCACTTGCGACTCATAGCAACCCTATGTACAATAGCTCTGAACCCTGCTCTACCTTGAGCCAATATCATTGTCTCCAACACACCTACCCCTATTACCCCAGTCACTGAGTCAATACATTTTATCCAGGGTCTTCCTCTCTTGCATTGACTCTCCACCATTCCAAGCATGATGTCCTTCTCTAGGAACTGGTACTTCTAGGCAACATGCCCAAATTATGTGAGACTGAGCTTCAAAATCCTTGACTTCAAGGAGCAGCCTGGTTGCACATCCTCTCCAGGACAGACCTGTTTATTCTCTTGACAGTCCGTAGTGTGTTCAGGACTTTTCTCCAGCACCATAACTTAAAAGCATCAATTCTTCTTTTGTCATCCTTACTCATTGTTGAGCTTTCTAATGCACAGTAAGTAATTGCAAAGACCATGGCCTAGATCAGACACACTTTAGTCTCTAGACTGACATCATTGCTCTTCAGTACTCTGGAGAGGTCCCTGACAGAAGATTTTCCCCAATATAATTTTTCTTTTGGTTTCTTGGCTGCTGGTACCAAGAGTATTGATTGTGGAGTCAAACAAGCTGAAGCTGTTAAATTCTTATTTTCTTGATGTTGAGCTTCAATCCATATTGAAGGCTGTAGTCCTTGACCTTCTGCAGCAAATGCATCAGTTCCTCTTCAGTTTCAACAAGGTTCTGATATCTGCATAATGCAGGTTGTTGATGCCTGTTCCTCCAATCTTGATGACACATTCCTCCTCAAAAAGTCCAGCCTTCTGAATGATCTGTTCTGCATACAGATTGAAAAGGTGTGGAGAAAGGATACATCCCTGCTGTACACCTTTCCTGATTTTGAACCGTGCGGTTTCCTTACTCTGTTCTGATGGATGGATCCTGGTCCAAGGATAGGTTTTGCATAAGCACAATCAAATGTTCTGGGATTCTAGTTCTTCTCAAGGTTAGCCACAGTCAGTTGCCTTTGCATAGTCAATGAAACACAGATAAACATTCCTCTGATTTCAAGGAGTAGGTGGGAAGACAAAACAAAGTATTAAAATGAAATGTACAAAGAGCTGGAGTCAGAAAATCAAAAGGGCCAAACTCAATCAGCATTTCTAAAGCTGAACGAATTGAAGAACAAATTCAATCCTCGAGTTGGAATATTTAAGGTTGGGAATAATATTAAATGATCCAGAAAGAATTAAAAAAGATAGAAGTAGTACACAGAGTCACTATACCATAAAGAATTGGCTGACACAGAAGAATTTAATGAAACAACATATGATCAAGAGGCAATGGTGATAAAAGAGGAAATTCAAGCTGCCCTGAAGGAATTGGCAAAAAACAAGGCCTGAGGAATTGATGGCATACCCATTAAAATATTTCAACAAACAGATACAACCTTAGATGGGAAGTCAACTGACTGGAAGAGAGCCATGTTTATTCCCATTCCAAAAAAAAGGTGATCTGACAGTGTGTGGAAATTATTGAACAATATCATTACTATCACATGCAAGCAAGATCCTGCTGAAGATTATCCAAAAAGACTGGAACAGCAACATCAGCAGAGAGATGCCAGATGTACAGACTGAGTTTAGAAGAGGCCACGGCCTTAGAGACATTATAGCCAGCATTAGGTGGATCTTAGCTGAAAATAGAGAGTACCAGAGGGATTCTTGATCTAGATATAGGTTTTACGTAAGCACAGTCGTGTAGTCTAGGATTCTCATTCTTCTCAGTGTTAGCCATCATCTGTTTTGGTTCACACAGCCAAATGCCTTAAGACAGTCAATAAACTACAAATAAATATCTTTTTGGTATTCTCGGCTTTCAGCCAAAATCCATCTGAGAAAGCAGTGACATCTCTCATTCCACAACCTCCTCTGAATCCAGTTTGAATTTCTGGCAGTTCTCTGTCAATGCACTGTATTGCCCTAAAATTATTTTTTAACATATATTTTTTTACTTCTATTTGAGTAAAAGTTTATAAGGCAGATTAGGTTTTTTTATTCAACCATTCATACAGGTTTTATTTTATAACAAATATCTCATCATGTAATTGCCCTTTCTCCACTTTCTTTCTGTAATTCTGATTTCCATTAATCTTTCTATCCTATCCTTTTCTGCCTTCAGATTTTGCCTTAGACAAATAGAACTCTTTGATCTTTTTTCTTCACTTTTGACTTTATGGTACTGATTATTCTAAGGACTGTGTGAGTGCCTCCTGTGTTATTAGTCACCTAGAGAGCAAGGATTCTGAAACTCCATATGACATACTTTGGACATGTTGCAAGGATGGACCAGTCCTTGGAGAGGGACATCAAGCTTGGGAGGGTGGAGGGACAGTACAAGAGAGGAAGAGTCTGCATGAGATGGATTGACTCAGTCACTAGAGTATTGGTGACAGGTGTGTCAGAGACGATTGAAATTGGCTCAGGATAGAGCAGGATTCAGAGCTTTTTTCTCTATGAGTTGGAATCAACTTGACAGCACATAAGAACAGTGAGTTTTGCTCCAAAGTTTGCCTGAGATTATTTTTAAACCTTTAGCCCTGGTGTACAAGTTGCCCTACCGCGGTCACTGTTGATTGCTGTGAGGCTGAACACTGTGACACTGATGTGTCAAATGTGTTAATGATTGGCTACCCAATGTGGACAGAGAGTGGGGTGGAGCTCCCCGATTAAAACAACCCTGGAAAGAGGAGTGGCATCCACTTCCATAATAGCTTGCCTCCGGAAACCCTATGAATCTGGAGAGAGGATGAAAGGCACCCAAGCGTCGAGGACTCTCCTTCATAGGGTCGCTATGAGTCGCCTGCGGCTTGACGGCACTTAACAACAACAACAACATACAAAACAAAAATCCCCTGAAATCATATCAGTATTAAACAGTACTTTAGCTAATTAGTTTTAGTTTTGTTTTAAAAAAAATCTTCCTTTAAATATTAGGCTCTTTTTTAATTTTTATTTTATTATTTTCTCTGTGTGTGTACTGTCAAATTGGATCTGACTGGTACAGGAGGAGATGAAACTTCCTTCTCCAGCAGAGCATCTGGTGGATTCGAACCACATGTCTTTGTGATTGCAGTGCAGCTTATTGCCACTAGGCCACCAGAGCTCTCCTTAAATATTATGCTTTTTTAAGAACAGTCAGTAATGGTGCTCTGGGAGCCTTGTGGTAAGGAGTTGTGCTACATCTCCAAGGCAGGCAGTGTGAGCCTACCAGCCGCCCAAGGGAGAAGGAAAGGGAGACATTCTCCTCCTTCGCCATCTGTAGCCCCTGAAAACCAGCCGAGCCACTTCTGACTTGATGGCAGTTAGTTTGAGTGTTGTAGGTTTGGGGGATTTTTTCATGTGGGATCAACTTGCCAACAGCAAACATTATACAGAAAACTAAGAAGATAAGAAGGGTGAAAATGACTCCAATGTGATCCATATTACAGCATCATACATGTTGGAATTTGAATTCATATTTGCTATGTAAAATTTCAACAGCATAATTTAAAAAAATTAAGTGTCGTGCTCAGGTTTCTCTCTGGAGCATATTAATTTTTGGTCTTTTACCAAGGGTTTCCTAGAAATGGAGCTATTATATGTTAAATGGCATAAAAGAATAACAACCACTAGTTTTTGAGAAGCCTTGCACAGGCAGGGCTAAACAAAAAGAGCATAAGTATCAAGAACCCTTAGATTTTTTACAGTTTATGAGACACTGCCTCTTTTTTCCTTTAAAAATTTTTTAATTGAATATTATTTTTTATACATTGTGTTTCATTCATGTACATTGTGCATCACACATTGCTCCATTCGCATTGCATTTCATACAATCATTTCTATGCATTTTCCTTTTTTTATTATACTAGTTTATTTACAGAATTCACATACATTATTTTCCAGAACTGATTCTTCCAATTTCCCCCACCCCCCAACTCATCAAATTGTACAACCCCATGATTAATCCCTTCCTTCCCCTGCACAGCCTCATCCCTCTGCTTCCACCCTCCCCCTCCTTGGGTCCTTATACTCATGCTCCAATAATGGTTTTATACAATATTTATCCTTGTGGGACTGAGTTACTTCACTCAGCATAATGCTGTCTAGTTCCCCAAAAGTAGGTAATAATTTACAAAATGATTGCTCCTGTGTGTTGCATAGTATTCCATAGTGTGAATGTACCATAATTTCTCAGTCCATTTGTTTGTGATTGAACATCTGGTCTGTTTCCATGTTCTTGTGATGGTGAATAATGCTGCTATGAACACTGATGTACAAATCTCCATTTGTGCCTCAGTTCTCCTTTACTCAGGTTGTATTCCAGGTAGTGGAATAGCTGGGTCATATGGAATTTCTATGTTCAGCTTTTTGAGGAAGTACCCAACTGCCTTCCAGAATAATTTTATCATTTTACAGTCCCACCAACAATGTATAAGAGTTCCTTTCTCGCCACATGCATTTTGTTTTATAAAATTAATTACTGTTTATGAAAGAGTAAGGGCCACATGGGTATGGCCATATCTGACCTTTACCAACTTCACAAAGGGGAACTGTCCTTGTCAACAACATCAGTAACACAAAACCAATTCCCATGAGGTCAGACATGTCTTCTCTGCTACCATACCTCTTTCTATTCCTCCCAACACCAATCTTACTGCTTTGCTGGGTCCAAAATCCAATGTGATACCTCACAGACCACACAGAACCATGTTGGGCAAGTCAAAAGATTGTAATTCAGGTTAGCAGCAGAATATAGTCAGGACATCTTCTAAAATGTGCTCTCGGGCACCTCAGCCTTGAGTCTTGTGGTGTTAGGTCAGTGTTAAATAGTTCTCAGTGCTTCCAATATTGGCTCTTCCCCCCTACAATCCTCCAACAAACTTGGGCATATGATGGCTCTGCTTTAGTGGGGTGGCAGTCTTGAGGTCTGCTGTGACTCATGTCTGATCTTTGGTTCTTCACTGTTGCTGCTATGGCTGTTGCTGCTGTAGGCCCTAGTTTAGCTGATGCAAAACTTTCTGGTTCTAAAAGACTAATTTCATTTTCTTGCTGCTTCTTTGCTGGTGATGATTTATCCTTCTGTTGCTGGATCTGCTCAATTTAATGGCAAGCCTAGCCAATCCTTTGTGATTGGTGAGACTAGCCAGTCCCCTTATGGATAGGCTGACATGCCCTACTTGCATATTCCTGCCTGTCCACATGTCAAAGTAAGTTAATGGATAAGAAAGGCATTTTGAACAATAAACCTTTAACACTACACCATCCATCTATGTTACACATTCATCTATGTTTCAAATAGGGTTTTTCTCGTTCCTTAGCCCCACCTCTCCTACCCCTCACTCCTGCCTTGCCACCTGCCTAACTCAGATATCATAGTGATTTCCCCCCTTCCCATTTTCCAAGCCTTGGTCCTCATCTCTTCCTTGTTGAACTTTCATACACATCTTACTAGTTGTTGTTGCTGTTACGTGCCATCAAGTCACCTACGACTCATAGCAACCCTATGTATAACAGTCCTAAACCCTGCTCTATCCTGTGCCATCTTCACTGTCTCTGCCACACATAGCCCCCATTACCCCAGTCACAAGGGTCTTCCTCTCTTGTGCTGTTCCTCCACTCTCCCAAGCATGATGTCCCTCTCCAAGGACTGGTCCCTCCTTGCAGCATGGCCAGAGTATGTCAGACAGAGCTTCAGAATCCTTGAATCCAAGGAGCAGCCTGGTTTCACCCTCTCTAAAATGAACCTGTTTGTTCTCCTGGCATACCCATGGTGTATTCAACTTACTAGTTATCCTTCTATTTTTACAGGAATGGTCTTATGCATTGTTTGTCCTTTGAGACTGAGTTAGTTCACTCAGCATAATTGTCTCTAGACTTTCCCATGTTATATAATATTTTACAAAATCATTACTCCTTAGTCCTGCACAGTATTCCATTGTGTGAATATACCACAATTCCTCAATCCATTAGTTTGTTGATGGACATTTGGGCTGTTTCCAATTTCTTGCTATTGCAAATACACTCCTATGAACACAGGTGTACATATCTCTGAGTCATACGTGTTCACTATGTTGAGCCTTTTGAGGAAATGCTAAATTGAATTTCATAGTGCAATTTTCACAATCCCACCAGCAGTATTTGAGAATTGCAATCTCTCGACTTGCTCTCCAACATTTATTGCTAGCTGTCCTGTTAAACTTTGCTCTTGCCACTGGGATGAGATGGTATCTCATTGTGGTTTTTTATTTGCATCTCTCTTAGTGCCAGTGATTTTTTAGCATCTCTTTGTGTGCTGATTGCCACCTGAATGTCTTCCTTTGTGAAGAGTCTTTCCACGTCTTTTTCCCATTTTAGTTTGAGTTACTAGACTTTTGCTTGTGCAGACTCTGGAATCTGTAATCTTTTGTTATGAGACCCTTGTCTTTGGTGTTATTGCCAAATCTTTCCTCCAGTCAGTAGGTTTACTTTTCACTCTAATGGAAAAAGTTTTTGATGTGCACAAGGACTTAATCTTTCAAAGATCTCATTCATTGATTTTACTCCTTCTTGGTGTGTTTCTGGCTATATTTGTAAGCCTGTTTATACCATAAAGTAGTTCTTATAAGTTTGGCCCCATTTTGTCTCTTAAGACCTTTATAGTTTGGGGTTTTCACCCCAAGGTCTCTGAGCCACCTTGAATTGATTTTTGAGTATGGTATGTGATGTGGATCCTGCTTCAGATTTTATAGTTCGATGTCCAGTTTTGCTCGCACCATTTGTTGAAGACCTCTTTCCTTCTGTGTATTTTCCCCCTTTCTCCTCTTACCACTGTTTCAATTCCTCATGTATTCCATTCCTTTTCAGGACACATGAGGTGCCTGACCGTAGAGGATTTTGTGAGGACAAAGAGTGTGAGCACAAGGTCTTCAGACTTTGTGGGACCATACTCTGAATCGCCATCCATACCTACGCTTCTTCCTCTTGACATCTGAGTGTTCAGTTCTGGGCCTGGCACTCCATAGGGCTGATGGGTTGGGATCTGGCCTCCCAGGGTCAGTCAGCAGAGAGGTCAAACCCAACAATCTCTGTCCGTCCCCTAATAAGGACTCTGAGAGATCATTTTGACACCTTTCTTTTAAATACTATGTCTTCTTAGCACGTCTTGTGACAATAAAGAACTTGCATTTTTATATATCCTGTTCTCTTTTTCCATGCCAGTGTCACACTTAGTAGCAAGATGGAAAGTTATGAAAGCAGCACCCCATCACCCTGATGCCTTGAACAGACAGCTGCCTCTTTGCCAGAAAAGTTTCCCTCTGTTGGAGGGAAAGAATTAGGGGAGAACTGCCAGAGGTGTGTTATTTTCCCCTCACTAGACTGAGAGACAATATTATGATAGATGGAGAAAAGATTGAAGCTGTGAATGATTTTATCCTTACTTGGATCCACAGTCAGCAACTTTGGTACCAGCCATCAAGAGATCAAGAGAGCATTGCACCGGGAGGTAGCCTTCCAAATTATTGAGGAGCATTATATCAGTTTGACGACTCAGGTGTGCAATCCACGGTCTTTTCGTTCTTCTTTTTTTAAAATTGATTTTAATGAACATTTACAGAGATTTTGGATTCCCATTCATTCATTGCTGCACTTGCTGCTAATTGAAAAATTATCTCCTTCTATTTCTCTTACTCTTCCTCCTCCTTATAACACGTCTTACCCTCTGAGAGCTGGACAGTAAATAAGGATGACAGAAGAATAATTACAGTCTTTGAGCTGTGGTGTTGGAGAATATTGCTGAATATCCCATGGGCTGCCAAAAGAACAAACAGATATATCTTGGAGGAGGCGCAGCCAAAGTACTCCTTGGAGGCAAGGATAGAGAAACTTCATCTCATTTTTGGCATGTTGCTAGGAGAGGTTATTCCTTGGAGACGGTCTTATGGACATCGTTCTAATTAGACTAGAAAAGTAATGTCCTTTTATTCTAGTAAAGAATTACTTAGAATAGGCATGTGGATATGGAAACTTTGTTTTACTTATAGCAAGTAAAAAATGAGACAGAGGCTAGCGTGTGAAAAATGTTGTCTCAAATAAGAGGGAGTATTTGTGAGTTTTCTTGTTATTGAGCCTCAATCCATATTAAGGCTGCATTCCTCAACCTTCTGCAGCAAGAGCTCCAAGTCCTCCTCAGTTTCAGCAAGCAGGGTCATGTCATTTGCATAACGCAGATTTTTTATGAACCTTCCTCCAGTCCTGATGCCACATTTCTCCTCATACAGCCCCTCCACCCAGATAATCTGTTCTGCATACAGGTTGAAAAGGTATGGAGATAGAACACATCCCTGGCATACACCCTTCCCAATTTTGAGCCATGTAGTGTTTCTTTGCTTTGTTCTGACGACTGCCTCCTGGTCCAAGTATAGGTTTTGCATTAGCATGATCAAGTGTTCTGGGATTCTCACTCTTCTCAGAGTCAACCACAGTTTGTTGTAATCCACACAGTCAAACACCTTTGCATAATCAATGAAACACAGATAGACATTCCTCTGGAGGATAGACTCACCACTGGGCCAAATGACAGCATCAAGATGGATGGTGAAGAGATTGAGATTGTTAACAACTTTAGTTTGCTTGACTCCACAGTCAACACTCTTGGCACCAGCAGCTAGGAAATTAAAAGACACATTGCAATTGGAAATTCTGCTGTTAAGGACCTCTCCAAAGTACTGAAGAGCAGTGGTGTCACTCTGGAGTCTAAGGTGTGCCTGATACAGGCCATGGTCTTTGCAATCACTTGCTATGCGCCAGAGAGCTGGACAATGACTAGGGATCATAGAAGGAGAATTGATGCCTTTGAGCTGTGCTGTTGGAGAAGAGTATTGAATACCATGGATTGCTAAGAAAACGAACAGGTTCATCCTAGGAAGGGTTAAACTAGGCTGCTCCTTGGAGGCAAGGATTCTGAAGCTTTGTCTGACATACTTTGGACATGTTGCAAGGAGGGACCAGTCCTTGGAGAAGGATCATGCTTGGGAGGGTGGAGGGACAGTGCAGGAGAGGAAGACCCTTGATGAGATGGATTGATTCAGTGTCTGGGATAATAGAGGTAGATGTGCTGGAGACAGTGAGATTGGCACAGGATAGAGCAGGATTTAGGGCTGTTGTACATAGGGTCACTATGATTGCCAGCGACTTGACAGCACATAACAACAACAACATTTGTGGGTTAACTTAAGGGTATAGGGAGGGGCTCAGGTTCATTTAGCACTTTGAGGAAAGAAAGGTGAGATTGTCATACCATGTCCTTTTTTAAAATAATCAGGTGGCTCACTTCAAGAAGGAATCTGTCTGATTAGGTGCTTAGTCATCACAGAAAATGTGTAACAATACTCTTCTTCATGGTGGCTTTCTCTGGAAGGAACCATCCAGAAAATTTCAGACGGATTCTCACAGAAGATTTCAAAGGGCATCTCCAGGAGAAAAAGAAAAGTATTATAGCAAACTATTCAGAAATCTGGGGTAAGAAACCAAAAGTGAAGAAAACATTTGACATTTCTCAAGATGAAGAAAAAAAATTCAAGCCTCAAGTTGCAATACTGTAAGATTCTGTGGGCAAAATGCTGATTGGTACAGAAGCATCAAAACAATGTGGAAAGAGCATACTAGGATAATGGTACAAAAAGGAACTCGCAAATGTGGAACTGTTTCAGGAAGTAGCATATAATCATGGACCAGTGATGCTTGAAGGGTTTAGGGCTGTTGTACATAGGATCGCTATGAGTCATAGGTGACTCAGCACATAACAACAACAACAACAAAGGAAGCTGTGGTGGCCTAGCAGCAAGGGGCTGTACTGCAGTCCTGAAGGTGTGTGGTTCAAGGCCACCAGGTTCTCTGCAGGTGAAAGGTGGGCTATCTCCTCCTGTGCAATTTATTGCCTCTGAAACCCCACCAAAGGGTCAGCTATGGGTCAGTTTTGAATCTACGGTTCCCAATAACAACAACAGGGCTGCAATGACTAAGGATGACACAAGAAGAATTGATGCCTTCAGGTTTGCTGCTGGAGAAGAGTATTGACCAAGAAAACAACAGATCTGTCCTGCAGAGGGTGAACCAAGCTGCTCCTTGGAGGCAAGGATTCTGAAACTCTGTCTCACATACTTTGAGCATGTTGTCAGGAGGGACCAGTGCTTGGAGAGGGACACCATGCTTGTGGAAAGTGGAAGGACAGTGCAGGAGAGGAAGATCCTGGATGAAATGGATTGACACAGTAATTGGGATAATGAGGATATGGGTGTCAGAAGCGGTGAGATTGACTCAGGATAGGGTAGGATTCAACAGTGTTGTACATAGGCTCCCTGGGAGTCGTACAAGACTTGATGCCACATAACAACAGAAACATAACCATTTTAGGATTGATTCAAAAGGAGAAAATTATAATCCAAAAGAGTTGTCAAAAGATTTTCAAAATAAAAAAAAATAAAAATAAAATTAAAAAAATTTTCAAAGTACATGAAACAAAAACTTATTGAACAGCAAAAAGAAATAGATAAATCCATAATTATAGTTTAGTATTTAAAAACTTTTAATAATTGATAGGATAAGTTAATAGAAATTAGTAAGGATATAGACAATTTTAATAACATTATCAAAAGTTTGACCTGATTGGTACTCTCTTCTAAAAAAGCAGCTGCACATTTCCTCAAAGTGTACAAATTCTGTGTGATAAAATAAGTCACAGATAATGTAAAAGCATTTAAGCCATACTAAGTGTGTTCTCTGACTATAGTATAATTAAATTCAGGTTTTATTGTCATCTTGACGCCCATGATTCTCTGGCTTGGCAGTTATGGTATAATCATTCCTTTGATCAAATTTGATACAATGCAGGCACCCCCATGATGAGATCTGCTGTCAGCAGCCAATCTAGTCAAGGTGGGTTTTCTGGGGGTGTGGCCTGGATTGTGACTGTCTGGCAGAGTTCTTTCGTTTTTTAGTACATATAATTCCTGCAGCTGTCTTGGCACCATCTGACTTCTAGTTCTTTGACTTTAAGTCAGTAGCCTGACAATCTTGCATTCTTCAGGCTCCAAAGCCAGTAGCTTACCATCTGACCTGCTGATCTTGACTTTGTCAACCTTTCCATCTATTTAAGTTAGGAGAAATCTTAATATCTGACCCGTAGACTTGGGACTTGCCAGTTTCTTCAAGCGTGTGAGCCGCTTCTTTGAGGTAAATCTCAGTCTCTTTTATCTGTTCTCTCTGATATTTTCTGATCTTGTTTCTTTAGAGAACCTAGCACAAGATAGCAGCAAGTATTTGGAAAATAAATAATGCTTTTCTAAATAGCCTATTAATTAAAAAAAAATCTTTTTAACTGAATGATGGTAAAACACAGATTGCCAAAATATGTGAAATGCTACTAAACAGTAAGCTGGAGAAAATGTAGAGTGCTGAGGGAAGAAAGATTCCAACTTTATAAACTTACCGAGCTTGATAAAAAGTTTCAGAAGCTAATGTTGTTAGGTGTTATCAAGTTGAGTAAAATTCATAATGACCCTGTGAAAAACTTAACCTTGTTCTATCCTGTCCACCCTAACAATCTCTGACACACTCAACCCCACTGCTGCAGTCACTGTGTCAATCTACCTCGTTGAGAATCTTCCCCGTCACTGTCCCTCCACCTTTTGAAGCATCGTGTCCATCTCCAAGGAGTAAACTCTCCTAACAACATACCCAAAGTATGTGAAACAAAGCTTTGTCATCTTTGCCTCCAAGAAGCATTCTGTCTTTACCTTCTCCAAGATACCTGTTTGTTCTTTTGGCAGCCTGTGGAATATTCAGCACTCTTCTCTAATATCATAGTTCAAAGGCATCAACTCTCCTTATGTCTTCTTTTGTCACTGTCAAGCTCTCAGATTCATAGCAAGTGATTGAAAAGACCATGGCCTGAATCAGGCTCACCTTAGTCCTCAAACTGATACCATTGCTCCTCAATAATTTTATGTGGTTCCTTACTACACACTTTCCCAGTGAAGTTCATCTACTGATCCTGACTGCTGGTACCAAGTTACTTGATTGTGGATCCATTTAAGGTAAAGTCATTGACATTATCAATCTTGTCTCCATCTATCATGATGTTACCTATTGGTCCAGTGGCAAGGATTTTTATTTTCTTGACATTGAGATGTAATCCATATTGAAGGCCACAATGTTTAGCCTTCTGCAGCAAGTGCTTCAAGTATTTCTCATTTTCAGCAAAGAAGGTTGGGACTTCCTCCAATCCAGATTCCACATTCTTTATACAGTACAGCTTCTTGAATACTTTGCTCAGCATATAGATTAAATAGCTATGGAGAAAGGATATACTAACCCCGACACACACTTTTCATAATTTTAAACCATGCAGTGTTCCCTTGCTCGCGTAACAGCCTCTTGTTCTAGGTATAGGTTTTACAAGAGCACAGTTAAGTGTTCTGTCCCAGTCTTCTCAGATTATGTTATGATCTACACAGTCATTCAAATAGACATTCAGAAACTAGTTGTTTGGTTTTTGTTTTGTTTTTTAAAAGGAAGACATTTAAACTCAGTATAAGTAAAATAGAGGAAACATGAGCGTGAGAATAGAAATCAATGAAACAGAAAAAGAGTGTACAAAATCAATAAAACCAAGACTTGGTTCTTTGAAACTATTGATGAAATAATAAACTTTTAGTCAGATTTCTCAGGGAGGGAAAGGATACACATTAACAACGTTTTTGTTGTTAAGTGCCATCCAGTCATAGATGACTCATAGCAACCCTATGAACAAAAGACCTGAACACTTGTATAACTTTCATTGTTTCTCTAAGTTCATAGAGTTTCCGGAGGCAAGCTATTTCAGAAGTGGATCTAGTTCAGAAGAGGACGCCTCTTCTGCTTCCAAGCCTGTTTTAATCGGAGAGCTCCACCAAACACTGTCCACCATGAGTAACCATTAGCACATTTGACACATCAGGGTCACAGTGTTTAACATCACAGCAGCCATGAGTTACCTCTGTACAGCAAATGGACAGACCAGTGCTATACCACTTAGAAAAACGTTTGACCAAAATCAATTAAAACCAGGCCTGAAGGCCACAGATTAAAGTCACCCACCTTTGGCTTGGTAGCATAACTTTCTATCCACTAGACTCATAGAGCTCTCTCGTTATTGTTGTTGTTGTTGTTAAGTGCCGTAAAGTTGTAAACCACTCATAGCAACCCTATGAACAAAAGACCTGAACACTTGTATAACTTTCATCCTTTCTCCAAGTTCATAGAGTTTCCAGAGGCAAGCTACGTCGGAAGTGGATGCCACTCCTGCTTCCAAGCCTGTTGTAATTGAGGAGCTCCACCACTGTCCTCCATGGGTACCCATTATCACATTTGACACTTCAGTGTCACAAGTTACCTCTATAAAACAAATGGACAGACCAGTACTATACCACTTAGAAGAATGTTTGACCACGAATGGATAGAGAAGCTGTGGTATATCCACACAATGGAATACTATGCAGAATTGAAAAACAAGGAACTCATGCAATATTATTCAAAGTGGGTGACCCTGGAGGACATTATGCTGAGTGAAATATCTCAGTCACAAAGGGACAAATACTGCATGGTGCCACTGTTATAGAATGGGTCTGACATCAGGGTGGGGATATAACAGAAAAAACTGGATAAATTATGTATATTGTATTGAAACAGATGAGGGAAAGAACAGATTAGAAGTGATATATGATTGAGTATTATTGTTAGCACAGGAATCCAGAATTAAGGTTGCATAGAGAAGTGTACTCGGGGTGGGAGGTGGGGGGGAGGGGACGTGGGAATTGTATACTAATGAAGGAATTCTTTTTTTCTCTCTTCGGAGGGGGAAGCGAGCTGGTGGGCAGGGAGAAAAGTGCGGCAATGAATGAATGGAAATCCAAAACCTCTGTAAAAGTCTATTATAATTAATAATAATAATTTTTTTTTAAAAAAAAGAATGTTTGACCAAAAACAGTTAAAACCAGGACAAATAAAATCAGCTCACACCCAATGGTGAGTAAACCCCAAGCCTCACCGGAACCAGAAGACAAACCTCTATAGAATCCCGCAGCTCCAGACTGTTTCACAACCTGGATTCCACCCCCAAACTGGTGACCAAATGCCTTTTTAAATAGGAGGCCAAATCAAATCTGCTCATGCCCAATGGTGAGCAAACATTCTACATCCAACTCACCAGAACCAGAAAACAAACCTCTTTAGAATCCAGCTTCTCCAGAAAACTTCATAACATGGATTCCAGCCCAATTATAAAATTATAAAGTGTATAAATATTATATCAATAATTTAAAACCTTAGCTACACAAATTTCTTGAAAGATACACTCTAACAAAGCTTAACCCAAGAGAATATAGATAATCTAAATAAGACCTGTATCTCTCAAAACATTTTCTTTTATTTTTATTGAGATTTTTTTTAATTATTCAGTCCCTCATTTGTTTCAGTGGAGTATACACAATTTATCCAGTTTTTCTCAGTCTTACCCCCACCCTGATATCAGTCCCATTTTACAGCAGTGGCACCATGCAATATTTGTCCTTTTGCGACAGATATATTTCACTCAGCATAATGTCCTCCAGGCTCACCCATTTTGAATAATATTAAATGTTTTCTTGAGATTTTAATGAATGTTTATAGAGAACTTGAATTTCCATTTATTCGTTATTGCATATTTTCCTCCCTGACTCTCAAAATATTTTAACTGTAGTTAAAATCTCTCAAAGAAATCCCAAGCCTAGATACTTTTTTAAAAAATTTGTGAGCTTATTGATTTGCCATACATAGAAAATCCTATTTCTCACTGGATTCCGATTTAGAGGTAGAAGCTCTCAGAGAGGCCAGCCTCTGTCTCTCGGTGATCTGCCCCTGGTATTTTTCTTTAGCCTCCTTCATTCTCTTGGCCAAAAGCTTAGCGTCCTCTGCAGCCTCTTGTGCTGTTTCTTCAGCGAAATGCGCTGGCGCTTGTGCTGCAGGACACGTGGAGTAAAAAGACGCCGAATCTTGGGCGCTTTGGTCCTGAGTTTCTTGCCTTCTCTGTTAAGTGGCTTTCTCACAACATATTGACGGACATCATCTTCCTTGGAGAGACTGAAGAGTTCGCGAATTCTGCTGGCTCTCTTGGGCCTCAGGAGACGAGGCACAGTGGTGTCAGTCAGTCCTGGGATATCCTTCTCGCCTTTCTTGACAATAACCAAATTGAGAACACTCAGATTGGCATCCACAGTGCAACCCTTGACAGATTTGTGCTTCCTCTCTCCAGTTCTCTGTGGTCTGTAATAAGAGTGCCCCTTCCTCAGCAGCAGACAAACTTGGGTCATGGGTCAAATCACCCTGCTTTGTGGGAAAGCCTTGCTTGTCGTTTCCACCACTGATCCGGACAACATATCCCTTCCACTCCTCACCTCAGCAGCAACTTCTGTGGCCATTCGCTTCTCATAAAAGGTATGTAGTTTGTCTTCATTGTCCACTTCAGTTAGTTTTTGGCAGCCAATGGCTGGGAAAGAGAAGCATGGCACTTCATGATGAAGCAGCCGACTGCCCCGGTGGCACCACGAAAAAGAGAGCCTAGATGATTTTACTGTTGTTTTCTGTCATAAGTTAAGGAATGAATAATACAAATTCTGTACCCACTCTTCTGGAAAGCCCAAAAAGAGGGCATTCTTTGAAACTCAATTCTGTTCGATCTACATTATCCTCATACGAAAACCAGAAAAGATATTGCAAGAAAGAGTCTCTACAGATCTACTTTCCTCAGTGTAGATTCAAAACGTCTAAACAAGATCTTAACATATGAAATCAAACAAAACCTAAAAGGATCATCCATCATAACCAAATGAACTTATTCTAAGAAATGCAGTGTTGGTTTAGCATTTATAAATTAATCGTTGGAAACTAATAAATTACGCATGTATGTCATAGTATCTGAACCAATCTCTCAGACAACTGTGCAAAACATTGTTCTCAAAACACTATAAATAAATTAGAATGAGATTGTAATCCACAAAAAAAATAATGTAACTGCATAAAAATGCAAATAGAATTTAGTGAAAATGAAACCCGGCGTATCAGAATTTGTAGGGTATGGCTAAAATCGTGAATAGAGGGAAATGTGTACAAGTAAATATGCAGAGCTCTGGGTGCTTAGTGTTAAGAAGCTGTATTGCCAACCCAAAGGTCTGCGGTTCAAATCCACCAGCTGCCCTGTGGGGGGGGAAATGGACAATCTCCTCCTATACCATGTATTGCCTCTAAAAGCCCATTGCAGGATGAGCTATGAGTTGATTCTGACGCAAAGGTATATAACAGATATATGTCAGAAAAGTAAAAAAGCCTCAAGGCAGTAATGTTACACTCCAATAATCCAGAAAAAAAGAAGAGCAAAATAAATTCAAGGCAGGCAAAAGAAAAGAATGAATGAAGATCAAAAATCAATGAAACGTAGAGAAAAGTAATGAAAAATCAAGAAAATGAAATAAAACTTTGGTTTTTAAAAAACATCATAAACATTTATTGAGATTTACAAAAATAGAGAAAGAAACAAATTACTGGTATCAGGAATGAAATATGGGTGTTACTACACATTCTGCAATTTCTAAAACACTGAAGTCCTAGAGTTCTCTGGGAGCACAAACCCAGGTAGTGAGTTGGTGTTGGGGAACCATTGTGAGCCCTAGATGCTTAGCACATGAGCACTCAGCCTCCTTAGTACCCAGGGTGCTCTGGTCTGTCACTGGGGTCCTGACCCTATCAGATGATGCTACTTGCAAGGCACCTGGTCTGCCCATCCTCATAGCCACTTGCAGATGGAACCATCCTGATGAGAGATATGGCTATGGAATGAAGGAGTGTCTAGATGGAGTGCAGACCCCCAGTCCTCACTCTGCCCCAGTTTGAGGTGATTTGGTGGTCTCTCATGGTCGCCCCTGTGGATCCTCCCTCATTTTACATCCTTAAGACCTCATGTGGTCCTGAAGAGATTACCTTTAACCATCACACCATGAAGGCAGTAACAGACTCTTTCCCGTCATCCTCTCTGCTGGCCTGCAGGAAACTCAGGCTGTCCTGGATTTTGCCTCTTTGGGGCTCTGACCAGAAAATTCTATGACTGAGAATGGTGACTGCCAAGGAGAGTCTGGCCTCAGAAAGGGCTGCAGCTGGTGGGGGCTGAGGTGTATGGGGGAGGGGGAGCTGGCTGATGAAAGCATGGCGGCCTCCATGGCAGAGTTGTGCCAACACGTCCTGAGACTCCTTGGTAGGGCCAAGCATTGATGACAATACATGCGTCCGAGTTTCTAATGGAAACAAGACCACCTGAGCTGCCCTGGAGCCATAATAGTTGGGTAGTCAGGACACCTACCTCCCCGGAACCTTACCTTACAACAGCACCTGGCCCACAAGGAGTGCACAAAATTGCCAGTAAGAGGCAAATTCCAGTTCTACCCCCATCACTATGCAGGACCCTTCTCCTCTGTGTGCCTTGCTTTGCTCAGCTATGGTCCTACCACACGGGACATGGAGAGAGCCCTATGAGCCAAATCTATGACGTCAGGTTGACTCGTAGTGAGAATCACTATAGGACAGTGGCACTGCCCCACAAGGCTCCCAAGGCTGTAAGGTTAAAGTAGACTTTCACACCTTTGTTCTGCAGAATGGCTGGTAGGCTTAAGCCCCTAATCAGGATTAGCAGACATGTGCTTTTTCAGTGCATTATCAGGACTCTGTAGCACCACAGGCTCCACTGGATGCTCCGCTCATGTATTTGTTTCATATCTATTTCCTGAGAAGCCACAGCATGTAGCTCTAACCCAGTGT
Source organism: Elephantulus edwardii (assembly GCF_000299155.1). Classification (NCBI taxonomy): domain Eukaryota; kingdom Metazoa; phylum Chordata; class Mammalia; order Macroscelidea; family Macroscelididae; genus Elephantulus; species Elephantulus edwardii. The sequence goes on along the minus strand of NW_006400072.1, from coordinate 1,299,996 downwards.
TGTCTCCCAGAATTCATTCAGATAGACACAGTTAATAAAAAATAAAAATAATAGTGACCTATTATTTTAGTATGAAGCTAGTAGCCCTACTTTAAAGTGGACACCCAAGAAAGGAGAGACCCAAACTTGTTCATTGCAGCACTACTCATGATAGGCAGTGTGGGAACAATCCAGGTGTCATCAGTAGATGAATGGATACACAAACATACCGAGGAATATCATTCAGCCCCAAGAAGTGATGGATTCCTAATACAAGTTACAACAAGAACAGATCTTAAAAATATGCCGAGTCAAGTAAGTCAGACACAAAGGAACAATGTTGCATGAAATATTTGTTGCTGTTAGCTGCTGTCAAGTTGACCACCACTCATGGTGATCCTACACACAATGGAATTGGAACCTTGCCCTATCCTGTGCCGTCACGACAGTCTCTGCCATGCTCAGAGCCCATGGTTGCACCCTCTGTGTTAATCCATATATCTCCTAGGTCTTCTTCTCTTTCACGGACCCTCTTTCTCTTTCCCAATGACAGCATGCCTGAAGCATGTGAGACAAAGTTTAACCCTCCTTGCCTCCAAAGAGCATCCTGGTTGCATTTTCTCCAAGACAGGTTTGCTTATTCCTTTGGCAGTCTGTGCAATATTCAGAACTCTTTGCTAACACCACAGTTCAAAGATATAACTTCTTCTTCAGTCATACCTATTCATTGTTCAGCTTTCAGATGCATATGAAACAATTGTAAATACTATGGCCTGGATTAGGTGCATTTTACTCTTTTTAAAAAAAATTAGTTTATATTGGTTTGCATATAAAGTTCATATACATTGTGTTTCACACTACCCTTCATTCACATTGGGAATGCACCCCTTTGCTCCCACACCTTCCCCCTTTGGGTCCCCATATATATTTTACTAGTTAGTCTTCTATATTTACAATAATGGTTTTATGCAATATTTATCCTTATGAGACTGAGTTAGGTCACTCACCATAATGCTCTCCAGTGGGAAGATATAGCAGGACAGCAAGCAGTAAACGTTGGAGAGGATGTGAATAGATTTGAGCTCTTGTACATTGTTGGTGGGGATTGTAAAATGGTACAACCATTCTGGAAGACAGTTTGGCACTTCCTCAAAAAGCTGAACATAGAAATTCCTTATAACTGAGCTATTCCATTGCAAGGGAGGAGGTTAGAACTAAGACACAAACGGAGATTTGAACAGCAGTGTTCATAGCAGCATTATTTACCATTGCAAGAACATGGAAACAACCTAAATGTCCAACTTTTATCAAATGGATTGAGAAATTGTGGTACAGTCACACGATGGAATACTATGCAGCACTCAGGAGCAACAAGTTCAAAAATTACTACATAACTTGCATTTTAGTTTTAAAATGGACATTTCTGTTCTCTTGACAGCAGATGTTCTCAATGCCACACATCTTTTGATTTCTAAACTGCTACTGCCATGGGTGCTGATTATGAATCCAAGTAAAATGAAATTGTTGACAGCTTCAGTCTTTTCTCCATCTTCATTATGTTGTCTCTTGGTCAGATGATAAGGATTTTTGTTTTCTTGATTGAGACATTTTCTTGATTGATTATGTTGAGACATAATCCATATTAAAGGCTGTGGTCCTTGATATTCTGCAAAAATTGTTTCAAGTCTTTCTCACTTTTCAGCAGGCAAGGTTGTGTCATCTGCATAATGCCGGTTGTTGATGAGTCTTCCTTCAAACCTGATACCACAGTCTTCTTCATAAAGTCTGACTTCATAAATGATTTGTCCAACATAACATAAATGATTTGTTGAACAGGTATGGAGAAAGGATACAGTCCTGACACAGACCTTTCTTGTTTTTAAATCATTCAGTGTTACCTTGTTCTATTCAGACAACTGCTTCTTGGTCTCAATATAGATACCATATGAACACAATTAATGTTCTGAGATTCTCACTCTTAATATTACCCATAGTATGTTATGATTCACACAGTCAAATGCTGTTGCATACTCAGTAAAACACAAGTAAACATATTTCCGGTAGTCTCTGCTTTCAGCTAAAAATGATTGTTATTGTTGTGTACTTTCACGTTCGGATTGACCCAAAGCTTACCCTCCAGAAAGTTTTCAGTGACAATAAATTGCACAGGAGGAGATTGCCTATCCTGCTCCCGTAGAGAGACTCGTGAATTAGAACTGCATGCCTTTGGGATTGCAGTGCAGCTTCTTACCACTTGGCCGCCAGAACTTTCTTCTTGTTCTTGTTGTTAAATGCCATCAAGTCACCCACGACTCATAGCGACCCTATGTAGAACCCTGCCCTATTCTACCGCAACTCATTTCCGCAGTTAGTGTCTTAGTCTCATCCTGGGTCTTCCTCTCCTGCACTATCCCTCCACTCTTCCAAGCATGATGTCCTCAAGGATCCTGATGCCACGATGCCACACTCCTCCTCATAAAGTCCCAAGTTTGAGGCCTTGAACACTAATGAAAGTAGACCAAATGAACTGTGGGAGGATATTAAGAATATCACACAGGAAGAATGCAAAAGGGCATTACAAAGACAGAGTTGGAAGAAAAGACCAAGATGGATGTCAGAAGAGACTCTGAATATTGCACTAGAGTGCCAAGAAGCCAAAGCAAAGCAAAGATATCAAGAAGTTAAGGAACTGAACAGAAGATTTTGAATGACAGCTTGAGAAGACAAGGCAAAACATTATAATGAAATGTGCAAAAGGCTGGAGTTAGAAAATCAGAAGGGCCGAACTCCCTTGGCATTTCTAAAGCTGAAAGAACTGCAGAACAAATTCAAGCCTTGAGTTGCGATACTTAAGGATACTATGGGCAGAATATTCAACGATCCAGGAAGCATTAAAAGAAGATGGAAGGAGTACACAGAGTTACTGCCAAAATTAGTTGAGTGACACAGAAGAATTTCATCAAACAGCATATGATCAAGAGGCAATGATAATGAAGAAGAACGTTCAAGGTGCTCTGAAGGATTTGGAAAAAAACAATGCCCTAGGAATTGATGGCATGTCAATTGACATATTTCAACAAAATGTCGCCCTGGATGTGCTCACCAGGTTGTGGCAAGAAATTTGGAGGACTGGTCAAGAAACCTGGCCGAGATCCATATTTATTCCTAATCCCAAAAGTAAGTGATCTGACAGAGTATGAAAATTATCAAATTAATATCACTAATATCACACACAAGTAAAATTCTGACGAAGATTATTCAAAACCAACTGAAACAGTACATTAACAGAGAACTACCAGAAATACAGGCTGGGTAGTCCGTGGCACTAGAGACATTATTACCAATGTCAGATGGATCTTGGCAGAAAGCAGAGAGTACCAGAGGAATGTCTGTGTTTCATTGACTATGTAAAGGCATTTGACTATGTAAATCACAACATATTGTGGCTGACCTAGAGAAGAATGGGAATCCAGAACACTTGATTGTGCTCATGTGAAACTTATACTTGGACCAGGAGGCAGTCATCAGAACAGAGCAAGGAAATGCTGCGTGGCTCAAAATTAGGAAAGCAGTTTATGTTTATATTGTGTATGTCAAAATCTCAGTTTAAAAAAGAGAAGTGCTTTGCTTATTTGGGGTCCCTTCCCTTTCAAAATAAACTTTCCAATTGCCTTTTCTTTTTTAAAAATTTTTATCTGATTTTTATTGTTGTTGTTGTTGTTAAGTACCGTCGAGTCGCAGGCAACTCATAGCGACCCTATGAAGGAGAGTCCGCAATGCTTGGGTGTCTTTCATCCTCTCTCCAGGTTCATAGGGTTTCCAGAGGCAAGCTATTATGGAAGTGGATGCCACTCCTCCTTCCATGCTTGTTTTAATCGGGAAGCTCTACCCCCACTCTCTGTCCACATTGGGTAGCCAACCATTAATACATTTGACACATCAATGTCACAGTGTTCAGCCTCACAGCAACCACAAGTTACCGCTGTATGGCAACTTGTACACCAGGGTTATATGACCTAGAGGAATGTCTGAACAAAAACAATGAAAGACAGGCCCGAGGGCCATGGATTAAAAGTCACCCACCTTTGGCTTGGTAGCATCACTTTCTGTCCACTGGGCCAGAAAAAATAATTATTAAAAAAATAAGTGATTAATAAAAGTTTACAGAAAACTTGGATTTCCATTCACTCATTGTTGCACATTTTCTTCCCTACACTCCCCCCAGTTCACTTTTCCCTTTAATAAGATTCTTTCATTCTTGCACAATTTCCTCCCTTCTCCCGCCCCCCAGTCCACTTTGCTATACACCTCTTATTCTAAACTATTGTCATGTAAATAATACCTAATGATATGTTCTTTTTAAAATAGTTCTTTCCTTCAGCTGTTCTAATGCAGTGTTCATTATCTATTCATTCTTATCCTCTTCTCCTCCGAACCCCCCAAGTAAGTCCTGTTGTATAACAGTGGCACCATGCGGTATTTGTCCTTTTGTGACTGAGATATTTCATTCAGCATAATGTCCTCCAGGGTCACCCACTTTGTATAATATTTCATGAGTTCCTTGTTTTTCAGTGCTGTGTAGTATTCCATTGTGTGAATATACCACAATTGTTCTGTCAATTCATTTATTGATGGGCACTTGGGTTGCTTCCCATTTCTTTGCTATTGTGAACAGCACAGCAGTAAGCATAGGTGTGCATATATGTGTTTGCGTGGCAGTTCTGGTTTCTTTAGAGTATATTCTCAGCAGTGTAATTGCTAGGTCAAATTGGTAGGTCTACTTCCAGCTTCTTGAGAAAGCACCATACTGCCTTCCATAGTGGTTGCACCACTTTACACTCCCACCAACCCAAATTATGTGAAATGAAGTTTTGCCATATTTGCCTCTAAGTAACACCCTAGTTTCACTTTCTATAAGACATGTTTATTTGTTCTTTTGGCAGTCCCTGGGATATTCACTATACTTCTCCAAATACCACAATTCAGAAACATCAATTCTTCTGTCATCCTTAATCATTGTTCAGATTTCATATGCAAGTGATTAAAAAAATTATTACTTGAATCGGGCACATCTTAGTCTTTAAGTTGACACCATTGCTCCTTAGCACTTTGGAGAGGTACTTGACAGTAGACTTTTCCCAAGGCAACATGTCTTTTTTTTTAAAAAAAAAAAGCACCCAAATTAATATACTTTTTATGTAGGACCCAACGAAATAACCAGAAATTACCTAATTTGTCCATAAGGACTCTTTCTCTGGGTAAACTTCAGGGACCAACAGTGATTTGTCTCCACTCAGTAAGGCAAGGAAAAAGAAGATAAAGCAAGATCTCAGGTATCCTTTTACTTATTCCCAGGATTACTTTTTACTACAATTAAAAGAGTGGGGTTTTTTTCTGTTGATTTTTTGTGGTTATTTCAACAGTACAGAGCCATTAAGCTGGTTATCTGTGTCTTCCATCATCTAAACTAAGAGGTTGACTTTTTCAAGACATTGGCCAAATGTACCAGAGAAACTTTGTATCCACATGCTACCTTAGATGGAAGTGGTGGTGGTGTGTACTATCAAGTCGGAACTGACCCATAGCTGATCCTCCAGTGCGTTTTCAGAAACAGTATTTTCTCAGGAGGAGATTGCCCAAGGCAACATGTCTTTTAATTTCTTGACTTCAGTGCCAAGGGTGTTGACTGTGGATCCAAGTAAAATGAAATCGTTGACAATTTCCATTTTCTCTATATCTGTCTATCATGATATTGCATATTGGCTCAGTGGTGAGGATTTTTGTTTTGTTGATATTGAAATGCAAATACCAGATTAAAGATTGTAGTCTTTGATCTTCTGCAACAAGCAAACAACAAAACACAACAAAAACCAAAATTGGGATAGGAGTGCATCGGGGATGTGTTCTGTTTCCATACCTTTTCAATCTGTATGTGGAACAGATCATTTGGGAGGCTGGAGAGCCTCCTCCTTAGACATCAGCAATTATATCCGTTATTTCATGGCCTCTTCTGAATCCAACTTGAATTTCTGATAGTTTCCTGTGGATGTGTTGTTCCCGTAATTTTAAAATGCTTTTCTGCAAGGTTTTGTCTGCATGTGATATTAATGATGATGTTTGATAATTTTCACATTGGACTGTCTTTTTTGGGGATTAGAAATAAATAATCATGTGGCTTTGTTCACAATAGCAAGGAGTTGGAAACAACCTAAGTGCCCATCAACAAACGAATGGATAGAGAAACTGACTACAGTTTCACACAATGGAATACTACACTGCATTGAAAAACAAGGAACTCATGCAATATTATTCAAAATGGGTGACCCTGGAGGACATTATGCTGAGTGAAATATCTTAGCCACAAAAGGACAAATACTATATGGTGCCACTGTTGTAGAATGAAGCTGACATCAGGGTGGGGGTAAGACTGAGAAAAACTGGATAAACTACTTTTACTGCATTGAAGCCGATGAGGAGATAATAGTTTAAAAGTAATATATTTTAGGGCATTATGATTATCATAAGAGTCCAGAATGAGGGTTGCAGAGTGGAGTATACTCGGGGTGAGGGTGGGGGTGGGTGGTGCGGGAGAATTGTGTACCAGTGAAGGAGTTTTTCTTTTGCTTTTCAAGGAGAAGAGCGAACTGTGGGTGGGGGTGGGGTGGGCGGGGAGAAAAGTGCAACAATGAATGAATGGAAGTCCAAAATCTCTGTAGATGTTCATTGAAATGAGAGAGAAAGAGAGAGAAGAGAATGAATCATCTTTTCCAGTCAGTTGGCTAAGTCTTCTGAGCACATCCAGGGCTTTATATGTTTACTGAAACCCCTCAGTTGATGTTCCATCAATTCCTAGGGACTCTTTTTTTTGCCAGTACCTTCAGAGAAGGTTGAACTTCTTGGCTATTGACCATATGTTACTTCCTGGAACATTTCACTGTCAACCAGTTCCTTCCATCTTCTTTTCATACTTCTGTATCATTCAAGATGTTGCCTATAGAATCCTTCAGTATTGCAACTCTTGACTGAATTTTGTTCTTAGGTTCTTTCAGCTTGAGAAATGCCTACTGTGTTCTTCCTAGAGTATAAATAAGAAATATTTAGAAATCGCAAAGGTATAGCAATCAAAACATCATGTGTCAGAGATGATGAGGATGACACAGGCTAGGACAGAGTTCAGGTTGGCTGTTTATAGAGTCTGTATGATTCATATTTGACTTCATGGCACCTTAAAACAACAGCAAGAGAGAAAAAGAGGGCTTGTTGCATAAAAAATGCTCAGTTTCTGTTAAGGGTTATGGGAAAACGAAAAAGCAAGTAGAGATGTTAGCTGTACAAATGATGAGCATAATCAATGTTGTAAAAGAGATTGTTGAGATGTTTCTGTTAAATATGTATTTATAACAATAAAAAAGAATGGGGGGGGAAAGTCATGACTCTAGGTAAATCACGCGTCTTAGAAAAGATGAAAGAAAAGGACAGAGCAGAAGGGCGGGAAGTGGAAGCTGTGATTGTCCTCCTTGAAGAAGGAGCTGTAGTGCTGAGGCCCGAATGATGGGTGAGGCCAGGCCAGCCATGAGGGGGCAGGGCCGAGTGGACAGAGTAGCCGTCTGGTTGTTAGAGCACGTAGGCAGTTCCCAGCACACCCCTGCCTGAATGGAGTGGGCTCAGACGGAGCAGTGCCAACAGGGTGAATCCTGAAGACTTTTGCATTTGGGGGGAGCTGCAAGTGTAGTCAAATGGAAAGCTTGTTCCTTGTTCTGGTTCCATGGGTTGTGAACCATGACCCAGAGCGCGGATGGCAGGCCCCAGGAGCGCGGGGAGGAGACATCCTTCATCAAGGCTCAGCCCCCTTTTTCAGTTTGATCCAGATAGTGACTAGTTTAGACCTTGTGTATAAGAAGGTTTCTTTTAATGACTCAGCTCTACTGTTGCCTGCAAAAGCTGCTTTACACAATTCTGAAGCTGTGTGCCAGTAAAACTTTACTTACAGAAGCAGCCTGGGGAACAGGATTTGGCTTGAGGACCTTGTCTGCTGACACCAGATCTACACTTAACAAATCCTGAACATGAGTCCGTGCAGGACCCCAGTGGGACTCTGGGTGGGAAAGGATCAAGGAGAGTGAGGTGTTCACCCCACTGTCCCTACTCAGTGGGACCTTGACAGGTTTGACTGCTGTGGGTCTCTGTATCCTAGCAGGAAAGGATGGGTTGGTCAGGAAGTGCAAACTCAGGACCTGCTGGAGTTGTAGAGCCGTGTAGCAGTGAAGGCAACATGGTGGGACCTCAGGCCTCACTTCTAGCTCATCCTTGTCATTGTTGTTATTGTTAAGTGTCATCAATTTAACTACAACTTTGGGCAACCTAATCTAAACAGCAGATCAGAACCTTGCCCTATCCTGCCCCATCCCCATGAACCCACAGTGGACTCAGGAACCTTGCCCTATCCTGTGCCATCCTCATGAACCCACGGTGGGCTCAGGCCCATTATTCTGGTCATCATGCCATTCCGTCTCATTGAGAGTCTTCCCCTCTTGTGCTGACCCTTCGTTCCCTTCACATCTTTTTCCAGGGACTAGTCGTAGCAGACACGATTTCAGAAAGTTTCAGTAGAAATCAGAAGTCCACGCTTTGTTGTGAGCCTGGCCACTCACTGTGTACTGGCCACTGTCTCAGGCCACTGAACCTTTGTCCACAGGCTCCACTGTTTACAGTCCTTCAGCGCCAGAACACCCCTCCTCCTTCCTCCAGGGCTAATGTTCTTTGGTGCTGTTTCTGTGCTTTCATTAGAAGATCAAGTGCAACTTCCCCATGATACTGGGTTTGGTTTGATATAAATCTCGTGGTGGACACAAACATGAGAAATGAGCCGCTCCTGCTCCTTGACTGTGTTCATTACCACTTGGTAATAACCTTTGAGGCCTTCCATGCGGAGCCCTGAATCTTCAGCTCCACCGTGGAAAGCCTTCTTGGCCGGATTTGATCTTAATCATTTGCTCAGTGGGTGTATTATTTGACATGTAATTGTCTTCCTAGAGGAAATTAATTTTCAGGGATTTAGATAGTCTTTATTAAAATAAAGGATAGTAAATTCCAGCCTGCCCTCCCAGGGCCCCGCATGCATCGTCACACACAGAGAGAGAATGCAGAAACGTTCCTCCCAGGCGGCGGTCGGCCCAGCCCCACGGCCTGCCAGCTCCAGGGCTGCCTTCTCCATTAGATGGACGTGAGAGTAGCCCCTGCAGAGGGTCCTGGGTGAGAGTACTGCTGCCATAGAGGCCTAGTTTGCAGCTTCAAAGCCAGCCTGCCTGGTCGTGGCTAGAAGACCATGGAGGCTCCTTCACTGAGTTTCTGGGTTCTTTGCTACAAAGAGAAACAAGCAGTAGAGATCTGGTAGAACCTGTTTATTCAGGGATCTGAGCTTAGACACAGTGGTGGGCCTGCTGCCTCTAGGTTCTAGGGGTCTCTTAAAGCACAGAGTTCAGCTTGCTCCTCATTGGCAGCCCACTCTCTCCTTATGTCATTCACCCATTCATTCATTCACCAGCTCACCTATTCATCATTCAGCCTACCTACCTCTCTATCCCTCATCCATCTGCCAATACCCCCAATCCATCCATTCATCCAATCTATTCTTTACCATTCAACGGCAAGAAGAATCCTGTTAAAACAAATCAGTCTGCTTATCTCTCTGCTCAACACCTGCCTATGACCCTTACTGAGGCCCTAGTGACTTTCCTCATTACTTCTCTGACTCATTGGTTTCTGTGTGCTCCTAGCCCAGGGGCCTTTGATCCGGGTGTTTCCTCTGCCTGACACACTTCTCCCCCAGACAACTTCACCACCTTCAGGCCTTTTCACAAATGTTTTTGTGCCATTGAGATTTTCCTAACCCCATCTCAGTATTGCACTTTCTTAGAGAGAGAGTATTGCTAGGAGATTCGGTTTATCATCTGAATAAAGAAGACTTGATGTCTTCGAATTGTGGTCTTGAATTGTATGTGAAGTGTATTGAATATCCCACAGGCTGACAAAAGAACAAGCAAATTTGTCTCGGTGGAAATACAACCAGAGTCCTCCTTCGGGGCAAGGCTGGTGAAGCTTTGTCACACATCCCGTGAGCATGTGGTGAGGAGGGGCCACTTCTTGGGAAAGGTGGAGGGTCAGCAGGAGATGCATTGACTGCAACAGCGGGGCTGAGCGTGGCAGGTAGTGTGAGGCCGGTGGAGGCCAGGGCATGGTGTCGATCACTATTCATAAAGTGGCTAGGAATCAGGGTTGACTCCTGAGGATGGGCCTGACCTAGTGCAAGTAGGGTGAGCTGTAGGTGAGATCTAGAACAAGAATGGTGGGGAGGTTCTTGCATTTTCCTGGAGGACCTGAATTCTTCCGTGCCCAGCCTTTAACTGAATGGAGGTGTCCCTTCACACCCTTATTGCTTCAGGCGGTCCATGAGCCCATTTAGTTCTGTGGTTCTCGACATGGTGCACACCAGCTCACAGGGGGCACCTGCCCAGTACTGGTAAGCGCTGCACCCGTTTGGTGTTTATGGGGTACCAGGGGTCTTCTGTGAACTGAGCCCATTCTTCCTCCTCACTTCGACACCTCAGCATTGTCATTGCCCCAAACCAGACCTTCAAGTCCTGTCATCTTCTAGAAACAAAATCACGCTATTTCAAACTTGGCCCGGCTGCCCTGGTGGCCAGCTTTCTACTCTGCCCCCCACCCTCCACAACTGGCCTTGGCTCTGGACACTCCCTAGCTGTCCAAGACCTTATCAGATGCTATCTCAGGATCCAGCAGTGTAAAGGGACGTGCCTCTGCACAGGCCACCACCTCCCAGGTTGACAAGCCACCTGCTCCCACATGGGAAGTCACTGGCAAGTTCCCTGTGGTGTGTAGACCTTCCCTGGAGAGTGGGGCCATTCTCCCGTTCAGCGCATCATTCCTCAGCAGCCTGGTCATGCTCTGTCATGCTTCTGCTGGGGACACAGAGACTTTGCCCTGATGGGGTTGGCCTCACCTCTCCCAGTTCTGGGCTCTTCACCTGGGATGTAAAAATTATATTTGTTCTTCTGGAGGGCTGTGAGAAGTAAATCAAATGGCTGTAGAATAGGAGCCAGCAAACTTCTTAATAAAGGGCCAGAGAGTAATTTCTAGAACAAGTTTCACTGGCAACATGATGTCTGTCAGGCTCCTCGCCATGCCAGGTCACAGCTGTAGTTGACATGTAAATGAATGGGCAGGCGTGTGTTACAGAAACAGATAGTGGCCACGTTTGACCCCTTGGCTCTTGTTTGCTGGCCCTTGATCTGCCGTGTCTTGATGGTCTGTGTCTGCGTTGATGCAGGACAACGAGACACTCCTGATAAAGTGCCTGTGACTGATGACGATGAAAACATCACCCCATGGAACACAGATGGCTCCGGTCTCTTCCTAGGCCTTGGCACTGCTGGAGCTGCAGCGTGCTGGGGGCCGGGCGGGCGGGAGCTGAGAGCAAAGCAGAACTGCTCTTCCCCTCTGTGCTGTGGTCACAGCTGCTGTTGGCCAGGCCCTGACTCCAGGTGGCCCCACGTGCACCAGAACATCTACTGTCCGGCTCTGTGCCAGCCCCTGGGTGGGTTTTTGGATCATGAACTATAGGATTTCCAGGATGAAAGTTATACAGGTGTCCAGGTCTTTCATTCATAGGGTCGCTATGAGTCTCCTACGACTCGATGGCACCTAACAACAACAACAATAACAGCATAGAGAGAGTTCAGTTGGCCTAGTGGACATAAAGTCATGCTCCCAAGCCAAAGGTGGGTGACTCTACTCCATGGCCCTCAGGCCTGCCTTTAATTGTTTTTGGTGAAACATTCGTCTAGGTCTTCTATAACCCTGGTCTGTCCACTTGCTGTACAGAAGTAACTCGAGGTTGCTGTGAAGCCAAACACTGTGACCCTTATGAGTTAAATGCAAGAGTGGTTACCCATGGTGGACAGTATTTGGTGGAGCTCCCCAATTAAAACAAGCTTGGAAGCAGGAGTGGCGTTCACTTCCAAAATAGCTTGCCTCCGGAAACACTGTGAACCTGGAGAAAGGATGAAAGTTATACAAGTGTTCAGGTCTTTCGTTCATAGGGCCACTTTGAGTTGCCTATGACTCGACGACACTTAACAAAAACAGTTTTAAGGAGTTAGATCACCAAGCCTTTTCCCTATTTGTCTGTCTCCGTCTGGATGCTCGGCTGAAACCTGTTTAACCTTATTGTTTTTGTTGTTTTGTGCCGTCCAGTGACAGAGACCCATAGTGACCTCATGAACAGCAGATCTGAGCCCTGTCTTATCCTGTGCTGTCCTCATCGTCTCTGACAACTTGAGCCCATTGCTACTGTCCCTGTACCAGCTCATCTTGTTGTGGGTCTTCCTTTCTTACGTTGATGCGTCTCCTTTCCAAGCATGACGTCCTTCGCCAGGGCCTGTCCCCTGTGAACCACATGCCGTACATAGCAACATACAAGTCCACCCTGACAGATAGATGGTACCTGTCTATGAGCTCCATTGGCCAGAAACTGAACCCAGCCCAAGCCAGTGTCCAACAGCAAGGGTGAGAATTCCATACAGAGCTGTCACTGGCTCTCTGTTTAGGTTTCATCAATCTGGAGACCTCTGGATTCTTAGTAAATCTCTAACACAGCAGAATAAGCCATACGTGGGGGCAGATGGGAGGAAGCCCGGGAGGTCTGGCCCCTGTGCCCTGCTGGTCACTGCTGCCCATCTCTCTCTCTCCTAATGCTCCCGGAGTGCCCTGCTTACTGCTCTTTTCAATTTCATCTCAGGTTGCATTGAAACCTTTTCTTAATTAAATGTCAGCCTCCTCCTGTAAGCGGTTTCTCCTTGGGGAAGGGAAGACGAACAATTAACGTTAATCGAGCCCATCATGTGGACCCTGGAGAGCATACACTGAACCCAGAGAGATTGTGTGTCTGCCCGAAGGCCCACAGCTTATGAATGGCCAAGCTGGGTCAGGGCCCTTCCTCTGTCCACCTGACCCGAGTCTTAACCCTCCTGGTAGGGATTAACATATACTTTGGAACTAGAGACACCTGGTTTGAGTGAGCCCCTGGGCTCCCCAGGAAACCTAACATGTTACATAACTATTGCAAGCTTCCGTTTCCTCATCTATAATCTGGGGCAACTCTAATACGTAGAGTGGTTTGATGACATTCCAAGGGTGGAGACTCTCATATTGAATGGGGAATGCCCTTGTCCTGCCCCTGAGGGCCTGAAGGTCATTGCTGTAGAAGGGGCTGGCAGGCTCAGTGTCACCTCATGTCTGAGTGGTGGATCTGAACCATCAGTGGGCTTGAACCTCCAGAGAGTGTCCGTCATTCATTCCATATGAGCCACTCGTTCATTCCCTGAGGACCTCTCATTCCCTGGGGATCCTTATTCCCTGAAGAAGCTCCTTCTCTAAAGGCCCTTCATTCCTTCTGAATAGGTCTGTGGGAAAGCTGAGGGACAGAGGCACAAGCACAGGGATGCGGCCATACTCCCTCCCAGCATGCTGGAGTCTTTCTGGTGCATCAGAAACATTTTAGTTGCTGAATTGTAGGGAAGTGGGGGATAGGTCCATCCAGGAAGGGCTGGGGTGGCCTCACTGTGGATGGGGTAACACACCGTATTCCTGGTAAATGCTTAGGGGGACATCAGTGTAAATACTGACTCACGCTGTAGAGTGGGACAAGGGGCATGCAATGCCTAGAGTAGAGAGTGGCCGACGGCAGCTCCCTCCCTGGACATCGGTCTGGGCTGAGGATGCGGTGGTCGAGCTCAGAATATTCCAGCAGTGTCAGGCCCAGCTGTGGGTACCACTGCCCTCCAGTGTCTCTGCTGGTGAGAGGGAGTATTGCCCTCCCCGCTTCATGTAAGAGGCACTGCATTCAGGGGGGAAGCCAAGTCCAGGGTCACAAAGGTAGAGGGACAGCACTAAGTCAGGACGTAGAGACACTGTTCTCAGGTGGGAAGCTACATCGAAGGTCACAAAGGTAGAGGGACAGTGCGAAGTCCAAGGTCAGGACTTTGCTGAGAGTCAGGCTGGGAATGGGGTAGGGACACCGGTGCCCACCAGGGATGGCATGGGTTTCAGCATGAAGCAAACTGAATTTCAAGCCCCACTTTTGCTAGGACCTTCCTTCTGAAACTTGGGTCTGCTTGGCACCTGTGATATAAGACTTGTCCAGGGACCCAAAGGAGAGGGTGCAGGGAGAGCACCCTTGGACGATAGGGAAGGTGAGCTGAAGCTGACCCGGGCCTCCTGGGGAGCCTCAGATGCCCTGGGTATTTCATGCTCAGTCTGTGGCATTCCTCAACCCAAAACCTATCTGTGGCTCCCCGTGAACAGTGGAAGGAAATCTGAACCCCGCTGTCCTCCAGAGAAGACCTCAGGAGCTGAGCACGCCTGGCCCTGGGCCAGCTGCCACATGATAACAGGCTTCTCCTGTCACTGGGTCTAGGAGTGGGAGTCTTCTCAGCCCACACTATCCCTATGCTTCTTCTCCCCATATTTCCTCACTCCTTGGCATCTTTTCTTCTAGGTTATACTTTTATAATTCTTTTTTTTAATTTTGAGACATTTCAAACAGGTGGAAAGGTTGAAATAACACAGTAAGGTCACCCATTGCTGTCAAGTTGATGCCAACTAGTGGTGACTAATAATGACAGAGTAAAATTAGCCAGCAGTTTCCAAATCTTCAGTCTTCACAGAAGCATCTTGTTTCCATAGAGTGGCAGATGCGTTCAGAGATTCAGGTAGCCGCTGAGTGTTTGGTCACCATGCCATCACAGCTCCTTATGACACAGTTAGCGGCAGGCACGCCTCTCCTGGGTTCCCCGGATGTTAGCATGTCCCGCATCCGCCCCACCCCACTGTGAGCTCACCTCTGTGCCTGTCGTCGCCAGCCCGCAGGCTGCACACACCCTCACATGGCCCCTTATACCTCAGCTCACGTCTTCTGGGCAGCCATCCCTCAGCGAAATAACACTAATAACTTTACCCCTGGAACTGATGTTTCATAAATGACCCAGGAGTACATTCTCCTGGCTACTTGGAACTTGAATGAGGTGAAGCTCCTTCTGGCCAGCATTGTCAGGCTAACCCCTCCCCACAGCTACCTGCCGACACCTGTTTGCCAGGATGGAGCGTCCACACGCTTGGTTGACCTACTCAAACTCAAACTCGCTATTACTGAGTCTCTTCCAACTCAGAGCGACCCTCCGTAGTATGTCAAGGCTATAAATCTTAACAGAAGGAGATTGACCATCTTATTTCTCCTCATAGTTGCAAATAATTTTATTTAGTTTTAACCTTTTGGTTAACAATGTAACGTCACATGCTATGGACTGTACCATGGGACCCCTCATACTGTCATCCTGTGAGGGTGTGTGTGGGGTGATCCCTCACTCCCAGCTCCTGCTCCCTGCACTGTCTGCCTGTCTTATCTCCTCCATGAGGTCACTCGGCACTCTGAAGTGAACACCCAGACTGCTGAGAGAAGGCCCATGGACCCAGCCGCTGTGACTGGGGTATCAGCCCCTGAAGCTGGGATCCAGAATGCATTGACAGTGCGCTGGCTGGTTTATAGCCACAGCAGGATGTGAGCTGGTGGATGCAGAAGGGGTTCCAGTGGTGATAGTGTCTTCAGTGCTCGCTATACCTCAGTGGTGACATGGGGGATTCAGCTTCCTGCCCTGACTCTCAGGGCTCCCCCACCTCCTCCATGCCTACTGTGTGCCAGGCACAAGCAGGATGCTGGGGCACTGAGTTCCATTGCCCCTCACGGGCTTCTCTAGTAGGTTGTGGGGGGGATGGAAGTGTCAGTAGATGGGATGCCCCTAGTCTGCCTCCTGCTGGCCTGACAGCCACCTTCATCTCCTCAGAAACACACAGCTAGGACCCCAGTTCTTGGCCAGAGGGCATCCCTTAAACACACAAGCTACCTGTTAAGGACCATGGTGTGACAAGGGCCTGCTGTGTCTGCAGGAAGTCAATTCAAATCACCCATGTTATTCCTAGCCAGACGTTACCTCCTTGGAGAAACCCCGGTTCTGCACTGGAGTGTTTTCTGCATAGTTTTAGGGCCAGGTCAGGACTCTGTGTAGACAGATCTCTAGATCTCTGGTCTGTCTCTCTCACTAGGAGACTCTTACAAAGTCTGTGATGTGACTTGACGCTATCCTGGGCCATATGCATGAGTTGACCGTCCCAGTGGACTTCTTCAGTGAGGACACAAAGAAGACAGGGGACTATCCAAGTATCCAGGGTCACATAGCCTGTAAGAGTGCCTGGGAACCTGTATGTCTCCTCATCCCACCTATGCTCGTCCAGCGTGGAGCACGGATGCAGGCACATGGCAGTTGTTCACAAGTACTGGCTGAACTGATGAACTAGTGAATGCTGGTCAGAGGGCAGGGCCCCAGATTTGCTCACTTCACAGTGGACATCAGGAAAGGCTGTCCATCTTTTCCATCATGCCTGGAAGGCAGTGAGGTCACAAGGTAGGATTTCCCAGGCAGAGGAACAGCATGCGGGAGGGCTGGGTAAGTGCTGGGAACCACAAGCAGGTAGATGACAGAGAGGAGATGAGGAGGGGGGCGCCCAGTGTTTCAGTTGGGGTGACTGCAGAAAACCGGGATCACAGCTGTTTCGTGCAGAAAGAGTTTTAATGCTGAGTGTCAGGTGCTTACTCTTGTCATAGAATGACTGGATGCAGAGACTCCACAGCCTCCAGGCATATGCCTAGAACGATAAGCAAAATTGGCTTTCCAACGGGTCTGAAGCCTCCGAGAGATTCAGGGAGGCGGGGAGGCCAGCAGCCGCCATCCGAAGGCTCAGGAAGCCCTTTCTGCCACAGCTGTCCCTCAGCACCGAGGACACTAGTCCGTAGGCCCTCTGCTAAGGAAAGCCCAGGACCTCCAAGACTTGGGGCTGCCCTGCTCCGGGGAGTAGAAAGACTTGCGGCTCTCAATAACATTGGTAAAGGGCCTGGGCCAACTGGGCCTGCTGAACCCAAGATGTACTGGAGAGAGGGGCCTCAGGTTCCATAAAGCTCAGATACAAACTTTTATCTGAATCTCGGGCCTGCTGTCCCATTTGATATCTGCTCTCTGAATATTTCTGTCTCCCCTTCCTTCTTCCGGTATGAGATCTGTTCAGTCATCTGCCTGTCCTTGTCCACGCCATAATCTATCTGTGTCCACATAAGCTCTTTAAGACCATGGTCATTTTCATCTTCCTTTTAATTGCTGTGCTTCTTTCCTGGTGTAAATCTCCAGACCAGGAATGGTAAGTGCTGAGGAGAAATCACATGGTGTTTGAAGTTGTGAAAACCAGCCCTGGTTCTGTGTCTGGTTTACATGCTAAGCAGCTCAGAAGATACACACAGCCAGGGTGGCGGCAATCTCTGTAGTCCAGAAACAGAAAGTAACAGAGACAGAGGTCAAGTCGAATGAATGCTCCCTGCATCAGGGGATGTAGTGGACAGACAGCTAGGCCACTGGGGAACACAGCTCGTATGTATACAGCACAGAGGACCCACAAGTAGGAACCAATGAGTAGTCTTGTTATGATTCCTTGGAATAAATCAGCCAAGCTGTATGAGTTTTTAAAATGACAAGATATTTCAACTGTATAGAAAATAAAATAATAGGCATCAGGATTAGAGGAAGACTCATGAACAACCTGCATTATGCAGCTGACACAACCTTGCTTGCTTGCAGGAAGTCAAGGACTGCAGCCTTCAATATGGATTGAAGCTCAACATTAAGAAAACAAAGATTCTCACCACTCAGCTGATAGATGATGAAGATATTGAGATTATTAACAGCTCTAGTTTGCTTGGCTTCACACTCAACACTATTGGTATCAGCAGCCAGGAAATTTAAAAAATCAAATTGCATTGAGAAAGTCTGTTGTCAAGGGCCTCTCCAGAGTACTGAAAAGCAATGATGTCAGTCAGGAGACTAAGGTGCACCTGATCCAGGCCATGGTCTTCGTAATTACATGCTATGCATCGGAAACCTGGACAATGACTAGGGAGGATAGAAGGAGAATTGATGCCTTTGAGCTGTGGTGCTGGAGAAGAGTATTGAATACCATGGACGATGAGGAGAACAAATAGGTTCATTCTGGAGAGGGTGAAATCAGGCTGCTCCTTGGAGGCAAGGATTCTGAAGCTCCCTCTGACGTACTTTGAGCATGTTGAAAGGAGGTACCTACCCGTCCTTGAAGAGGGACTTGATGCTTGGAAGGTGGAGTACAAGAGATGAAGACCCTGGATAAGATGGATTGACTCAGTGGCTGGGGGAATGGGGTTAGTTGTGTCAGAGACAGTAAGTTTGGCACAGGATAGAGCAAGGTTCAGAGCTGTTTGTACATAGGGTCGCTATGAGTTGCAGGTGACTTGATGGCACCTAACAACAACATACATACATATATAAGACCTCTGATGGCCTATCCATTGGGCTGCACTGCTAACACAAAGGTTGTGCTTATCTGATGACTCAAATCCACCAGTAGCAACGCAAGAGAAAGAAGGGCATTCTCCTCTCATGCCGTTTACAGGCCCTGAAAACCAGCTGGAGGGTTATCTATGAGTGGTTCTGATGCAAAGGTGCTGATGTTATACATATAAGTTGTTGTTATTGTTAGATACTGTTGAGTTGAATATGACTCATAGCAACCTATAAACAATGCATCTGAACTCTGTCCTGTTCTCTGGCATCATTGTCATCTCTGGCATCCAGGAATCCATTGCTGCAGTCACTGTGTCAATCCAGTTTGTTGAGGGTCTTCCTCTCTTTCACTAATCTTCCATCTTCCCAAGCATGATGATTCCTTCCTAACAGCATGCCCAATGTATGTAAGATGAAGCTTCACCACCTTTGCCTATAAGGAGCACTCTGGCTGGATAGTCTCTAAGACGTATCTGTTTGTTCTTTTAGATAGATAGATAGATAGATGGATAGATAGAGAGATAGATAGATAGATTAGATAGATATTCTAGTTTATTTACAAAATTCTAGTACATTGTTTTCTAGAACAGATTCTTCCAATTTCCCTCACCTCCCACCCATCAAATTGTACAACCCCATGATTAATCCCCCTTTCCCCCTGTGATCCTCATCCCTCTGTTCTTTTTGACAGTCCATGGGATATTTTGTATGTGTCTGCAAAACTCCATCTCAAAGGCATCAGTTCTTCTGTCAATCTTATTCGTTGTCAATTTCTCAGATGCATAACAAGTGACTGGAAAGGTCATGGCCTCAATCAGGCACATCTTTGTCTTTAAACTGACATCATTGTTCCTGAGTATATTGGAGAAGTCCTTGACAGCAGGCCTTCCCAATGCACTATGTCTTTTGATTTCTTGACTGCTGGTATCAACAGTATTGATTGTGCATCCAAGTAAGATGAATTCATTGACAGTTTCAATCTTTTCTCCATCTATCATGCTTGTTGGCCAGAGGTGAGAATCTACTTGATGTAAAATGTAATCCATGATGCAGGCTGTAGTCTTTGATCTGAAGCAAGCATTTCAAATCATCCTCACTTTCAGCAAGCATGGTTTTGTCCTCTGGAGAGCATAGGTGGTTGGTGAGTCTTCTTCTGATCCTGACACCACATTCTCCTTCATAGAGTCCAGCTTCTCAAGTGATTTACTCAGCATACAGATTGAGTGGAGAAAGGATACAACCCTGGCACAGCACACACCTTTCTTAATTTTAAACCATGAATGTTCCCTTGCTCAATTCATTGTTTCTTGATCTAGGTGTAGATTTTAATAAGCATAATTAAATGTTCTAAGATTCCCATTCTTCTTTTAGCTTTATTTTGTGATAATACACACAGTCAAATGCCTTGCATAGTTAATATAACAAAAGTAGCCATTCTTGTATTCTCTGCTTTCAGCCAAGATCCATCTGATACCACCAATGGTATCCCTGGTGCCATGGCCTCTTCTAAACCCAGCTTGAAATTTCTGTCAGTTCTTTGTCAATATACTGCTCTAGCCATTTTTTATGATCTCCAGCAGTATTTTGCTTACACATGATATTAATTACTTTGTTCAATAATTTTCACATTCTATTGGACCACCTTTCTTGGGGATGGGAACAAATATTAATCTCTTCCAGTCAGTTTGCCAGGTAGCTTTCTTCTAGATTTCCTGGCATAGACTGGAGAGTGCATCCAGGGCTACATCTGTTAATAGAAACATGTCAGTTGGTATCCCATTGCTTCCTGGGACCTTATTTTTCTCCAGTGCCTTCAATGAGGGACTGATACTCCCACAGAGCTGCCCCTACCCTTCACAGGAGTCCAGGCTGCTGAGTGTCTCCATTATCACCGTCTTTTCTTTCATTTGTCTTTATCTTCCTTTCCCTTTATTCATTGCCTTTTTTTATTTGTTTGCTTACAATCAGTCAGTCCTGTCTGTCTGTTGTCAGTTTGAGTAGGTGTGCATTTCTAGGAATTTTCCATTTCCTCTAGGTTTTCAAATTTTATCAAGCTTTTTGTAATATTCCAATATTATCGATATCATTTCAGTTGGTTCTGTTGTGATGCCACATCTTTAATGTCTTCTTTGAGTTATTTGTGTCTTGTCTTTTGCTAAGTTTGCCAAAGGTTTTTCTATTTCATTAACCTTTTTGAAGAACCAGCTCCTGCTTTTGTTGATATCAAATATC
>NW_006400072.1:1267211-1279012 GCF_000299155.1 Elephantulus edwardii | reverse complement strand
TATCCCGAGCTAAGGTGTTTTGGTGTGGTATATTGTCATTATCATTCACTTTAGAAAATTTTTAATTTCATTTTTTATTTCTTCTGTCACCCACTATTGCCAATATTAGATGGATCTTGACTGAAAGCAAAGAGTGCCAGAGGAATGGCTTTCTGTGTTTCATAGACTATGCAAAGGCATTTGACTGTGTGGATCACGACGCATTGTGGCTAACTTTGAGGAAAATGGGAATCCCAGAACACTTGATTGTACTTATATGAAATCTGTGCTTAGACCAGGAAGCAGTCCTCAGAACAGAAAACAGTGCATGGTTAAAAATCAAGAAATGAATGTGTCAGGGATATGTCCTGTCTCCAAACCTTTTCAGTCTCTATGCAAAACAGATCATTCGGGAAGTTGCGCTTTATAAGGATGAATGTGGCATCAGGATGGAGGAAGACTCATCTACCACCTGCATTCTGCAGATGACAGAGCCTTGCTTGTTGAAACTGAGGAGGATATGAGCTTTTATTACAGAAAGTTAAGGACCTTAGTCTTCGATATGAGTTGAAGATCAATGTCAAGAAAACAAAAATTCTAACCACTGGGCCAATTAGCAGCACCATGATAGTCGGAGAAGAGATTGATGCTGTTAAGAATTTCAGCTGGCTCGGCTCCACGATCAGCACTGTTGACACCAGCAATCCGGAAATCAAAAGATGAATTTCATTGGGAAAATCAGCTGTCAGGGACCCCTCCAGATTTCTGAGGAGCAATGATGTCAGTCTAGAGACTAAGGTGCATCTTATCCAGGCCATGGTCTTCATAGTTGTTGCTGTGCATCAGAGAGCTGGACAATGACTAAAGAAGACAGAAGAAGAAATCAATGTCTTTGAGTTGTGGTGCTGGAAAAGAGTATTGTATTGAACATACCATGGATCACCAAGAGAACAAACAAGTCTGTCTTGAAGAGGGTAAACCAAGTTTCTCCTTGGAGGCTAAGATTTTGAAGCTCCATCTTACATACTTTGGGCATGTGGCCAGGAAGGCTAGGTCCTTGAAGAAGGGCATCATGCTTGGAAGGGTAGAGGGTTAGCACGGAAGAGGAAGATTCCAGATGAGATGGATTGACACAATAACTGAGATAATGGGGTAATGTGTCAGAGTCAGTGAGACTGGCACAGAACAGGGCAGAGTTCAGAGCTATTGTACACAGGGTCGCTATGAGTCACAGATGACTTGATGGCACAAATGCTACCTAGTAATGCTCACAAAGTGTTATTTAGCTTCCACATGGGTCTTCTCTATTCCTTTGTCCTTTTATTAATTTCTAGATTTATGTCCTTATGATCTGAGAAGATACTTTCTATTATTTCAGTGTTTTTTAATTTGTTGGGGCTTGCTTTGTGTAGTCAGCTCTAGAAAAATGTACTTTGTGGGCTTGAGAAGAAAGTAAACTGAGTTTTTGTTGGATGAAGTACCCTGAATACATCTGTGAAGTCAAGTTGGCTGATTGTGTAGTTTAGTTCTACTGTGTCTTTGTTGAGTTTCTTTGGAGTTGACCTTTGGTGAGTGGTGAGTCTCTCTGACTATTGTGGTTCTATTTCCTTCTTCATGTCTGTTAACCATTGTTTTATGTATTTTGAAGGTCCATCACTAGGTGCGTAGATGTCAACTATGGTAATGTCTCTTGATCTGGTGTGCCTTTAATCATTATATATGGTCTTTCATTATCTCTCATGGTAGTTTTCATCCTGATATCTATTTTATCAAAGATTAGTGTGGCCGCTTCAGCTTTCTTACGGATGCCATTTGCTTGGTACATGTTTTCACTGCTCTTTGATACAAACCACCAGAGAGATGTGGCTTTGAAGTTAACAGTGCAGCTCCCTGTGAACTTTGCCACCAGACCTCCCTTGCCGTGTGCAAGATACGGATTAACCAGTGAGATATCATCTCAGCCCAACAACACTAGCAAAGTTTTAATAAGACAGAAAACAAATGTGAAGTTTTTTAAAAAATCATTTTTCCTATTGTTGAACATTTTCTTCCCTTTCCCTCCCCTTGCAGTGCACACCTTGTTCCAGGTTGTTGTCATACATGTGAAAACAACAAATCTTTTGAAAATGTGGAGAGAATCCTTATACACTACTGGTTGTTGTTGGTTGTGTTGTACCATCAAGTCGGAACTGACCCAAAGCTGACTCTGTGGTGGGTTTTCAGAGGCAGTTAATCGTATGGGAGGAGATTGTCCATCCTTCTCTCATGAAGCAGCTGGTGGATTCGAACGACATCCCTTCAGGGTTGCAGCGCAGCTTCTTACCACTAGGCCACCAGAGCTCCCTGATGTGGTGTAGAGCATACACCACTAAAGGGACTGAAAAACGATGCAACTACTGTGGAAAAGGATATGACACTTCCTTAAAATGTTGGAAATAGAGAAATTGTTTTGATTCAACAATCCTATTAGATATATGCCCTAATAAAATTAAAGCCAGAACACACAAACACACACACACACACACACGTTGTTGTTATGTGCCATCAAGTCGCCTGCGACTCATAGCAACCTTATGTACAACAGCTCTGAAGCCTGCCTCGTCCTGAGCCAGTCTCACTGACTCTAATACACCAATCTACATTGCCCCAATTACTATATCAATCCATCTGATCTGAGGTCTTCCTCTCCTGCACTGTCCCTCCACCCTTCCAAGCATGATATCCTTCTCCAAGAACTGATCCCTCCTGGCCACATGCCCAAAATATGTAAGATGGAGCTTCAAAATCCTAGCCTCCAAAGAGAAACTTGGTTTCACCCTCTCCAAGACAGACCTGTTTGTTTTCTTGGCAGTCCATGGTATGTTCAATACTCTTCTCCAGCACCGCAACTCAAAGGCATCAATTCTTCTGTCGTTCTTAGTCATTGTCCAGCTCTCTGATTCATAGCAAGTAATTGCTAAGACCATGGCCTGGATCAGGTGCTCCTTAGTCTCTAGACTGACATCGTTGCTTCTCAGTACTCTGGGGAGGTCCCTGAGAGAAGGTTTATCTAATACAGTTTTACACACACACACACACACACACACACACACACACACACACACACAGAGAGAGAGAGATCATGCAATTCAAATCCACCAGCCTCTCGCAGGGGAAGAATGGGCAGTCTCCTCCCATGTGATTAACTACCTCTGAAAACCCGTGGGAGGGTGAGCTATGAGTCATTCCAGTTTTATATATATAGTATACATAGCAGCATTATTCAAAGTAGTAAATATATATAGAAACAATTCCAGTGGCCATCAGTGAGTTAATGGGTGAAACATGGTACATACACACACAGTTTAATACTACATAACCTTCAAGAATGAAGAAGCTGTGAAACACCTCATAACATGAATGGATCTAAACGACATTATGCTGAGTGAGATAAGTCAATCACTAAAGACCAAATATTGTAAGCGTTCAGTACTATAGAAAGTTGAAGAAAAATTCATACACAGGAACATTCCTTGTTGGTGACCAAGGATGGGAGAGAAGGAGGAGGAAGGGAAGATCACTAGCTGGATTAGATAGGATGTGTTCGATTGGATGAGGAGAGAGACAGTGTACAGTATTATTAAGGAAAAGGAAGACATGGCAAGGTGCGCAAGAGTTACAGACATCAGAGGTAAATACTACTACATACACCAGCTGTCATCATCAGTAATGGCAGACATGAATCTACAAGTGAATGAGACTATCCATAGGTGGATGAGCCTACATTCGTAGACAGTATCTGTGTGTCTCTGTATGTGCTGAAAATAGACTTCTACTATAGGGGAGAGTCTGGGAGAAATTATGAAAACTTCTTTGCTATAATCATCTGAAGCATCCAACCAGCAGCCCAGAATTTGGCAGGGGCATGGCCTCTGATGAGGCCATCAACAACAGGGTCCCAGCCAAGTGTTGGCAGGTCCTAGCAGAAACAATACCAGCTGGCAAGAAAACACAGACCTCTGTGACTCCAGCAGAAAACAATACCACCTCCAATATTTGCGTTCCTGTGAAATGTTGAGCAGTCTTTCCTGCAGTGACTGTGTTGGAACCAGTCTTAGTGCGAACCAGCTGTGTGAACTGGCCAAATGATTTAACCTCTCTAGGCCTCAGTTTACTAATTTTTAAAGTGAGGGTGACAGCACTTTCCTGGGAAGATGAACCGTATAGGGAGCATCTAACTGAGATGCGGCCATAGAAATGATCATGGAGTGATGCAAACTACTTGTATCCATCTAAATTACATACAGAGGCTCTGGACCGTGTGAGAAATGAGAAACAGCTTTATTCTTGCTTAGTCACTGCCCTCCACTGCCCTGGCTGAGTCTTTCTTCTCAATCCTGCAATATGTCTTGGTCAGATCTTGCATCTTTTAGATGCCAGCATTGAATGAATCTCCCAGGTCAACCTTGCTGCTTATGTCTCCCCAGACCATGAAAGATTGACAGGGAGGTCCACCCTCATGGCACTTCATATGCGCACTGTCACTTCTGCTCAGTGTTGTGTTTCAATTTAAGCCTTTCCAGGAAATCATCAGAGTCTTTTTACCATTTTGATCATTCTTGCTAAATTTCCACCCAGATGGCTAACTTTAATGGGCTGTGGAGCCGGTGTGTGACACTTCCTCTTAGATAGACTTGACATGATATAGTTTGGAGGAGATATGTGTTTAGGATTTTAAGATTGTGAATCCAAGGCATTCTTCCTTCCAGAAACAATGTCCACCCAGAATGCTTGTCCATGTCTATTTTCTTCGGTTTTTAGCATGTACTAAAGGTATAGTTTTGTGCTAACATATGGAAGTAAAAACGAGCAAAAATGTTGTTTTGATTCTGAGAGGTTAGTCAGCAAGAGATGGCGGTATTGGTTCACCTATTTATTCCCTATTCAGAGCGCTCATCATTCAACAAAAACCAAAATATTATCTTGAGTCTATACCACCTGAATGAAGAAGAGGTTTGAAGCATTGAACATCAATGATCCAAGACCAGATGAGCTGTGGGATGACATCAAGGATATCATCATGAAGAGAGAAAAATGTCACAAGGACAGAGGAGAAAAAAAAACCCCAACTGGATATCAGAAAAGAACCTGAAAATTGCACTGGAGCATCAAGAAGTCAAAACAAAATTAAGATATTTTGAAGTATAAAAGCCAAACAGAAGATTTCAAAGACAGTTAATTAAGAGTATTATAAAGCAATGTGCAAAGAACTGGAGTTGATCAAAGAAATGGTAAGAACTCATTTTTCATTTCTCAAACTGAAAGAACTGAAAACAAAGTTAAACTTTGAGTTTTAATACTTAGAGATGCAGTGGGCAAAATCTTGAGTGATCAATGAAAAAATCAAGGAAAATGGAAAGAATACATAGAGTCACTGTACTAAAATGAATTGCCCAACAGTGAAATATTTCAGGAAATACCATATACTTGAGAGCTGATAGTAATGAAGGAAGAAATTCAAGCTGTACTGAAAGGCAATGACAAAAAAGGAAAAGAAAAAAAGCCCCAGGAATCGATGGGATATCAATTGACATGTTTCAAATGATAGATGTAGCCTTGGACATACTCACCAGTCTAAGCCAGGAAATTTGGAGGGCAGCTACCTGGCCAACTGATTAAAAGAGTTCCTTGATTGTTCTCATTCCCAAGAAAGGTGATCCAACATAAAGTGGAAGTTATTAAACAGTATCATTAATATCTAATGCAAGCAAAATACTGCTGAAGACCATTCAAAAATGGCTAGAACAGTGCATACTCGGAGAAATGCCATTCAAGCTGAATTTAGAAGAGATTGTGACACCATGGATATCATTGCTGATGTCAGTTGGATCCTGGTTGAAAGCAAAGAATACCATAAAAATGTCTATTTGTGTTTCATTGACTATGCAAAGGCATTTGACTGTGTGGATCATAACAAATTATGGCTAACATTGTAAAGAATGGAAATCCAAGAACACTTAATTGTGCTTGTGAAAAGCCTATACCTTTTACAGAGCCAGGGAACCCTGCATGGTTTAAAATTAAGAAAGTCATGCATCAGCATTGTATCTTTTCTCCATAACTGTTCAATCTGTATACTGAGCAAATTTTTCAAGCAATTGGACTCTGTGAATAAGAATGTGGCTTCAGGATTGGGGGAAGACTCATCAGCAACCTTTGTTATGCAAATGATACAGCCTTGCTCACTAAAAGTGGAAGCACTTGCTCAAGAAGACCAAAGATTACAGCTTTCAATATAGAATGCATCTCAATGTCAAGAAAGCAAAACTTCTTACCACTGGATCAAAAGGCAACTTCATGATAGATGGAGAAAAGATAGAAACTCTCAACAACTTCATCTTACTTGGATCTACAGTCAATACACTCGGTACTAGCAGTACAGATATTGTTGTTGTTATGTGCCATCGAGTCGCTTGTGACTCATAGCGACCCTATGTACAACAGCCCTAAACTCTGCTCTGTCCTGTGCCAATCGCACTGTCTCTGACACACCCATCCTGATTACCACAGTCACTGAATCAATCCACCTCAGAGATGGCCTTCCCCTAGTGTGCTGTCCCTCCACCCTCTCAAGTATGACATCCTTCTCCAAGGACTGGTCCCTCCTTACAACATGTCCAAAGTATGTCAGAGGAAGCCCCAGAATCCTTGCCTCCAAGGAGCTACCCGGTTTAACTCTTTCCAGGATGAATCTGTTTGTTTTCCTAGCAGTCCATGGTACCTACCCTCAATACACTGGGAAAGTCAGTAGTCAAGGACTTCTCCAAACTCTTGAGGAGCAATCATATCAGATTGAGGACTAAGGTGAGCCTCCAGCTGCGCTACAATCCCGAAGGCACATGGTTCGAGGCCACTAGCTGCTCGATGGGAGAAGGATGGGCAGTCTCCGCCCATGGGATTAACTGCCTCAGAAAACCCACTGGGAGGTTGGCTATGGTGTGGTTCTGATTCAATGGTACACAACAAGGCGCTGCTGAGAGCTGGGCAGTGACTAAGGCTGACAGAAGAATTGATAACATTTTAACTGTGGGGTTGGAGAAGAGTGTAGAGTATCCCACGGACTGCCAAAAGAATATAGGTGCAGCCAGAGTGCTCCTTGGAGGCAAAGATGATAAAGCTTCATCTCACATACTTTGGGCATGGTGCTAGGAGAGGTTATTCCATGAAGAG
The DNA here is from genome assembly GCF_000299155.1 of Elephantulus edwardii. Taxonomy (NCBI): domain Eukaryota; kingdom Metazoa; phylum Chordata; class Mammalia; order Macroscelidea; family Macroscelididae; genus Elephantulus; species Elephantulus edwardii. The sequence continues at coordinate 1,271,824 of NW_006400072.1, read as the reverse complement.
AAACATCATGCTTGACAAGGTGGAGAAACAGCGAAAGAGAGGAAGACCCTGAACCAGATGGATTGATACAGTGACTATAGCAATGGGCTCAAGTGTGTCAGGAATTGTGAAGATGGTACAAGATAGGGCAGACTTCAGATCTGTTGCTCATAGGGTCACTATGAGTCGTGCTGGCCTTACCGACACCTAACAACAACATTTGAAGCATTCATTGTTCCACCCACTCCACAGTCATTAGCACTTGTTCTGTGGAGTGACAGCGGTGAGCGTCATGGGGACAACCTGTGTGTGACTACCTGCCCTGCTTCCTTACTAGCCATGCTTTTGGAACAGGTCACTTGACCTCAGTTTCCTCATCTGTAAAATGGTTTGGGATTATGGGATTAGAAGAGATAACACGTGAAAAGGTTAGAACCAAACCTGGCAAAATGAAAAAGCACTTAGAAGTAGAAACTGATTATCTCAGACTCAGACCTGAGTCCTGAAATAAGGAGGAATTAGGCAAAGTCCTGTGCCCTGAAGAGCTTGTATAGCGGGGCTTTCCAGCATTGCATCAGGCAGTAGTCGGCTCTGAACTATAGAGTTTCTACTTGCCGACTTTTGGAAGAAGATGACCAGTCTTCTCTTCCCAGCCTGACTTATTCTGAAAGCTCCACCAAAGCTTGACCACCATGGTTGACCCGGCTGTCATGTGAAATCCCACTGGCTTCCAGCAACACACAGGTCAGCACCCAAAAACAAACCAACAGGCAAGGTCATTCCACTTTGACCTCGTTCTGAGAATATTCTGATATACTGACTCAGAATCTACATTTTAGCAACATCTTCAGATGACTCCTGTAGCTTTCCAGATGATTCTTAGACAGAAGAATCCCAAAAATCTGAACCAAAATTCAAATTCTTAGGGAGCTCTGGTGGCCTAGGGACAGGAAGCTGCACTGCAATCCCAGATGTATGTGGTTCAAATCTACCAGATGCTCTGCTGGAGAAGGAGGGACAATCTTCCCTTGTACCAGTCAGATCTGATTTGATGGTACACACACAAAAATAATAAAAAATAAATGAATAAAATAAATTCTTATTCAAGAATTTTGTGTGTGTGTGTGTGGAAATGGAATAAACTGGTTGGAAGCCCTGGCCTAAACAGATGTACAGCAATGTGGAATACCTGGCGCCCCCAGGTCTCCTGATGTGAGAGGTGGACCCTCTTGGTGGTCAAGCCCCTACGTTTCCTTGCTCTGCACCTGCAGCTCCTCCTGGTCCCCTGCCAGTCAAAGTCACCTTGTACTTTGGGATTCTGCAAATGGCCTGTTCCTACGACAGGTTTCAGCTTCACTTCTGCCGCTGAAGGCACTGACCACTTCCTTGACCTTTCTGATTCACCCTATTGATCATTCTTTTTGATTCAAAGAAGACCAGGCCTGTCCCTGGGGGACTAAGGAAGGCAGCTATATCCAGGCTCCAAGACAGCTCTTCTGACAACAGGAAAAGGCTTGTTGGTCTTCACCTCTATTCTATTATTGATCGTGATGTGAGTGAAAATTAACAAAGCACATTAGTAATAGTCCATTCAATCATTCACACACATTTTTTTTCTATAACATTAAATATAATACCTACAGGAGCTCTGGTGACTTAGTGGTGAAGAGTGGCACTGCCAACCTGAAGGCAGACAGTTCGAATCCACCAGCTTCCCTGTGGGAGAAAGATGAACAGTCTTCCCTCCTGCTAGAGGAGGAAATCCACTGGAAAATTTCTCCTCAAGATCTGCTGGAGGGTCATCTGTGCGTTGGTTCCAACACTACAGTATACAACAACATGATGTAATCACACTTTGGCCTGAAATCCTGTTTTCCATAAGTCTTTCTTTCCTTCTCTGAGTCTTTTTTTTTTTAAAGTGGGATTGTGCTGGTAATTCTGTTAGGGTTTTTTTTAAAAAAAAATTTCTACTAGTTACAAAATTCAAATACAAATTTGAACAAATTCTTTCAATTTTCCTCACACGTCTTTACCCATCAAATTGTACAACCCAGTGATTAATCTCCCCACTCCCTCTGTGCATCCACACCCCTCTGCTTCCAGCCTCTCCCACCCCTCCTGGATCTTTATGCTCATTCTACAAAAAACAGTTTTATACAATATTTATCCTTATGGGACTGAGTTCACTCAGCATAATGCTCTCCAGTCCCTCCAAAGTTATGTAATAATTTACAAAGTTATTGCTTCTGCCGGCTGCATAGTATTCCATTGTGTGAATATACCATAATTTCGCAATCCATTCGTTTGTGGACATTTGGGCTGTTTCCATGTTCTTGTGATGGTGAATAATGAATGCTGTTGTGAACATTGGTGTACAAATCTCAGTTTGTGCCTCAGTTCTCATTAAGACATGGAAAGAATTTTCAAAGAGGAAGATAATCGAATGGCAAACAGACACATGAATAAATGCTCCAAATCACTAAGAGAGGTGCAAATCAAAACCACAATGAGTGACAAAGTTTAACAGGGCAGCAAGTAGTAGAGGTTGGAGAGGATGTGGCAAGAAAGGAACTCTTATACATTGTTAGTGGGATTGTAAAATGGTGCAACCATTCTGGAAGGCAGTTTAGCACTTCCTCAAAAAGCTGAACATAGAAGAAATTCCGTATGACCCAGCTTTACCACTACTTGGTAATTCAGTGTTTGTACATTGTTTTCCCCCGTTATTTTCTGCATGTTCCATTTTAGTATTAGCTGTTTACTAGCTTTCACTCCCCTTCCTTCCTTTCCCATTGCTAGAAAGCATCCCAGAATGATTCTATCTGTATGTAAATCTTTCTTTAGCTTTCTATAATAGACATTTAATGCAGCATTTGTCCTTTTGTGACTGACTTCACTCAGCATACAGTCCTCTAGATTCATCCAGTCAGTGTTTCATGAATCCTTTACTGTTCTTTTGTGTTGCATAGAACTCAGTTATGAGAATGTTCCGTTTGTCCGTTGGTGAACATTTGGGTTGTTTCATAGTGCTGCCTTGGGCACGAGTTCTTAAATAATTAACATGGACATGAGTATGCTTTTCTGTGAGTGCTCGTGTTTCTTCAGATATGTACCTAGTAGACTGTAGGGAGTTGTACTGCTAATTCAAAGGGTTTACCGCTCTGGAAATTCTAATCCACTAGCAAAACTGAAGAAGAAAGATGAACAGTCTCCTTCCATGTGATTTACAGCCTCAGAAACCTGTTGGAGAGAAGATGGGAAATCTCCTTTCATGAGATTTACAGCCTCAGAAGCTCAATGGAGGGAAGATGGGATGTCTCCTTCCATCTGACTGGATGGCAGTAAGTGAAATTGAGTGAGGAGAAGGATAGGCAGTCTCCTCTCATGGGATCCACTGTCTTTGAAAACCTGCTGGAGGGTTATCTAAGAACCACTGAGAGAAGAGTACTTAGCATCCCATTGACTGCCAAAAGAAAAGTGCAGCCAGAATGTTCCTTGGAGGCAAGGATAATGAAACTTCGTCTCACATACTAAGGGCATGTTGTTAGGAGAGGCTGTTCCTTGGAGAAGTTTGGAAAGGGGGAAGATCATCTAGAGAGAGGATGATCCCCCAATGAGATGGATTGACACGTGATTGCAGTGAAATATTCAAGTGTATCAGAGATGATGAGGATGGCATAGGATAGGACCAGGCTCAGACCTGTTGTTTATAGGGTCACTATGAACCTATGAGTTGTATTTGACAGCACCTAATAAAAATGGCTGGATTAAATTATATAAATTCTATTTGTTTCCAGCTTTTTAAGAAATAAACAAACTGTTTTCCCACTAGCAGTATATGAGCATTTCAATCTCTCTACAACCTCAGAAGCATTTGTTATTTACTGTATTCTTGAACTTTGCCATTTCAAGGTATGATGATATCTCATTGTTTTGATTTGCATCTCTCTTTGATGGCTAATGATGGAGGGTCAGTAAAAAAGGGGGAGACCCTTAACCAGATAGATTGACGCAGTGACTATAGCAATGGGTTCAAATGTGTCAGAAATGATGAGGATAGGACAGGGTTCAGATCTGTTGTTGTTCATAGGGTCACTATGAGTCTAACTATACTTGGCGGCACCTAATGACAACAGTGGCAAATGATCTTGAGCATTTCTTCATGTGTGTGTTGACCACATGTCTTGTCTGGTGAATGTCTGTTTCACCTCACTAGGTGTCTTTTCATGTTCTTTCTCAGTTTTGTAATTGGGTTGTTTGTCTTTGAGTGGATGAGGTAGGAACCACCTCTGAATTTTTAAAGATTATAACCGTGTCAGAGATAAAATTGCCAATTATTTTTTTCCAAGTCTGTATGTTCTCTTTTCATTCTTTTGGAGAAAGTTTTGGATGCGCATAAGGATTTAACTTTTATAAAGTCCAAATAATCTGGCTTATCCTCTGATGTCTGTGTATTTTGATAGCCTATTTAGGGCTTTAAGTTCACCCCGTCTTTCCCTTGATCATTTTCCCTTCATCCATCTTAGGTTAGTTTATGTAAAGTCCCCTCCACCATGTAGCCCTCGCTCTAGACTCCTGTGATGACAGAAATACCTAGTCACATATCTCTTTTAAACAGTTTTCTCCCTCCTCTG
>NW_006400072.1:1211744-1266736 GCF_000299155.1 Elephantulus edwardii | reverse complement strand
AATTGTGCTTAGCTATACATGTTCATATCCTTGAAGATGTATCATGGAAGTGTTGCAGCCTAGAAGACACAAATTTAACTAACAAGTTAAAAGTAGAGGTTTATGAAAATTAACAAAATATAATTATAGGGAAAAAAAAGTAGAGGTTCTAACAGTGGCACAAATCAAGTTAGAGAGGGAAGGTAGTTCTTACAATAAAAGGCCTATTGACTAGCACTTTCTTCCCCCCCCTTTTTAAAACTTCTTAACATGTTATCCATAAGGTTTATAAAGCAATTGAAAAAGGCTGTCTGCCTCATTTAATGGATCTCATCTGCTTGTCAAAGCTCAGCTATCCATAAGATTGGTTTATTTCTGGGTTGTCTCTGTCACTGCATCTTCTCCACACCATGTGGATTACTGTGGCTGCGTTTGAGATCAGAAGCGCAAAGCCTCATACTTTATTTTTCTTCTTCAGCAGTGTTTTGCTTACCCGAGGTCTCTTTTCTTTTCCATATCAAGTTGATGCTTTTTCCATCTCTCTGAAAAGTCTTCCTGTCCATGAACATGGTATAGACTTTAATTTATGTAGGTCTCTCTGGGTTTCTTGTAGTAATGCTTCATAATTTTCTTTCTGTATAGGTCTTTTGTATTTGTTACTAAATATTTTCTTTTTGGGGGTGGAAATGGCTTTCTTTATTTCTTTTGCAGACTTATCTTTATTACTATAGAGGAATACAGCCAATTTTTCTGGTATGTTCATCTTGTACTCTGCCACTTTGCTAAATTGATGAGATAGTAGATCCAATAATTTTCTTTCTGAGTCTTTTGGATTTTCTATAAATAGGATAATATCATCTACAAATAGACATAAGTTAGAATGTCTTTTATTTCTTTTTCTTGCCTTACTGTTCTGGTTATTACTTTATGAATTTTAATGCTTTTTTGTTTTTACCACAGACTTTCATTTTTTATTTAAATCAAATTTTTATTTTAGACTAGTTTACTTAAAAAAGTTTATATACCTTGTTTTTCACACTGGATCTTTTCCATTTCTTTTACCCATACCTCCATGCACCCATCAAGTTGTGCAACTCTGTGATTATCCGGGCTCCCCTCACCCCTATCCTCACCCTTCTGTTCCCCTCTTCCCCACGTTGGATCCTCATAGATATTCTACAGTAATGGTTTTATACAGTTTGTTTGTTTTCTTATACAGTTTTTAATAAGAGTGGTGATAAAAAGCATTCCTGTTCATGAGGGGAATGCCTTTAATTTCTCTCCATCAATTGTTCCTCATTGGCTTGTATATATGCTTTTAATTATGCTGGAGAACTTCCTGTCTCTTTCTGTTATATTGAACATTTTTGTTAGAAAAGAATGTTTAATTTTGTCAAATGCCTTTTCTGCATCAGTGGAGATGATCAGGTCTTCTTTTCCTTTGTATTACTGATGTCATGGCCCTGATTCTTTTTCTTGTGTTGAGCCATCCTTGCATGCCTGGTATGAATCACACTTGCTTATGATGTATTTTTTTTTAATATGAGATGGAATGGGCTCGGATTTTCTTACGATGTTTTGAATCTGTGTTCATGAGGGAATCTCAGTCCATAAATTCCTTTTTTCAGTGGTGTCTTTGCCTGGCTTTGATATCAAGGTTATGTTTGCTTCATAGAATGAGTTCAGTAGTCCATCTTTTTCTATATCCTGAAATAGATTGAATAGAATTGGTGTCAGTTCTCTAAATGTTTGGTAAACTTCACCAGTGAAGCTTTTTGGGGCAGTACTTTTTTTGGTTGGGAATGTCTTTATAACATATTCCATTTTTTTATTCTTGTTGTTATGGTCTGTTAAAATGTTCTACCTCTGTCTGTGTCAGCTTATGTGTATACTATCGAGTCAGAACTGACCCATAGCTGACACTCTGGCAGGTTTTCAAAGGCTATTTATCTCACGGGAGGAGACTGACCATCTTTCCTGTGGAGCAGCTGGTGGATTCCAACCACATACCTTTGAAATTGCAATGAAGTTTCTTACCACTAGGCCACCAGAGCTCCCTAATTTACAAAGATAATGTGTTTATGAAAATTTACCCATGTTTTCAGATTTGTTAGTGTATAGTTCTTTATGTTTTTGTTGTATTGCTTAGTACCATTTAGTTGGAACGGACCCATAGTTGACCCTCCAGTGGGTTTTCAAAGGCAGTACTCACACAAGAGGAGACTGCCCATCCTTCTCCTGCAGAGCAGCTGGTGGATTTGAATTGTGTACCTTTTAGATTACAGTACAGCTTCTTACTAGACCACCAGAGCTCCCTTAAAGTTCTTCATAATATTCTGTTAGTATCTTTTTTGTTTTGGATGGTTCTATTGTGATGGTTCTATTATTTCTTCCTTGTGTTCTTTTCCTTCCTTCCTTCCTTCCTTCCTTCCTTCCTTCCTTCCTTCCTTCCTATTAGGGAGCTCTGGTGGCCTAGTGACAAAAAGCTACTCTACAATCTCTCAGGCACATGGTTCGAGACCACCAGCTGCTCCATGCAGAAAGGATGGGCAGTCTCCTCTTGTGCGATTAACTGCCTTTGAAGGCGGAGGGTGAGCTATGGGTCAGTTCCAACTCTACGATATACAACAACAGTCATTATTATTTCCTTTATTCTAGAAACTGTACGTTTTGAAAGTTACTCTTTTCAAATTGTTGGAGATACTGAGTCAATGTGTTGATTCTGGACCTTTCATCTTTCCTAATTTATTGCTATAAAGTGATCTCTGAACACTGCTTTTGCTATGTTCAAAAGGTTTTGTTAGATTGTGTTTTCATGACCATTTGATTCAGAAATGTTTTTAATTTCCTTTTCCAGTTTCTTCTGTTACCTTGCAGGAGTTCTGATGGGGTGGTGCATAGAGTGTTGCTCTGTTAACCCGAAGACTACTGGTGGTTCCAATTCACCAGTGCCTCCTCTCGGGAAAGAGGGACATCTCTTCCTATGTGACTTCCAGCCTCAGGAACGCAACAGAGTCTTAGCTCTGAGACAGTCCTGACTCAATGTCCATAAGTATGATTTTCCTTCATCTTCCTGCTGTTGTCTCACTTTACAGCATTGTGATGTGAAAAGATGCTGTGTACTCTGTTTCTGGGTTTTTTCCCATTTATTGAGGCTTGCTTTGTGACCTAACATACTGTCAGTTCTGTAGAATGTTCCAAGAGCACTGGAGAAGAATGTAGGTGCAATGTACTGTATATGTCTACAAGATCAGGTGTTTTGATTTTATTGTTTAGTTCATCCATGTATCTGTTTAATTTCGTTCCAGTCACTCTAGCCTCCATTAAAAGTGGTGCATTGAAGTCTGCTACTACTATTGTGAATTCACCTATTTCTTTATTCAAACCCATTAATCTTCAATACATGTATTTTGAGGCTCTGTCATTAGGTGAATAGATATTAATTATAGTTCTATTCTCTTGTTCAACTGACTCTTTAAGCATTAAATAGTGCATCTCTTGTCTCTTTGTTTTTACCCTGAAGTCTAATTTATCATACATTAATTTTGTTACACTCGCTCTTTTTGATTGCCATGTGCTTGATATATACTTTTTGTGAATCTTTTTAATTGTGACTTTAGTGAATATTCACTAAACAGTTCAAGGGATTGGTCTTTCATGCCTTCATTGATTCATGCACACACATTTTTCTCCCTTCTGCCCCTCAGTTCACTTGTAGTGCTTGTCCTGTTCCAGGTGACTAATTGTCATACACATAATGTCCAATTGGCCATCCTTTCTGACTGTCCTTCCCTTCATCAGCCCCATGCAGTGTTCAGTATCTAGTCATTCTTTCCCAGTTTCTCTCCATTTTATTCTTGTGTGTGTGTGTGTGTGTGTGTGTGTGTGTGTGTACTGTCAAATCAGATCTGACTGATACAGGAGGAGATTGCCCTTCCTACTCCAGCAGAGCATCTGGTGGATTTGAACCGAGCGTCTCGGGGATTGCAGTGTGGCTTCTTGCCTCTAGGCCACCAGAGCTCCCTAACAGTGATCTTTTTATAAACAAAAAATTTTGTTTGCATACAGTAATTTGTTTACATTGTGTTTTATTCATATACACCCACCAAACCCTGAGACCCCATGATTTACCCCTCTCCCCACCCTCAGACTCCCTGTCCTCTCCCCTTCCCTGTATGGATATCCATACACATCTTACTGGTTATCCTTCTGTGTTTGATTTTGTGGGAGTGTTTTTTTACCTTTTGATTTTTAGTCTGTGCTAGTCTTTGCGTCTAAGGTGTGTCTGCCGTAGACCACATAGTGATAGGTCATGTTTACTCATCCATTCGGGTACACTTTTCCTTTGGGGATCTATCCTTTTTGAGCTCTGGATGCTGATTTTTCTCAACAGTTTAAACGTTTTCTTCCAGAAGATCTTTAACTGTTTAATCTGTGCTTTCCTGGTCTCTTCCTGTTCTGGAATTCAATCCCTTCCTGATGGTATAAAGCATAATTCTTCTGCTTTCTTGTTTTCCCTTCTTTTTCCTGACTGTTCCTCTAACAAATTAGTAGCAAAAGATGTGTCTTTAATCTCATGTATTCTGGCTCCCACCTATTCAATTGAATCTTAATATTTTGAAATTCAGTCTGTTGGTTTTGTGCGGCTTCTAATTTTTCCATTCACTTTATCTATTGGGGGAAAGTGATATATTGGTGCCACAGGTGTGCTGGAGGGGGAATTAGTTTAAAAAGTGGCTAGGTGATGAGTTTCTGGAAACACAAATTGGAAACTAGGGGATGCTATTGATCAGTTTAATGGGAAACCAATAGTCTCTGGGTAATCAGACAGCTCTGGCTGAAGGAGACAGCATGTGAGTGAGTGCAGGCTCTTCTACAAGCTGCCCTGCTGCAGGGCGACTTCTTTGGAACCCCTGTTGAGAATTCTCTTTCTACTTCAGATATTTGCTCTCCTGGGACTGTGTTAAAGTGTAAATTCTGATTCAGTGTACTTGAATGGGAATGCAAATTCTCAGCAAGTCAAACTTGAATGAACTGGTTAGATACCTTGTTTTTAAAATGTTAAAACAAAAAAAAAAACCAAAAAAACCAAACACACACACACACACACCCAATTCATTGCTGTCCAGTCAGAACAGACTCATAACTCACCTCCAGTGGGTTTTCAAGGCTGAAAAATCACAGGGGAGGAGATTGCCTTTCTTCCTCCCATACCACCATTCAGACCACCAGACATCACCTAGGTTTAGCAACACAGTGCTTTATGGAATAACCCCCAGTTGTGTTACTGTGTACCATGGAGTCAGAACAACTCATAGCTGACCCTCTAGTGGGTTTTCAGAAGCAGCTACTCACAGGGGAGGAGATTGCCCATCTTTCTCCCACAGGGCAGCTGGTAGACTTGAACTGAATGCCTTAGAGACTGCAGCACAGCTTCTTGTCACTAGGCCACCAGAGCTCCCTAAAAGTATTAGCTTGAAGAATCCTCTTTCAGGACCTGAATGGAAGAGGCCAATAGTACTGTGTTCATTGCTTCTTAGACTTTGCAAAGGTTTATTTCTGAAGCAAACAAATGACACATTGGCACATAGCTCTCAAATGTAAATCTTCATCTCTAAACTGTTTTGCACGTCCTCTCCTGGTCCGTGTCCCCAGCACCCTCTTACACATCTGCACCTGGATGCCCAGTAGACATCAGCTAAAGCCTCAGCTAACACCCCCTTGGATCCTCCCTTCCCCAGCCTGCCCTATCTCTGGATGGATGAGTCAAACTCCAGGAATGGAGCTGATTTCCCTCCTCTCCCATCCACCTTCCTTCCCTCACCAGAGTCTGGCAGCTACCTCAAAATAGATCCAGCCCTGATCCCTCCTTGTTCCCCACCTTCCAAAGCCCTCCTGGGTTCTGTGCTTCCTTTTCTCCCTCTCAGTAGACAAGGGTGTTTTAAAATATAAAACACAACCCATAAATCAGCTTGTGCCACAGCTTGAAACCCTCTAGTGACTTCCCCCATGGTTAACCTAAATCTTGACACTGCTGGCCAGGCTCCCATCACATGGCTCTGTCCCCTTCCCGGCACCTCTGCTTCAAGGAGAAAGGGAAGTTTCCTGGTGTGCAGGGCTGTCCCAGGAGGGACCTTGTGGGAAAGGCTCAAAGGGATCCAGGCATTCTGCTCCTGTCAAAATTCTCCAAGAATATCAGGCATTCTCTGGCTTTCTGGCCCCTTGCATTTCATTGACAATGCTATCAGTAAGAGGAGAGAAAGAGAATGGAGTGCAAACAGTGAATGCTTCAAGGTAAAGGGGACTTCTGGCTTATGAGACATGCTGAGGATCCTTTCCTAGGAGGATCAAGGAGCCCCATCCCCACCCCAGGGATGACGCCAAGCCAGCCTGGTAGAATGCACTGCCTGGCCTGGTTAGTTCACATAGCGGTTGTTAGTTGTTTTTAGATTTATTCTGGTGTGTGCTGATTGGAACTGCTCCATAAAGTGTTCTAGACGGTGACATTTTGAAAGTAGATTCCCAAGCCTTCTTTCTAAGGTAGCTGTGTGTCGTTTTGAAGAGCTAACCTCTGGGCTAGTTGTTGTTGTTGTCAGGTGCCATCAAGTTGAATACGACTCGTGGTGACCCTGTGAACCTTGTCCTATCCTGTGCCGTCAGCATTATCACCCCTGACACATTCGAGCCCATTGCTGCTGTCACTCTGTCAGTCCATCTCTCTGAGGGTCTTGAGCAGTGGTGATGACCTGCCATCATCATTGTTTTCAGCAGCTTGCTTGACAGTTTACATACTGTAAAGTTGACTTCTTGAAAATGTACAGTTAGGTGGTTTCAGTGCACCCAATGCCACAGTTTAAGTTTGGAACATCTTTATTGGTTCAAAAAGAAACCCAAACATCCCCTTCACCCCAGAACACCCCTTGCACCCAGAACTCCCCCTTTACCCCAGAATATCCCTTCACCCCAGAACACCCCCTTCACCCCAATCTCTGTGGGTTTGCCTGACCTGGAAATTTCCCATAAATGGCACTGCTTTCCCTCTCCCTGAACTCTCATTTCGTGTATCATGGCCCTTCCTCACCCCATAAGGTCTTCCTTCCTTCTCAGTGAGACCTTCCCCACTTAATGCATTGACTCTAACCTACATCTCGCCAGCTGCCCTCTCCTCACAGTCCTGCTCCTGCTGGCGTTCAACACATCCCTTGTTCACTGTTGATTGCTTTCCCTGCTCCACTTTCATCCTCAAAAGATGGGGCCCTTGTCTGTCTTGTTTCAGCACCCAGAAAGAGGTTTGTTTGTGACAGAAGTGATGGAGTCAGATAATAATAATAGGTCCAGCTCAGGATCAGAGGCCGCTTGGAGCAGAGCATGTCCTGGGAGCACATCCCCCTCTGGGGCCCGCTGTGGCCAGCCCAGCCTCGGCTTTCAGAGGCCCCTGAGGGACTCTGGACAAGGGGCTGAACCCAGAGTGTGGGGCCGTGTGTGTCCACGCCCAGCCCATGTGGATGGACGTGGATGGACGTGCATCTCCTCGCCACCACTGGGGCTGGTCACTCAGAAAGGCGCCAGCAGCAGGATGAGGGCTCCATCCCTTCCCCAGTGATGAATGGCTGGTAATTAATGTTGGGTCTGTGCATTATTAATCAATTTAAAGTTGAGCGCACAGCCAGAAGCAATTCCTCGGAAAAAACCGTTCATTCCCACATCCTCCATGTTCTTACTCATCAATCACCAGTTTTGCAAGCAGCTTATTAAAATGTAGAGAAAAGCATGGTGGAGGACTCAGAGGCCCTTTAAGCTCCCAGAGATGATCTTTCCATTTTCACAAAAAGAGCTGGGGGAGTGGGGAGAATGGGGAACAGGGTACAGGGAAGGGCAGCCCAGAGAGGCAGGCCCACTTCACGGGTGGGTGACCGAGTCTGGAGCAGGTCAGCTTAGGGAGGTCCACAGAGGTCACCATTAACCAGGAGTGTGGCTGACAGGCTAAGGCCAGAGTCCAGGCTGGGGCTTTAGTGGTGAAAGTGGATGAATTTAATGTCAACTGGGGACAAGAACATTGTTTTGTATTTAGGTAGACCTAGATACAAATTGGTAGTGGTAGTGGTGGTGGTGGTGTTAGGTGTCATCAAGTTAACTATGATTCATAACAACACTGTGAACAGCACCTCTGAACCCTGCCTGATCTGCACCCTTCTCACGATATGCTCAAGCTCTTTGTGACAGCCATCGTGTCACTCTCTTTCTCTGACCCTCCACCTTTCCCAGGTTGGTGTTCTTTTCCAAGGACAACATGCCCAAAGTATGTGAGGCAAAGTTTCACCATCCTTGGCCTCTAAGAAGCATTTCCTCCAAGACATACCTGTTTGCTCTTTTGGCCATCCATGAGGTATTCAGTCATCCTGCCCAACACCACAGCTCAAAGACATCAATTCGTCTTCTGTCATCCTGTCATTGTCCAACTTTCAGATACATAGAATGTTATTGAAAAGACTTGGTGCAACCGCTGTGGAAGGCAGTATGGCGCTTTCTCAAAAAGTTGCAAATAGAGATACCATTTGACCCAGCAATTCCACTACTGGGAATATACCCCAGAGAGACCATAACTGCCACCCAAGCAGATATATGCACAGCCATGTTTATCGCAGCTTTGTTCACGATAGCAAGGAATTGCAAACAACCTAAGTGCCCATCAACAAACGAATGGATAGAGAAGCTGTGGTATATTCACACAATGGAATACTATGCTGCATTGAAAAATAAGGAACTCATGCAATATTATTCAAAATGGGTGGCCCTGGAGGACATTATTCTGAGTGAAATATCTTAGTCCCCAAGGGACAAATACTGCAGAGTGCCAATGTTGTAAAATGGGATTGACACGGGGTTGGGAGGGAGACTGAGAAAGATGGGATAAATAATGTGTACTGTTTCAAAGGGATACGTGATTAGGTATTATTGTCATGACAGGAGTCCAGAATGAAGGCTGCATAGTGGAGTGGACCTGGGGGGAGGGATTGTAAAACAATTAAAGAATTTTTCTTTTACTTTTCAAAGAGGCGTAGGGGTGGGCAGGGAGAAAAGTGCAACAATGAATTAATGGAAATCCAAAGTCTCTCTAAACTTTTGTTAAAATTAATACAAAAATGATTTTTAAAAGAAGCAGTTGTTTTACAGAAAGAATGAATTGGTACAATTTTAAAACCTTCACTTAAATAAAAGAAATAAAAAGAGTTAAAAAAACGAAAAGACTGTGGCTTAGATCAGGCGCACCTTAGTCTTTAAACTGACATCTTTACTCTTTAGGACCTCATTAGATAGGTCCTTCACAGCAGATTTTCCCAGTACAGCATATCTTTTGTTGACTGCTTTCTTGACTGCTGTTACTCTGGGTATTTATTGTGGATCTAAGTGAAATTAACTAATTGACAACTTCCGTCTTTTCTCCATCTATCATGATGTTGCCTATCAGTCCGGTGATAAGGATTTTTGTCTTCTTGATGTTGAGATGTAATCCATATTGAAGGCTGTAGTCTTTGATTTTCTGAAGCAAGTGTTTCAAGTCCTCATCACTTTCAAGTTGTGCGATCTGCATAAAGCAGGTCTTGATGAGTCTTCCTCTAACTCTGATACCATTCTTCTTCACAGAGTTCAGTTTCTCATGTGATTTGCTCAGCAACCAGATTGAATAGGTGTGGAGAAAGGATACAATCCTAATACACACCTTTCCTGATTTTAAGCCATGCAGTGTCCCCTTGTTCTTTTCAGACAACTGCTTCTTGGTCTAGACATAGGTTTCTCATGGGCACACTTAAGTGCCCTGGGATTCACATTCTTCTCAATGTTATCCATTGTTTGTTATGATCCATACAGGCAAATGCATTTGCATAGTAAATGAAGCACAAATAAACGTCTTTCTGTTATTCTCTGCTTTCCACCAACCAAGATCAGTCTGATATCAGCATTGATATCCTTCCTGCCACAGCCCCTTCTGAACCCAGCTTGAATATCTGGCAGTTCCCTGTTGATGTTCTTTGTCATTTAAGAATAATCTTTAGCTAGATTTTACTTGCATAAAAGCTGTGGGCAAATCAGCCTCCTCCCTTGAGCCTCAGTTTCTTCCTTTACAAACAAGGAATGATCATATCCTTTGTGAAAGTTCCCAAGGAGAGGGGGAGGTTAGGAGAATAAATACCTTGGTAGGTACTTGATAATGAGAAATGTTGGCCTAGTGAGCTGAGTTGCCTGTCCTTCATCTGAATAATCGCCTGAATAATCCTTCAAAGAACCAGGAAGCAGTTATGCTTGCCTGTGCTGTTCTCTCTCTCTGATAACTACTTTCTTATCTCTCCAGTGAACTCCTATGCATCCTTTAAAACCCACTTCATGTTGCCCTTCCTCTGTTGCATCTTCTCAATACATTTTCTAGCCTCTGTGCCTCAGAATTATTTGACCTCTGTTAGAGTAGGAAGCAGGACTGGCATCCACTTCCTAAACAATGTGCCTCTGGAAACTCTATGAACTTAGAAATAATAGTTATAAAAAGACTTAAGGTCTTTTGTTCATAGGGTCGCTATGAATCATGCTTGACTCGGTGACAATCAACAACTACCACCACAACATTATTAGACTTGGAGTCCCTTGAGGAAATAGTCTGTGTCCTTCATGGCCTAATAGGCAGTGGCTCTAATCAATTTGGCTGAATTAGTAAATGAATGAATGAGTGAGCAAATGAATGACTAGTTCTTATAGCACTGTCTGTGTACTGAGATCACTTAGAGGCCTGTGGCCCCCTTCCCCAAAACAGAGACCTAGCCTGGGGGCCTGTCTCCCTCTATCTAGATCACTGTACACATTAGGGGCTCAATAAATGTCTGAATTAACAAGAAGAAAAGGGGGGGCAGAAGCCAAACCCACACTTAATAAACACCTGTTAAGTGTCAAGAAGGGAGCCCTGGTAGCCTAGTATTAAGAAGCTGCACTACAACTCCAAAGGCACATGGTTCTAATCCACAAGCTGCTTTGAGAAGAAGGAAGGTTGATCTCCTGTGTGATTTACTGCCTCTGAAAATCCACTGAGGTCAGCTCTGGGTTTATTCCGGCTTCACAGCACAGGTGTTAGGAACAGTGCTTGGCACTTTCACCCACAGGATTTTCTCTTTGTCTCTTACCAATCGATTTCATGTATGTAAATACTGAAGCAGAGGCCCCCAAGTGATGTGGAAGAGCCAGATATTAAGCACAAGGTCTAGATGACTCTGAGAACTCTCTCCCCTCTCGTGGTGTCTTCCAGAGGAGCAAATGCTCACAAAAGTGAATGAACCAGTGTGGGCTCCTGTCAATCTTGCCACCTTCTCCCTTGATGTCTTCTCCCGTCCCTCTCTCATGCAGTTGGCTCAGGGGTATTATTTGGGGCTGGAGAATGAGATCTGCCCTACCCCTTCCAACCAGCCCTGCTCTGGCAGATTTGTGGGATCGTCATCCACCCCCATGTCCCCTACCGCCCAGCTCTGCAGCCGCAGCTGCCACCCCCCCCCAATCAGACTGCATTGTGCGTGGCATCTGGAGCCTCACAAATCGCCGGCCCCACGTGGAGGCCTGGCACCTCCTCAGAGGACAGCCCACTCCTTTCACAGCCCCTTCCCTGAATGGCTGGTGATTGCTTTTCAGTGTCCCTTTTGGGCAGAGCCCCAGATGGCGAGGGGTAGGGGGTGACTGTCGAGGAAGGCCCCTAAATGAGGATGACTGCATGCTAATAGGGGATGTATTTCTATAATACCCTGTGCTCAAGTTGCTGTATCCCTAACATCGTGGAGTATCCCTGGCAGGTGGTGTGATTCTCCACCACGGTGCCTCCCTGGGCCTCTAATTTAGGAGGTGGGGTGGGCCTGAGAGTTCTGGAGGGCTGCTGTTGCTGGGGATGAGACCAGCATTGTGAAGGAGTGTTGAGGGGGCTGCAGGGAGGAACCACACCAGGCTGACCTCCGGCGAGGGCGGTATTGCCTTGATTGAAGGTGCTCCTGAGCTGCAGAGACATACGGACAGACAGGGATGCAGACTGGCTTTGGATGGGAAGAACTCAGGCAGTGCAGTCCCAAAGGAGTGGCGTCCTGGTCAACCACCTTAATAAAACATTCCTAGCCCACTCTAGCGCCTGCTGTGCTCCAGCTGTGTGATTTGATGTTGGTGAAATTCCTGTTGTAACTGTCTACACACACACACACACACACACACACACGCACGCGCGCACACGCGTACACGCGCGCGCTGGGGAGGTGGTGATTGACGGTAACGCTGCTCTCCCTCCCCTGAATTTGCAGAGGTCAGAAAATGTTCTGCTTCCCCCAGGCCACACAGCTTATTACAAGCAGCAGGGCAGGGCCTCCTCCTAGGACCAGGCTCATAGGAGAGAGACCCAAGCTTGTGGTTGCTGGAGCTCCTTCATCTGGGGAATGGCAGGTCCCTAACTGCCTTGGTCTCTGCACCTGTACAGTGGGGCAGCGGAAGTACCTGCCTCACAGGTTAACCCGGGGATGATGCTTGGCACAGCTGTGCCAAGAAGTGGCCTCTCCCATCACAGAATGTAGCTTCTCCCCGTGGTGTTCAGCGTCACCTGGTATCATTAGGGTATCAGTGAGGACTCTGAAGGGTCACACATACTCACTCATTGCCATCAAGTCAGAACCGACCTCTAGCTGACCTTCCGCGGGGCTTTCAGAGACTGTAAATCACACGAGAGCAGATTGTCCCCCCTTCTCCCACAGAGCAGTTGGTGGATTCAAACCACTTGAGAGATGCCTCCATTGGATCAGCAGTGCAACTCCCTAAGTATTACACTGTTGTTGATGCTGCTGCTGCTGCTGCTGCTGTTACGTACCGTGGAGTCACTTGCAACCCACAGCAATCCTATGTACAACAGCTCTGAAACCTGCTCTATCCTGAACCAATCTTACCCTCTCTGACACACCTGCCCTCATTACCCCAGTCACTGAATCAATCCATCTCATCAAGGGTCTTCCTTTGTTGCACTGTCCCTCCACCCTCTCAAGCATGACATCCCTCTCCAAGGACTGGTTCCTCATTGCAACCTGTCCAGAGTGTGTCAGATAGAGCTTCAGAATCCTTGCCTCCAAGGAGCAGCCTGGTTTCACCCTCTCCAGAATGAAATTGTTCTCCTAGCGGTCCAAGGTATATTCAATATTCTTCTCCAGCACCATAGCTCAAAGACATTGATTCTTCTGTCATTCTTATCAAAGAAGTTGTTAAATTGTTAAGTAAAAATCTTGATTGTCACTGAATGGGAACTGAGCCCACCTGACCCTCCAGCTTCCTGTTTCTGAGGCTGTAAATCGAACAAGAGTTAGTAGCACAGCTCTCTATAGATTATGCCACCAGGGTTCCAAAAGGAATTCAGATAACTAAAGAGTTTGTGTCTTCAGATGCAGCAGGATCTGGGTGCCAATAAGATGTTTTCAGTGACTTCTTCATCCCTTGTCTCTGTGTCCCTCTGTGTTGACTTCAACCCTGGGCAGGCACATGCTTGAGGGTGACAGCAACTCCAAGTCCACAGTCCCATCAGCTCCAGAGACCTCACAGGAGGAAGGCCCAACCTAGACCACGTGTCTACCCCTGAACCAATCACTGAGGACAGGGGTATCTGATGCTCTAATTGGCCATTCTGGGCCAGTCCAACAGCCTTGGACCTGGAACGCACTGGGAATGGGAAGAGACCACGAGTTGTGTGGACTAGCAGTGGAGAGCAGGCTTCCCAGCCTGGAAGGATGAGAGCTAGTTGGTGATTGAGCTGTCCCACCTCAGTTGTCCTTTATGCTGAGCCCCCCCCCCCCCCACCAATCCTGTGTCCCCATGTCTGGAATTTGCCCCTTATCCCACATGAGATGAATGAGCCAAGTCTGGGCAGCCTCACTAACTCCTTACCCACTAGGCCCTGAGAGCTTCCTTAATAAAGAAGTCAGGCAAGCTGAAGTTGGTCAACAGCTGGGCTGAATCACAGGCACGCAAATGGGTGATGGAAAATTGGACTGTTAAACCATGTGGGGCATGGACCTATAGAAAACACTCTGAAAATTTAGAGGGCATGTGAGATGTGGATGTGTTGATGCTCATCAGAAGAGCCCCCTTCAAGGACCAGAAGTTACAGGGATCCTGCAAAGACTGATTTGTCCACTTGATAAGTGGATGTAGGAGGAGGTGCAGCAGTGAAGGAATGGGCCGCGTTTAGATATGTTGCATTGGCACCTGGATCATAGGAGTGAGGGATGAGGGCGAGAAAGCGCTAGAAGATCTGAAGGGCAGTGGATTGTGTCACCTCTGAGCCTGTGGCTGGAAGCCTCTGGACTAGCCCATGCACACTAGGTATGAATGCACACTGTGTGGTACAGGACTTGGTGGCGTTTGTTGTGGAATGTTGGAGAGGAAGGGAGGGCCTCTGGCCAGGACAGGTCACCTAAGCTCCAGATAAGTGCAAGCCTCCCAACGGCCTTTAATACGGGGCAGAGAAAGTTCCCCTGTGTTTGGCTGTACCCGCTTGAGAAAGTTCGCCACCTGGGAAGAAGGCTGCCATGTCTATTGAGCTGACAGTGGTCTGCACTAAGCTGAGGTTCTCCTAACCAATCTCCATGTCCCATGTCTGTAAACCCACCCTATCCGGTCTTCCTGTTTACATGTTCACATATAAGTCCACTGCAGATCCCAATTAAATAGAGCTGGATTGACTCTCTGATCCTCTCCTGGAGTGGTGTATCTCCGTCCTGCTTACCCCCTATCAGGGTGTGTTGCTGTTAAGTTGCCGGTGAACAGCCAGCGATAGGCAGTGACTCATCATTGTTGCCCCAGAGTCGCAGAGTAACAGAGGGCCTTGGCCAAAGGATAAAGATAAAAATAAGCTGCCTAGTGGTTTGGAAGCTGCTCTGCAATCCCAAAGCCCTGCTCTTCACACCCATCAGCTGCTCCATGAGTTAAGGATGGGCAAACTCCTCCTGTAGGATTAACTGCCTCTCAAAACCCACTAGAGGGTCAGCTATGAGTCAGTTCTGACTTGATGGTACGCAACAACAATAGAACAAGTTGTAATAATAGAGGATGCTCAGGCAGAGGTGTCGTGTCGCTGGCCGTGCATACCCACCAGGTCACATTCCCACCGACATGCCCAGTTCAAGGCCTAGTCTGTGCAGCCCTGAGCTGGGCTCGGAGTGTAGACATGACCTCCGAGCTCAACCCAGCCCCTGGGGAAATAGATAAATAGGCCTGAGATGAGGTAGTCTTGGGCACTGAAATGCGGCCAGGATTGTCCAGTTGCAGATATGACGTGGGGATGAGCTACCTGGTAATCAAAGAGGGCTTCTCTAAGGAGGTGACTTTTGAACGAAGAGCAAAATGAGGAGGAGTGTAGAAAGACCTAGGAGGATGCGATTAAAGACAGAAGGAACAGCATGGGCAAATGCTCCGAGGCTGAAAAAATGCACTGTGTCGAGTGTGGGAATTAGCACTGGTGTGGGCTCTGGCAGGACCCAAGTCCCTGTGTGGGGAGTGCTCCACACAGAAGCACATCCTTGGAGGCTGTGAGCTAGACGCAGGAGGCACCCTCGCCTGGCTTGGAGCATGAGGGAACAGGAAGACTTTGGACTGTCAGAAGATGAGGGCTCATCATCAGGATGGCAGGCCCGTTGGAAGTGGTAGATGAGGCTTCCAGGCCACTGTGGCCATCAGGGACGTGTGGTTCGCTCGCAGCCCTCTCCAGGACTGTGCCGCAGAGGAGCTCTGCCCTCTGCTGGCAGGCTTGAATATTACACCAGTGACGTTGGGCAGTGCCAACCTCAGAATTTCCCTGAAAACTTCGTGCAGACACCTCCAAGTGTTAGGAGGCCCTGCGGAGTGGCGGTGGTCTTTTCTTGCCCCTGCTAGAGCCTTGCTTGCTTAGTCCTAGGGACAGGGAGCTCACTTCCCTTTAGACCGTCCTACCCTGCAAGAGTGCAGGTCAGCTTGATCTCCACAGTTGCTGGACTGGCTTCCCCTTGCTCTCAGCCTTGCCCTGGACCTATAGACCTTCCCATGCCTCACCTCTGAGGACATTGGCCTCTCAGGAGGCTCTCCTGCTCACTGGGAGCCCACCTAGGGGGATCGTCCCCTTTCTTATCACTCAGGAGGGTGTCTGGGATTAAGCAGAAGATCTGGGATGAGGTTTAAACAACCCACAGCCACATGCATGTACTCTGATGTGCTTTGCCTTTGCTTCTCTGTCAGAGCTGTGGGGGAGGAGAGCTTGGTGCTCCAACCCTTATCAGGAACAGCCTGAAGTGCACAGAGGGGCTGGCAGCTGACTGAGTGATGCCCACAGGGACAGGGCTGTGTGAGGCCCGGAGCTGGGCTGCCCTGGCACATCCTGGGTGCCCCTTGCCACCCTGACGGGACCTCACAGCTTTCTATGCTGCAATAACTGCAAAGAAGGGAACCGCAAAGAGAGCTGGCGGAGGAGGAAGAGCGCCCACCACTCAGCAGTACAGACCCCTGGAAACTCTATCCTGGGTCTCATTCCAGTGTTCACCTTGTGAGCCCACTCACTCGTCCATCAAACGTGTTTCAGTGCCATCGCGCCAGCACGATCCTAAGCCTTGAAGATACTTTCATAAAGAAAACAGATTAAAAACCCCCTTCCCTCATGGAGTCTTATGCTTTGCCAAGGAAGATAATGAAAATAATAAATAAATAAAATGCTTCCAGAGGGTGATGGGCAGCCCTGGGCCATGTGAGTGGTTAGCGTGCTCCACTGCCAGCGGGAAGGTTGGCAGAGTGTGTCTGCTTAGAGGAGACTCAGAGGAAAGGTCTGGTGATCCCCTTCCCAATTCTACCTCTGGAATGCCCCATGAAGCACAGCTTACTCCAACATGCACAATTCAAGGCCAAATCAACAGCTACTGGTCATCAATGAGTGATCAGTGTTCTGAAGATAATAACTCAAATGATAAAATAGCGGCTGGCAGGAGACACAGGGGGCCATGGAAGCTTCTCTGAGAATGTCAAGTGAGCTAAGACCTGAATAATGAGAAGAACCAGCCCGCTGGGGCTCTGAGGGAGAGCATTCTGTAGAAAGATAGCAAGTGCTTAGGCAGGAATAAATGGCACAGCTGAGCATGTAGAAGCGAGTGTGCCCTCCAGCCTGCCTCCTGGTGACCAGAGGGGGCCTCTGCAGTGTCTGTGCTCAAAGTGAAAGAGGCTTGAGTGAATGGAGCAGCAAGCATGGGGCTGGGGGTCACTAACAGGTCTACGCTTAGCTTCACCACTCTGGGAAAAGTCCTAGGTTCTCCCTAAGCCTCCTTTTCTTCTCTGTAAAATGAAGGGCCTCTAAGCGTGTTCCCTGCCATCATGTACTCCAGGCTCCCAAATAGGTCATCACTAGCATGCTTCAGGCACAGGCCGTGTTCAATGCCAGGCTGAGAAGTTACAGCATTCCACTCACTCTTCCCCATGACCCCTGGATGTGGGTGCCATCCTTCGCATGCCCATTTATAAATGAAGACAGCAAGGCTCCAAGAGATGAAGGGACACGCCCAGAAGAAACTGCAAATGCATTACTAGACCGAAATCTACCGCCATCAAGTCATAGCGATCCTGTAGGACTGAGCAGAGCCGCCCCATTTGGATTCTGAGGCTGGAAACCTTTACAGAAGCAAGCTGCTGCTACTTCTTTGTCCCACTGTTACGTTCGAACAGCTGACCTTTTAGTTAGCAGCTCATGCCTTAGGCACAGTGTCACACCAGCATTGTTGTTGTTAGGTGCCATCGAGCTGGCATCAACTCATAGCAGTCCTGTGTACAGCAGATCTGAACCTTGCTCTCTCCTGTACCATCCTCACCATTGTAACGGTCCCTGTATTCCTCTCTCTTATTGATGATTTTCCTTTCTTTCTCTGACCCTCCACCTTCCTAGCAAGATCTCTTTTTCTAAAGACTGGTCCTTCCTGACAACATGCCCAAAATATGTGAGAAAAAGTTTCACCATGTTTGCCTCTAAGGAGCACCATGGTTGTACTTTTATCAAGACTTGTTTGTTCTTTTGGAAGCTCATGGAATATTAGTCTCCAACACTAAAATTCAAAAAGCATAGAGTTATCCTTACTTTCTCATACATTGTTGTTGTTATGTGCCATCGAGTCGCTTGCTACTCATAGCGACGCTATGTACAACAGCCCTAAACTCTGCTCTATGCTGTGCCAATCGCACTGCCTCCGACACACCCATCCTGATAACCCCAGTCACTGAATCAATCCACCTCATAGAGGGTCTTCCCCTCCTGCGCTGTCCCTCCACCGTCCCAAGCATGATGTCCCTCTCCAAGGACTGGTCCCTCCTTACAACATGTCCAAAGTATGTCAGACAAAGCCTCAGAATCCTTGCCTCCAAGGAGCAGCCTCGTTTAACCCTCTCCTGGATGAATCTGTTTGTTTTCCTAGAAGTCCATGGTATATTCAATACTCTTCTCCAGCACCATAGCTCAAAGGCATCAATTCTCCTTCTGCCCTCCCTAGTCATTGTCCAACTCTCTGATGCATTACAAGTGATAGAAAAGACCATGGCCTGTATCAGACGCACCTTAGTCTCCAGAAAGACACCATTGCTCTTCATAGGAAACAATTTTTTTTTTAAAAAAGCACAAAGCAACTCTTGGATCAGCTACACCTTAGATCAGTCACACCTTAGTCTTTAAACTGACACTGTTGCTCTTTAGCACCTGGGAGAGGTTTTTGACAGCTTCTTTTCCCAGTGCAACACATCTTTTGACTTCGTGACTGCTGTTACCATGGATGTTGATTGTGGATCCCACATTAGAAAGGGGCAAGCCAGCTCAGGGACACAGCCCTCCCGCCACACTTAGGATGGCCCAGCAGCAGGAAGGGACAGGTGGCTTGGCTGTGTCCTTCAGAATTCCCAACCATTCACCCCAGCATATGAACCAAATGTAAACTTCGGTGATTTTGAGTGTAACTATTGACAAGCTGGACTCACACAGTGACTGCAGCAGTGGGGTCGAGTGTGGGGGAGCTGGTGAGCACGGAACAGAGCAGGACCGGGTTTAGATCAGATCTCACGTTCATAAAGTCACAATGACTCACCATCAACTCGGCAGCATAGTGTTGGCAACCATCATCGATATCCATCGTAGAACATTTTCATCACCCCAAAAGGAACCACATATGCTAGCAGTCACTTCTCCTTGCACGAACTCCCAGGGCCAGGCAACCAGTGTTGTACTTTCTGTCTCTCTAGATTCGTCTGT
This sequence comes from Elephantulus edwardii, assembly GCF_000299155.1. Classification (NCBI taxonomy): domain Eukaryota; kingdom Metazoa; phylum Chordata; class Mammalia; order Macroscelidea; family Macroscelididae; genus Elephantulus; species Elephantulus edwardii. Next base: position 1,247,466 of record NW_006400072.1, on the reverse strand, counting down.
TCGAACATTTTGTGTACAGGGAACCTCATAGCATGTGCTCTTTTGTGGCTGGCTCCTTTCCCTTGGCATCATGTGTCTGAGGCTCGTCATATGGTAGCATGCGTTAGTACTCTTCCCTTTTTATGGCCAAATAATATTCCCTCCTTTGTCTACACTGCCTCTTGCTTATTTCTCCCTTGCATGGCATATGGCTTGCCTCTTCCCTGATGGCTTGGAGCATCGCTGCCGTGAGCATCACTGGATAGGGTTTTATGTAGACATGTGTTTTCAGTCCTTTGAGTATCTACCTCGGGATGGAGTCGCTTGTTCATATTTTTAACTTCGTGTTTAACATTTTGAGGAACTGCCAGACTGCTTTCCACAGCAGCTGCACTATTTTTTTATCCCCACCAGCAATGCGTGAGGGCTCTGATTTCTCCACAGCCCTGTCAACACTTGTTATTGTCTGCACTTTGGATCAGAGCCACCCTGGTGGGTATCAAGTGCCATCTCATTAGGGCTTCAATTTGCATTTCCCTAATGACTAATGATGTTAAACATCTTTCCATGTGCTGTTTGGCTGTGTGTCTTCTTTGGAGAAATATCTGTTAATTTCCACCCCCCCCCCAATATTTGCTTGTTTGGGAAGAAAAAAAATCCCTATAAAGGAGGTTTCCCAAGAGACTAATAAATGTGGTTACCTTTACATATGGGGCTACATAACTAAGACATAATAACAGGAGTGGGAAGGAACTCTGGTGGCCTAGTGGTCAAGAGCAGCACTGCCAACCCAAAGGCACACGGTTCAAATCCACCAGCTGCTCTGTGGGAGGAAGATGGGTAATCTCCTCCTGTGCAATTAGCTGCCTCTGAAAACCCACTGAAGGCTCAGTTATGGGGTGGTTCCAATCCGATGGCGCTTAACACAAGAGTGGGAACCAGGCTCTTTTTTTTTTTTAATTTTTATGTTTGAATATATAAATGTATCACATAATTTAAGTACTTTTTTAGGAAACATGACTGTGAAAATAATAAACACATCAATCCATTCTGGTTGGCCATTGTTGTTATGTGCCATCGAGTCGTTTGTGACTCATAGTGACCCTATGTACAAGAGCTCTAAGCACCGTTCTATCCTGTGCCAACCTCGCTGTCTCAAACGCACTCACTCCTACCTCTCCAGTCATATAATCAATACATCTCACCGAAGGTCTTCCTCTCCTTCACTGCCCCTCCACTCTCCCAAACATGATGTCCCTCTCCAATGACCAGTCCCTCCTTGCAACATACCCAAAGTATGTCAGACGGAGCTTCAGAATCCTTGACTCCTTAGCCGCCCCTAAAAGGAAAAGATCCAGAAATGTCCAAGGGCAGGACAGTCTCAGAAGCCCCGAGGACCCTGACCTGACCAGTGGCCTCCTGCTGGGCCCTCTCTTGGATCATTTGACGCCCCTGAGTCCCACAATGGGATCACTGCCCAGCCCACCCCCTCGGGGTGGCTGCTATAGAACCACTGGAGAAGGCGGCCTTAGAAAGTGAGGATCCAGGTGAGAAAGAGAGGTAGGGAGTTTGCACCACACAGACACTCACCTCTGTCCTGACCCTAGAGGCTCTGCTGTGTGCTGACCCTATGTGCCCTTGCTATAGAGACCAGGACCCTGGGACGTCTCCACTCTGAGTGTCCAGTTGTCCTGGGGCCAGGCTGTAGTGAGGGGTGAATGAGCTGGGGAAAGGGTGGTCCCTGGGGCTGATCATGCCAGGTCCACTCTGTAAGGGGCTCATTGTGGCCACTTCTCCAGGTCTCAAATGCATGTGCACCCTGGAGTCCCTGCTCTCAAAGGCTATGGCCAATGCGGTTGCAGCCAAGGATCCAGAGAAGGCCCAGGGAGGGAGCCATTGAGGCAGGACAGGGAAAGGGCCTGGGCCTGCCTCAGACTTGCACCTGGAGCTGATGTGTTAGCCACTCATTTGCTCGCTAATTTCCTTTAGTCGCTCACAAAATTCTGTCACACTGGGAGATGACACTGAACCAAAAAAGAGCAGATAAAACCCATCCTCTTCCTGAAAGTGAAAAAATAGAATTTGTAGGTAAAATTCACAAAATAAAATGGGTTTAGCACATTCACAGATCTCTACTACTATTAGTATATTTTAGAACATATTTCTATTGTGGGAAGGTTCCCCCCCCCCCCCCCGCTTACAGTCATGTCACCAACAACCTTTTTTTTGTGTGAAAGTGTGTAAGCCAGCAGCTTCATGCCTCATGCCCAGTCTCCCCAAAGGACAGCCGATTGCTGACCTGCCAGTCCCTGTTGAACCAGCCCTCTGAGGACACAAGCTCATCCCTTTTGCTGAAGGACCCTCAGAAACTTTGAGCATCTGCATTCATTAAGCAAAGCCCAGTCCAGAAAAAGCCGTATTAGTCAATTTTAGAACATTTTCATTGCCCAGGAGAAAACCTCCAGTCTGTCCATCAGGGGTCACTCTCTGCCTCCCACCCACCTGAGACAACCCTGAACTACACTCTGTCCCTGGATTTGCCGATCTCAGATATTTTATGTAAATGGAATCATACAACCTGACTACACACTGTGTGGTGTTTTTGAGGTCTATTCATGTGGGAAAATGTACCAAGATTCTCATTCCTTTTTGTTGTCAAATAATGCTTCTTTGTGTGTTTGTACCACTGTTTGTTTTTCCCTCCGTTCATTGTTGTTGCTGGGCGTCATGGAGTACGACTCATAGTGACCCCATCTATGAACAGCAGATCTGAACTCTGCCCTGTTCTGTGCCATCCTCAGTACCTATGATGTAGCCGAGCCCACTGTTACAGTGACTGTGTCAATGCCTTTTGTTGCTGGTCTTCCTCTCCCTTGCTAACTGATTTTCCACTTTTTCCAGCATGATATTTTTCTCCAAGGCCTGGCCCCTTTTAACAGTTTCACCATCCTTGGCTCCAAGGAGCAGCACCCTGGCCACGCGCTCCAACACAGACTCTTGGAGTCTTCCCATTTTGGAGGTGTACATTGCTCTGGTGGTGATGCCCTGCAAAGGGGAAGAGCCATGCAGGGACAGGATGCGAGGGGTGTTGGGAAGAGTTCTCTGAGCAAGGACACCACATAGCCTGCGGGGAGAGCAGCCAGCCTAGCCGATCCAGAGCAGGTGTTCATTGGCACACACCAGCACAGCCAGCTCTCACATCAGAATACTGAAGTACTCTCATGCCAGTAAGTTAAGGACTACTGCCTGAGTCCCAGACTAGAGGACCCAGCTCTACTGTCCGGTCCTGTCATGGTCCCCACCTCTGCTGTCCCCAGGATCCTCAATGAAGAGGTTATCACTTAGGGTATGAGAGGTTCTTCTGAGTGGTCCTGGCCAGTCTCTGTTGTTAAGCGTTTTTAATATCCCCCTGAGCAAAATGCACAGCACATGCCAAGGTCCTGGGGCAGGCTGGAGGAACAGACAGGGGTCTGCGTGCCATTCCACTACAGAGAGAACAGAGCAATGGGGCAGGATACAAGTGTGAGGGGCAGCACCACTCCGGGCCTGTGGGTCCTCGTAAGACTTGGTTTTTACTCTGAGAGAGGTGGGATCTGAGGGTTCTGAGTAGAGGAGGGATATGGTCTCACCTCAAAGAATTAGTGTGACTGTTATCTGTAGGATAGACTTTGTGGGACAGGGCAAAATCCAGGAAGCTGGGAGGTGGCTGTTGCAATCATCTGAGGGAAGAGAACTGCTAGGAGCTGGGTGAGGCCGTCAAGGGAGGGCCCCGGAAGGGCAGAGGAGTGGGTGTGGCTGGGAGAAAAAGGGCAAGTGGAAGGTGAAGCTGGCCTTGGCTGGGAGGACACACCCCAGAGAAGCCTGCTTCTCTGCGGGATCAGGTGTGTGAGGCAGCATCTGGGGGTGAATTCTCTGCAGGATCAAGCAGCTGGCCACCAAGTGTGAAGCAGCAGAGGCTGAGGCTTGGAGTGTAAGCTTGGGGGTCATCAGAATGTAGATGGTTTAACAAGGCCGTAGCTGGATGACGTCCCCAAGGGGCAGACAAGCAGGGAAGAGATCAGGACGCAGTAGGCGTAGAGTGGACTTTGCCTGGTGCAAGGTGTGTCCCCAGCTCAGCGATTACTGCACAGCAGGTCCCACTCGGGGACTCGGGGTGTGAAGGAGCCAGCTGTCCACCTGTCCAGCTCCATCGTCCGGGTGCGGGATCCAGCCAGCTCGACCTCTATGGAGTGCCCCGGGCCTGGCCTGTGAGCGGGATTAGCCGGTGGGAGACACAGGTACATACCCTCCCAGAGGGCCTCAGCCTTGGAAGGAGAGGAGGTGAGTCAGGAGGCCGTGGAGTGGTTAATCTCTGACACAGGGGAGAGGAGGCGTGGCTTGTTCAGGAGGTAGGCTTAAGGCTTTCCTGGTCCAGTGTGATACAAGTTTCCCTTTAAAATACATTCAAGTTTTTCATTTACTATATGACGTTGGGGGCTGATGTTTGGTTTTCAATCCATTTAAAGAAACTTGGGATGAGGTGCAAAGGGTCCTGGCAGAAATTGCCCTGGCTGCCAAGTTGAAAACCGACTTGCAAGCTTGCAGGTGGGGTGGGCATAGATGAGGAAGCTGGGGCTGAGAGGTGTGGGGGGAGCTTGCCCGAGGCTGCCCCCCAGGCCAGCCACCTGAGCTCCACCTCCATCCTCCCAGGCCTTTCTCCATGTGGGCCCCCAGCCAGTCCCCCCAGGTATGGTTTGTCGGTGCTTCTCTTCCTCCTGGTGGGCGAATTTGGGAGCTCCCCCAAAACAGCTGGGAGCTTTCCAGATGCAAATATCCTATCCGGTCCATTAACTAAAATTGCAGCAAATAAACTATAATCACAAGCCTATTATTAGTGTGGATGTGAGCGTAATTACTCCGTGCAGATTTAGCCTGTCGAAAGGGAGTTTATCTGAATGGGATCTCTACCAGACTCGGAAGGGGCGAGACGTGTGGAGCGAATCAGAAGGGGCACGGCAATACCCGTTATCCCAGTGACGCCACCGGGGTGACCGCTGAGCCTGGCTTGAGGTCATCGTGTATTCGCTCAGCCAGTGAGCATTTCTTAGATGCCTGCTGTATGCTGGGTACCGGTTCGTGAAGCTGGGTACCGGTTCGTGAACTGGGAAATGCAGTGATGATTGGGACATGTGCTGGCCTGACTTTGGGACCCGGCGTTCTCTTATCGGAAAGCAGATGTTGAAAGAAGGACGATTAATCAGGATGATTGAAAACACTCTTGGTGAAATAAAACTGTGGGAGATGACCCAGGGGAAGTCTCTGAAGGAGGGCGCTCTGAGCAGAGACCTGAGAAGGGTGAAACTTGCTCCGATCTGTGGGACACAGGGCCTCTGGGTGCAGACACCTTAGATGGGAACAGGCTCAGGGGCAGGTGCCCTGGGAGGCCAGCGATGGATGGGTCCAGGTGGCGTGTGGAAAATGGCCCGGGGAGAGGGGAGGGGAGAGGGGATGAGAGGAGAGGACAGGAGAGGACAGGAGAGGAGAGGAGAGATGCCAGCTGGAGTGGACATACAGCCTCCGGGACCTCCCAGCAAATTCTCCCTCAGGCTTCCTCTGATCCAAGGACTCTCTTCTTAGCTGAGTGTAACCTCTTCCCTCCTGCTAACCCGGCCTGGATGCAAGGCAGGGCTTTGGGAGGCTGGTAACAGTGGCAGTAACCAGATACCTGTGTCACCTCCTGTGATCCCCCTCACAGCTATCATGGTTATTGTTGTCGTCAGGTGCCATCGAGTCGAGCCCAACTCATAGCGACCCTATGAACAATGGGTCGGAGCCCCGTCCTATCCTGTGCCATCCTCGTCATCTCCGACACGCTTGAGCCCATTGCTACAGCCAGTGTTAATCCTTCTAGTGGAGGGTCTTCCCCTCCTTCGCTGCCCTTCACTGCCTTTCCAAGTATGACATCCCTTTCCAAGGAGTAGACTTTCCTAGCAACATGTCCAAGGTATGTGAGAGGCAGCTACGTCATCTTTGCCTTTAAGGAGCACCCTGGCTGCATCTTCTCCAAGACCTATCTATCTGTTCTTTCGGTAGTCCATGGGATGCAGTACTCTTCTCCAACACCACTGCTCAGAGACTTCATTTCTTCTTTCATTCTTAGGTCAGCTCTCAGATGCATAGTGGGTGATTGGAAAGGATATAGCTTGAATGCATGTTAGTCTTCTTCAAACTGGTATCGCTGCTCTTCAGCACTTCGGAGAGGTCTCTGACAGCAGACATGCCCAAAGCAGTGCGTCCTAAATAAAGACATTGCATTTCTCCATTTTCAGTGCAATAACTGGGGCTCTATTATTAGTGTGGATGTAAGCGTAATTACTCCGTGCAGATTTAGCCTGTTGAAAGGGACTTTGTCTGAATGGGATCTCTACCAGACTTGGAAGGGGCGAGGCGTGTGGAGAGAATCAGAAGCTGCACAGCGCTACCCCGTGTTCCCAGTGACGCCGCTGGGGTGACCGCTGAGCATGGTTTGAGGTCATTCATGTATTTGCTCAGCCAGTGAGCATTTCTTAGATACCTGCTGTATACATCACTAGACTAAGAGCACAAAGCAGGTGATCGGGCAGTGGGATTTGAACTCAAGTCTGAGGGCAGAGTGCCTGCCCAGGTTCACCCCATCCCCAGACCAGACACAGCTGCCTCTCCTTGGCCTGGTGGCTCAGGATGCAGTCACCAGGCCAATCAGCCCTGCTGACCGTAGAGTTTCTTCCCACACCAGCTCTGGGGATGAACATGCTGACAGGTACCCAGAACAGTTTCTGCTTCGGGAAGGAGGGCTGGAGGGAACCAGCAGGGAGAGTTCAGCATCACCTCCACCTTTAGGAGCCCACCTGACAACTGCTCCTGGCTCCATTACCTGCCTGACCCATAGGCCATGGACAAGGTGTCAGGAGCCTGGCCTCAGGTTTGACCAGCCTCCATCCCTCATCTGTAGGATGGGTTAACACAGCTGGATCAGAAAGCAGTGGGGGACTTCCTTTGGAAATGGCTACAAATCACAGTGAACTCATTCACGCATTGTCACAGAATTAGAACTGACTCATAGCTGATGCCTCATTGTGGTTCTGAGGCTGCGAATCACACGGAAGAGGATTGCCTGTCTTTCTCTCTCAGAGCTGCTGGTGGATTAGAACTGCCAGAGAGACGCTCCCTTAGTGTTAACAGCTCAACTTGCCGTGAACGTTCTAGAACCATAACAAGATGGGTTTTATCAACTGCAGGCACTCTCTTCCTGATGCTTTGCACCTGGCCTGGCTTAGCAGCTTTGGACTGTGCTGGGAGGACTGCCCTCACAGTGGCCTGATTTGGGGGTTGCATTTGCTCTGTCCCGCCTTAGAACAGGACATCAGGCTTGAAATGAATATTAAAAGTGACCCCACAAATTGCTGCATTCATACCTGCCATAAATCCCCTTTTATCCAAGTAACCCCTCAGCACTCACCACCTCACCAGGCAGCCTTCATCAAAAACATTTCCCTAGCAGACAGTCTGCCTCACGCTGTTGCCAATGCCCAGCCCCATTCTTCTCAGAGTGGGTGTTCAAGCCAAGTCTATGATACAAGTGTGGTAGAAGCAGGACTGAGCCCACTATCACCTCCTCAGTTGTGGGCATATATATCTTGGATACTCTGACCAGTGAGCCTGAGAGACCTTTTTGCACTGATGACATCTAGCTAAGAGTTTGGGGGTCTGCCCATCTCTCCTGCCTCCTTTAGTGCTGGTGTAGGCACCTGAGCTGGAGCAGGCACTCGAGCCTGGGGTTGGAGGGGTTCTCTCAGCACCCATCATCGTCATCTCACCAATGTATTTACTCTTGTCCTGGGCCTCTCCCCCAGTCAGCTACAATATCACAAGTACAGCATTTGTGAGTGGTTTTTTTCTCTTGTTGACCCGCTGTGTTCTAGGGCCTCAGAGAGTGCTTGCGCGTGGCAGGTAAAGAACCAGCTTGGGCTGAGTGAATGACTGGGTCTGCCCTTGGGATGTTTCAAAGCTGAAGAGAGTACCTACAAACAGGCTTTAGGTGAGGAGCTCGGGGGCCTGCTCCACGGAATGCCCACAGATGCATCGTCCAGGCCCACCATGAGCCCTCTCTACCTGGCCACAGGTGATCACACGGGCCAGCCACAGGTGATGAGGTGCAGCCCCCCACCCCCTGCCAAAGCCCTAGACTGCTTGTGGGCAGCCCCACACTCCCATTACAGCCGAGACCAGCTGGCCACCTCCTCAAATGTGTGACACTCCCCACCACCCCAGGACCCTGCGGAAGAGATGCAAAGAACCTGCCAGAGGCTTGGGTTTGACTACGCCCTCAGAATCTGAACTTGGCCTCCCATACCCTGTCTCAACTCCCTGCCTTCTCTTACCTGTCAGAGGAGAGGCTTGGTAGGGGCACACTCTCACTGAGGTTGGAGGCAGCGGTGGGCTGTGTGTCTCTCGAGGGCCAGGGCCTGGCATGGAGTGGAAGCTCCGTCTTGGGTATCTACTTGTGGCAGGCTTAGCTCCGGGTCAAGGCAGCCATTGGAGCATGAGTCAGCTCGCTGAATCTTTGGAGCAGCCCTTGAAGGAGGTGCCAGCATACAGACAGAAGGTCTAAGACACGGTGCAGTTAAACCGCTAGCCCAGAGTCACACAGCCTATATATAGGACCAGGATCCTGCCCAAGACTGGGGTTTCTCTGCTGGAGACACACATGCAAGGTGAAGTGACTTCTCCTGCACTGGGCAAGTCCCAGCCCTACCCTCACTGTCAGGTGTTCGCTGCATGTCTTCACCCATTTCACAGATTGGGAATTAGAGGCCCAGAGGGGTCCAGTCACTTTCTCAGAGTCATACAGCAAGTTGTTGTTGTTGTTTCTGGGTGCCGTCAAGTCGAGTATGACTCATAACAATCCTATGAACAACAGATCTGAACCTTGGCCTGTCCTGTGCCATCCCCACTCTTCCTGACACACAAGAGCCCATTGTGGCAGTTGCGGTGTCAATCCACCTGGTTGAGGGTCTTTCTCTCCTTCACAGACCCTCAACCCTTCCCAGAATGATGTCCTTCTCCAAGGAATAGCCCCTTCTAGCTACATGTCCATACTATGTGTGGCGAAGCCTCATCATTCTTGCCTGCAAAGAGCACTCCGGCTACACCCTCTCCAAGACATATCTGTTCATTCTCCTGTCCATCCGTGGGATGTTCAGTGCTCTTCTCCAACGCCACAGCTCAAAGGCATCCATTCTTTTCCTCTTATCCCTATTCATGTCCAGCTCTCAGATGCATAGAGAGTGATTGAAAAGACCATGGCCTTATTCAGATGCATGTTAGTCCTCAAACTGACATCATTGCTTCTCAATAATTTGAAAAGGTCCCTAACTGCAGACCTTACCAGTGCAATGCAGCTTCTCATTTCCTGACTTGCTCGTTCGTATACAGCAAGGAAGTGGTGGAATTTGAACCTTGCTCTTCTTTGCTGCCACAATGATCCTTAGTGACTGGGGGAGGGACTTGAGCTGCAGGCACCTCCAGGATCATGGGGGCTGCCCCCTCTCTCAGACCCCAGATAGAGACAGCAGCCCTGAGGTTTCTCCGCCCTGCAAATTATTTACTGGTTCATTCAGTTGCTCTACAGGTTTTCACGAAGTACTTCCAAGGGGTCAGATGGGATAGAGCTGTGGCTCTGTCAGATGCCATCTGCCTGCAGGGAGCTTCTATCCCAATGGGGGAGGTCACACCAAACTGGTGACCAGGTCCGTGATCTCTCCATGTGATAAAGACTTAAGAAAGTGCAAAAGCAAAGGCCCCCAGAGCCTCTGGAAGGGGCTGTCTGTGAATGTGGGGTGAAGAGCACCCTTGGTGAGGGCTGGAGCCCAGGCACAAAAGAGCTTGGGGGTGACAGGAACTGGTAGGTGGCTGGTGGGGCGAGAGCAGCAGGAATGACAGGACACAGCCTGAGGTGAAGGTCAGGATCACCAGGGAGCAGGAGGGAAGAAGTTGGGACATTTTCCCCAGAACCAAGGGTGACACAGCAGAGTCTGAACCAGAGGGTAACCCTGGAGCTGAGGGTTGAATGGATCCCTTAACTGCAGTGTTGATGGTGTGTTAGGGGAGAGTGAAAGTGAAGCCGGGGTGGGGGTTGGGGGGACATCAGTCCCCTGATCACAGGCCTTGTGGAGAAGCTGACCACATGCACAGCTGGTGAAGGGGGCACCCATACCCCAAAGCCTGCACTGTCCAGTGGGCTTTCTTTTATCTACCACTGTACCCTCTGGCCTTGCCCTAGGACACCCACTCTTCAGTTCTGCTTGTGATCCCCCTGTTCCTGGTGTCCCTGTGAGGGTCAGCTCTGTGGAGATCTGGTGTTCATCCTGCCGGAAGTGAGGTGTCAAATGTTTAAAGCCATTCCCTCTGGAATGGGACCCGAGTGTCGCTTGGGCCAGGACAAACCAGGCTGAAAGAAGGCAGGGCCAACTTCCCAGGTTACCAAGCTGACAACCACGCATGAGGTCCCAGCCACAGACGTGGACGCTCCCTCGCGGCCCCTGCCTCCTTGTCCGCTCGCTTTTAGTGTCATGTTTTTAGCCATGTTGTGATGCTGTAATGATCTTCCGTATGATAATCAGGCATGTCGTAGAAATTGTTTAAAATGAAACCAAAGTTAGCCAAGAATTGCAACACTCCGAGAGGCAGCACGTTTAGGCATGCTGCCTTTGGAGAATGTTTCTAATCATACGCATAATCAGTCATATTATTATGCTCTTGGTGAGTATATACTTTTATAAACACAAAAGCTCATTGCCAGTGAGTCAGAACTGATGCCTCTCTCACCTTCCAGTGGGTTTTCAGAGGCTGTGAATTACCCAGGCAGCTGCTGGACTTGAACCAACTGCCTTTGAGTGGACAGCACATCTCCTTACCCCCTGGGCCATCAGAGCTGCCTACACTTTTATAATCTGCTTTTGAAATTTAAAAATTATCAACAGAATGTTTGCAAGCATCGTTGAAAGCTATATAATATCCCATCACATACAGAAATAGTATTAGCTAGTTTCCGAAATAGGACGTTTGCCTTAGTATTTGTGTGAGGTTTTGGTAGCTTGTTGTTATAATGAACATCCTTGAGCTTGAAGCTTAGCCCTCATCTCGGGTACATTTTGGTACGGAAACACTGTCCTTTCATCATTTCAGGCCCGGGTCTGATTGGCTGTGGCAGCACTGCACAGATGGTTGGTCCCCAGGACAGGACCTGGAATCAGACCTGCTCTCCCCGGCAGGGCGGGGTGGGGAGATGGCCTGCTTCCGAGACTGGCAACCACGGTGGGGCCTGGAAGGGTGTGAGGACATGCAGCCCTTGGTGAGGAGACCTGTGCCTGCTGGGAAGGGTCTCCTGGCGAGGACTCTTAATCAGGAGACCCCCGAGAAGTCCAGCAGACAGTGCTTGTAGGACTCTGAAAATACAAGTGGGCTCCAGGCTGGAATCTAGGGCAGAACTCCACATGCCATAAATTGGTCAGCTCCACTTGTTCTGCAGCTTGTGGGAACCCCAAGTCAGGGCTGTTGAGAGGGATGGCAGCTTGGAGCAGGGGTAGGAGCTAGTGGCTGGAGCGGCGTCTCTGAAGCCCTGCTTGGGATGGGGGAGGAAGAAGGGGTGGCTTGTTCAATTCCCACAGCTCAGACCCATAGGACTAGATGTGCCCCTGGGATGCAGGCCCCAGAGCTAGTGGTCTTATGCTGATTTCTCCAACACAGATAATTTGTGGGCCTGTCCTGAGCACCGGAGGTTATTTATCAGCATCCTTGGCCTCTCCCACGGCAGCATGTCTCCTCTTCTCATTGTGGCAGCCAAACACCTCTCTATTGTTGGTTGATGCCCTTGCGTGTGACCCACAGTGACCCCGTGAACAATGGATCTGAACTGTGACCTACCCTCTGCTGTCCTCTCCATCTCTGACTCACTTGAGCCCATTGCTGCAGTCACCGTGTCAGTTTATCCCATCGAGGGCCTTCCTCTCTTTCGCTGACCCTGCACCTTCCCGAGCATGATGTCACTCTCCAAGGAATAGCCTCTCCTAGCAACGTGCCCAAAGTACGTGAGGCGAAGCTTCATCATCTTTGCTTCCACGGAGTACTCTGGCTGCACGTTCTCCAAGACAGATCTGTTCGTTCTTTCAATCGTCCATCAGGTATTCCGTATCTTCTCCAATACCACAGCTCAAAGGCATCAATTTTCCGTCTGCCATCCTTATTCCTTGTCCAGCTCTCAGCTGCACAGGGTGATTGAAAAGACCATGGTCTGAAATGAGCGCGCCTTAGTCCTTCCTCCAGAAGCTCTCTAGACATTGCCAGCTGCCTCCTGGTCAGATAGGAATCTCTGGTTTACTCCTGTTCTGGCCTGGCTGAGGTGCTGACATTGGAGGTGGGCTGAATGGTGAGTGTCGTGCCTGGTAAGAACTGAGAGAAGCTGAGTTGCACCTCTGTCTTGAGAAAATAGGGGCTGTCTTATCTGGAGTGGGACGCTGAGAATCCCTTGGGCCAAACTTGAAATCCCTCACGCAGAGCACCAGTGGTCCCCAAGGAGCACCTTTGGGTCATCACCAAATTGCATGCTTGACTTCATCCTCCCTCATCCTTAGACGCTGGCCCTGGTTCCAACACTGGTCCCCTCAGACTGCCCCGTCAAGGGTCTCCTAGGGACTGCTCAGCAGCTGTGGCCCCTGTGTGTCCAAATCCTTCTGCCTTGGTCTCCAGCACTCTGCCTCTCCTCTTCCCTTAGCCCTGGTCTTCTTGCCTTACCAGCGGCTCCTCAGCCCTCTCCTTTGCTAGATTTGCTCTCGAGTGTCCTTGCCCCCAGATCTCTGGTCTGACCTTCTTTCTTCCCCATATTCTGTGTTCTCTCTCCCACCAGCACTGCTGACTTTAGGACTCAAGTCCTAGCTGGGCCCTTTTCCATGGCCTCTAGGACTCTTCTCTCTGGAGATCCCTTTAAACTAGCTTTAAAAAAATGAGTATATTGGCTCATACATCCTCAAACTCTCATGCTTCTCAAACTTCAGGCATGGCTGGATCCAGAGGCCCCCATGAGGACATTGGGAGTCCCATTTGTCTCCTGCAAAGGCCTCTCTCTCTCAAGCAGTCAGTTTCCTCATTGGTTCAGTCTCAGAAGAGTAGCTCTTCTGTCTCCCCTCCTCCTGGGCCCGCTCCTTAGAGGCCCAGCTTGTGTCGCACATCCGTTCCTGACTAGCCCAGGGACGCGGTGCTCAGCTTGACCAGACCTGGGTTAGGTGTAGAGTCAGCCCCATCTGCACCTTGGGACCAGGAGAGGGGACTTTGAGAAGGAAGGAGGGAAGGCTGGGCAGGGAAGCATGTGACTTTACCACTGCAGGAGTTTAGACCCATGTGTTCCCTTCGTCCAGGAAGGAGCTGTGGCTTTCACATCCTCATGCCTTCCTTGACTAGCCTGGAATGAGCTCAGAGCGAGTGATGCGGCATTTCACAAATGGAGGCCCAAGCAAAGGGGGCGCTGCAGTCCTCGAGCGTCTTCCAGGAAGGCCTGGGTGGGGACCCAGCTGTGGCTGCCCACACATGCTGGGCTGCAGCCGCAACAGCCCACTAACCCCTGTGATTCCTGCAGGGACCAGGAATGAGGCCGAAACCTGTCACCAGCCCCAGAGACAATGCAAGGTGGCAGGAAAGTTGCAAGTGCCTGCCTCTCGTGTGTGGGTGACACAGACCTCCTTCACCCTGCCTTCCTTACCAGTAACAGTGGTGACAGTAGGTGAGATTTTTCAAAGGCATTGGTCTGACCTCATTTCTTGCACCAGCATTTTAATCCTGAGTATCACTGTGAACCTAGGCTGAGGCCAGCCGGCCTGCCCAGAGTCACACAGCTGGAGGTAGAGGTAGCGTGCAAATCTGGTAGCTGGCTCAGAACTCCAAGTCTTACCCACAGGTCCATGCTGCCTGCTGAGAAAGTACAGGACTTGAGGGTTGAGGGGAGATAGAGCATCTGTGGGGTGAAGGGAACCTATAACCCCAGGGCACTCTCACTCCACAGACCCTTTGTCTCTGACCATTCCTGTCTGCACCTGGTCCAGGGTCCTGCGGGCTGCCAGCCCCCAGCCTGCCTGCTGAGTTCAAACACTGCCAAGTCCACCCTCATCCTGTGGTCCTTGAAGATCTGGGCCCACAGAGTCACTCAACAGAAAACCTGGCACAGGTGGCCAGTGGGCCCAGTCCCAGCTCTGACGTCCAGGTTCCCGTTGGCCAGGGCTCTGAGAGCACATCCAGCAATGGCAGCAATTTCACTTCAGTAGCCTGGCAGGGATGCCACTTAGCTCTCCTGAGCCTGGACCCAACCCTGTCCTCCAAGCCGAGGACAAGCCACCGTGGCGATGCTGGGTCCTCTGAAGAGAGGAGATATTGCTGGGCTCCCAGAAGCCCACACGTGTGTCCAAAGATCACCATGCTGTGCCTGCTTCCTGCTCTCTCACCACCCGCTCCAGGGGCCAGGGCCGGGAGGCAGGTTTGGAAAGTCTGTCTCTACAAGATTCTTCCGCTTGGCAAGAAAAAGAACATCTTCCTGTGAAGAAAAAGCCTGTGATTTGGAAACTGGTCATGCAAGACTGTGGTTTTAGCGGATCCATGATTCCGCCTCCCAGACATGATGTTGACCAGGGAACAGGAGCTGCAGAAGGCTGCATGCAGTCTGATTCCATTTCTGTAAAGTTGAAAAAACATGCCCGAGTGTATCTGTCGTTGCTGAATACAGCCCTGTGTAGAAAAATAGTGCAGAGGAGAGTGACACTACAGTGACGGCAACAGGCACACAGGGTTGCTGAGGGAATTGGTGGCTCCATCATGGCTTCTGGGTGTTAGAGGGGTTTTTTGTTGTTATATGCCATCGAGTCGTTTGCGACTCATAGCGACCCTATGCACAACAACCCTAAACCCTGCTCTATCCTGCGCCAACCGCACCGCCTCTAACACACCCATCCCGATTACCCCAGTCACCGAATCAATCCATCTCATAGAGGGTCTTCCCCTCCTGTGCTGTCCCTCCACCCTCCCAAGCATGATGTAACTCTCCAAGGACCCGTCCCTCCTGGCAACATGTCCAAAGTATGTCCGAAGAAGCCCCAGAATCCTTGCCTCCAAGGAGTAGCTTGGTTTAATCCTCTCGAGGATGAATCTGTTTGTTTTCCTGGCAGTCCATGGTACATTCAGTACTCTTCTCCAGCACCACAGCTCAAAAGCATCAACTCTCCTTCTTGGCCTTTTTCCTTGGCACTGACTGGAGCAATAACTCTTGGAGTAATGAGGTACTTTGGTCAGGGAATTTTAGGCCACATCTGAGGATCTTTATAACTTGATAAGATTAATCTTTGTTTCCATGTTGCTGTTGTTGTTGTTATGCACCGTAGAGTTGGTACACAGATGCCTTTGGGATTGCAGCATAGCTTCTTGCCACTAGGCCACCAGAGCTCCCCAGGCTTCCGTGAACTACTTGATATTTTCGTAGTTGTTGTGTACTATACCATCAAATTAGAACTGATTCATAACTGACCCTCCAGGAGGTTTTCAGAGGCTGTAAGTCATATGGGAAGGCTCTCCCACGGCCAGGTGTTAAGGAGCTGCGTTGTAGTCACAAAGGCATGCAGTTCAACCCACCAGCTGCTCTGTGGGAGAAAGATGATCAATCTTCTTATATGCGAGTAAACTACCTCCTAAAACCCACTGGAGGGTCAGCTATGGGTCAGTCCTAACTCAAAGATACGCAACAACAGGCCACCAGAGCTCCTTGATACTGTCTTTAGACATAGACGTAGTGATAAAGGCACAAGAAAATTCATGGAAAGATGTGCTCTGAACAGATAACATAGCTACTCCTGTAGACATTGCAGAGGGGAGGATTGGGGGAGTGGCTGGTCAAATTATTTTTTTTATCATGGTAGCAAACAATTTTATTAATTCTTTCTTAAAATGGCATTTGATAAATTCTCTCTAATGCTTTGACAAATTCTTTTAAGAATGTAGTAAGATTTAGTTCTTCAAAAATGGGAAGATTAAGCAAAAAAAAAAGAAAATAAAATTGTGGGATTTGGAGGGTTTGAGAAATTCAGAGGAACAAAATGTTGATGCTCCCACGACTCCACAGTCAGAGCAGCTGGCAACCCGAGAGCAAGGGAGACGGGGAGGCCCAGGTGGAGACAGACATCTACCCCTGAGAGCCCACGGCTGCCCGCCTGGAGCCTCTGTTCACCCTGTTCCCAACCTCTCTGCCCTTCCTCTATGCCAGCTCTGTGTGTGCCTTTCCCTTTGGAAACAAGCGCTGGCTGCAGGTTGCAGGATTGACTGCGTTTTGTGTTGCTATCTCTGCCTGGCAGCCAGCAGGCTGGAATTTTCCAATGGGTGGGTGGGTGGGGTGTGTGTGTGGGGGGGGAATCCTTGAGTGCAATGCTTCCTTCCTCACTCTTTGCCAGCTGCCTCCTCCTGCCAATCCAGGTTGCTTATGGGGGTTCATGGTGATGGGATGGTGAATGAGGGCATCTCTACAGCAACCAGGATGTGACTGCTGGGGTGAGGGACTATCACAGACAAATACCTCAGGTCCATGGTGCCTGCTGTAACCCCCACCAAAGGTGAGCCTGCAAGTGGGTCAGGGGCCAGCAGTTGCCAGTCCAGAACCACTCTCTCTCCACCTCAAGCTACACTTGGAAGCATTCAGGGGAGTCAGGAAGTCAGACAGCTTGGTCCCCAGTCCTACTGGACTTCTTCCTGTGTGATCTTTGTCCCACCCACATGCTCAGGCTTCTCGTGTGGAGAGTGGGTCTAGTTAATCCTGTCCTCACATGGTGATGCTGAGGGTTTTGCCTGTGATTTGGGGGATACCCAGGCACATGTCCAGGTGGATGCACCCCTTGGCTGGTGACCTCTGTCACTTCTTGAAGGAATGGACATCTGCTCTGAAATCAGGAGACCAGAGTTAGGGCTCAGTTTCCCTGTGCCCCATCCTGTCCTGGACCCTGGGCATCAAAACAGGAAAGGAGCCTGAGGAAGTTACTTGCTATGAGCATTGTCCAGGCCTATTGTCAGGGTTTGGTCAAAGCCTACAATCTTAGCGTTTGTTTCTGGATACTGGGGTCTTTGTCATTTGTCCTGCTTTGGAAGAACATGAACTATAGAGAAATACTCAAGTGTTAATCAGGGGAGAATTCCAGAAGCAGTGAATGTGCTGAGGGGTTTCCTGAGCCCGCTGGGTGGTGGCTCCATGAAGTAAGAAATGAAGCCCAGGAGAGGAACTGCTGTGATCTGCCGTCACAGGCCCACCTTCCCCTCTCTGAG
Source organism: Elephantulus edwardii (assembly GCF_000299155.1). NCBI lineage: Eukaryota > Metazoa > Chordata > Mammalia > Macroscelidea > Macroscelididae > Elephantulus > Elephantulus edwardii. The sequence goes on along the minus strand of NW_006400072.1, from coordinate 1,230,129 downwards.
CCCAGGGCTTCCTCCTCTGTAATATGGAAATGATCAAGTAATTACCACCATGAGGAGCTCCTGAGGGGAGTGTGTCAAGTTCAGGCTTAGGAGCCACAGAGAGCTGGTTTAAGCTGAGACAGCGTTGCAAACAGTTACAAGCTGTGGCTGGATGACCGTGGTCACCTGCGGGATCACTGGGCTTTAGTTTCCTCCTCTGTAAAATGAGACGGTGGTAGTATTATACCTCATTAAGAAATGTCCTGGAAATTGTAATGCGTAAGACTACGACATCTTCACAGGATAAGTGTATCTGTCTGTGATCTGTATCTGGCCGAGATAGCTCGAGGGTTCCTAATTTACAGATGAGGAAACAGAAATGATGGCGATTTCAGCACCCAAAGGTGAGTGAGGTGTGTGGGAGAAAGATGCCTCTGGGGGAATTTGAGTGACTTCCTTCCCGCGGTGCCCTTGCTGCAACCATGCTGGCCTCTCCGTGTTACTCACATGCAGTCTTAGTGCTGTTTCTGCCTCAGGACCTTGACGCTCGCTCTTCTGCCTTAGTGCACCTCCCCTGTTGCTCTTCTGTGCCACCTAGTTGACTCATAACTAACCCTCTAGTGGGTTTTCTGAGGCAATAGATCACAGGGGAGGAAATTGCCTGTCCTTCTGCTGCAGAGCACAGATCTTGATCACTGCCCCTTGCCTAGATCTTCCATTATTCAGGCTCCGTCCATATATACCCTCTGAAAAAGGCCTTTCTTGATCACTCCATCTAATGCACATCTTACCAAATCTTCCCTCCATTTTCTTCCTTCTCTTTTTCACTTTTATGACCATGCAGAATTATATATTTCATTACCCATAATTTCTGTCCTTCACTCTAAGAATATAAGCACCACTTGAGCAGACATCCCCCCCACCCCCGCCCCTGACCTGGCCTTACTCACTGTTAGGTTGCTAATCCGGAAGCTGATCCTGGCCCAGGGGAAAGGCACTGGATGGTATTGAATCAATACCACAGCGGGACAGAAACTCTCCCTAGCCCCACCCTGTCCAACTCCCTTCAGGGACTGATGGGCATAAATGATAATTACTGTGCTAGATGCAGGAGTTCTGGTGGTACAGTGTTTAAAGCATTCATCTGCTTGTACAAACCACCAGCGGCTCTGTGGGATAAAGACAGGTAGTCTGTGTCTGTAATGATTTACAGCCTTGGAAACTTTATGAGACAGTTCTGCTCTGTCCTACAGGGTCACTGTGAGTATTGGCCTGCTGGCAATGAGTTGGATTGGGTTCAGGTTTGTGCAGTGACTGTGTGGCAGGATGTGAGCCCTCCCAGAAAGAGAGCCACCACTTAGATGGCAGAGTCAGGATTATAACTGATCAGCCTGACAGTGGTTCTAATGTCTAGACACTGCTTTTGGCTCAGGAGTCATCCTAGAAAGCAGTATCTTTGCAGGCACCAGGACAGCGCGTGCATTTTAGCAACAGACTTCCAGGTTTCCAGCACTGGCCAGGAAGTGGCCAGCGAGGCTGTGAGCAACCTCCCGTCCTACTGCCAGTGCTCCGTGCTCTGGGCGAGTGTGTGACTTTGCTGCGAGGGCACCATGGGGAGGCCGCGCCTGATGCTGCAGTTGCTATGGCGACGAGCGCCTTGGCGATTGGTCCAGCCCCGCTGCACTACGTTGCTCCTTGAGCGCCCGGGGAAGCTCCGCATGCCCGCCCCTCCTCCGGATGCTGCGAGAACAAACCGGGTGCAGACTCTCCCCAAGCCTACCCTCCTCCTTTTCGCGCCCCTCATGCCGGATAAACAGAAAAGAAAAAGCCCCAGGTGGACTCAGGTAGCAACAAGGCAGATGCCCTGGCCTCACCTGGCGACCATGGTGACTCAACATCCTCGCGGGGCCCTGGGCACAGTGTGAGCCCTGCATGCTGAGGGCCCGCTGCTGCCACCCCTCCACCGCTCCCTCCCCAGCCTCCGTGGATGCGTCCACCACCCCCGGGAATGTGACTCGCTCCCTGGTTCCGTTTTATTCATTTTCTTCCTTTCCGCTCCCTGAGCACCCTGCTCCTTTTTTAACCACGCTGAACCTCCCTTGCTGGAGAGAGAGCAAGACAGGAACACTGACCCCAGGCAGGATGGCTTGCAGAAGACGCTATTTGTGAGTATAAGTCACAGATTTCTGGGGGACTAGAAGTGGTAGAGGGCTCCAGCCTAGCGGGGCTTGGAGCTGGCGTGAGAGGCTGGGAGCTCAGGGAACCCAGTGGCTCCAGAGAAACCTAGACACCAAGCAAGCATGAGAGACGACGCTTGTTTCTTGCGGCAGAGGGGTTTGTCCGTGGTGATGAGGAGGAAAAGACTCTTAGTCAGCAAGTCTCGACCAAGCTGTGAAATTCTCTGTCTCTGAGGACCAGGTGCCTCTTCATTCATATACTGGGTCCCCGGAGTGGCTGCTATCATTTTGGCTTTTGGTATAACCCATGGTTGTGTGTGTTTGTAAATCGCTCTGATGATTATTAGCATGGCAGTGGTCGGCGCTTCGGCCATGCTGATGGAGGGCCTGCATGCAAGCTGATGCAGAGGGCAAGAGGATGTGCCCTCCAGGCAGGAGGGCAGAGGGCAACAGTGCCTCCAGGTGTTCTGTGGGCTGGTGGCTGGATGCCTGTCTGCTGGGCCCAGTGCCAGCCGCTGCTTCAGTCTGCATGGGGCGGTGACATCACAAGGCCTGAGTATTTATGGAAACTGAAGCCTGGGCCTGGTTCAGCCAGGCTTCTCATGGGCAGTAGGCCTCGTATGCTGGCTCTTCTCAAATCCCAGGGGGCTCTCCTGTGTGATCTTCTAGTGTCCATGGCCTTTGCTCACTGGTCCCTTCTCAAGGCCTCCAGACCACGGGGACTGTGGGCCAGCTTTACGCCGCCAGCTGCTAGAGGCAGCCGGCCCAGTTGTATGAAGCTGTTGTGGGTCCTCACACCTTTCATGCTTAGAGAGCTGCGGCTGGTTAGGAAAGGAGGCCTGGAGCAATATGCAGGGGGTACCTCAGGAGCACCCCAAGGCCTCACAATGTACTGGAGCCCCTGAACCATGGCAAAGGCCCCGTGGAGCTCTGAATTACACAGCCCCCACTCTCCTCCAAGGGAGGGGGCAGCTCCTCACTGTTGGAGCATGAAGGAAGGTAAACATACCTCTCTCTGAGTCAGCAGCCCCAGGTGGAAGCCTGTGGGTGAGGGTGGGGGCCTCTTGGGCTGTGTTTTTCACTTGCCATTTTAGTGGAAGAGCACACACGTTGGTTTGTTGATGTGAGCAGTGGCATACTGCAGTTCGCGCTCTGGTGACAAGGCCCTGGCTGTATTTTTGGTAACAAATAGTAAAGCCTTTCCTGGAGCTCCGTAGCAGTCACCAGTCACCAGGAATAGGTCTTCTAAAGGTAGCTGTCTCCTGTCTGTCACACCTTTGCTGCCCCAAGAGCCTGGTGTAAGAGGCCTCCCTGGGGGACTGTGAAACTCTCATGGGGAGTGGACTCACCATTATGATTAAATGCAGCAGCCCGTCTGTAATTAGAGTTCTTGGCCAGAACTTCTGCACTGCTGGGCAGTGTAATCCTCACAGTAGCCTTACCTGGGCAGACTCCTGCTGTAGACTTGGGAAAACTGAGGTCCAGCAAGGATCTCCTGGAGCCATGAACGTCCCTCGAACAGGGGTGGGAAATTTCAGCCCAGGAGCTATATTAGAACCCACTGGCTTTGATTGCGCAGATCTGGAGTAGAGCTCAGGCAAAAAGATTTTTTAATTTCTAAATTATGTTAACGTGTAATTGCTGCTGCTGCTGCTCTGTGTGTTTCTGTTTAGCCTGAAAGCCTTACCCAAGCCCATCCAGGAGTAATCATGCCAGGATACAAATGACAACATATCCCAGCACCCCTCCTTAGAGAGTCTTACCAGTCAGCCTGTGGCCCAGGTGTCCTCTGGCAGGCTTGCTGGCCATGGATTACACCTCTTGTTTACCTGAGAGGGAAGCTGGGCTGCATACATGTGTCAGAAACCAAGCCGTAGCCCCCTATTCCTGTGGGTCTTTTCACCCTTCTCTTTCTCTTTCTCTTTCTCTTTCTCTTTCTCTTTCTCTTTCTCTTTCTCTTTCTCCTTCTCCTTCTCCTTCTCCTTCTCCTTCTCTGTCTCTTTCTTTCTCTTTCTCTTTCTCTTTCTTCTTCTCCTTCTCCTTCTCCTTCTCCTTCTCTTGAGAGTCTTGAAGACTCTCAAGTGTGTAAGGGATGTCAGATGCTTGGGTGGGAAAGGGTTGCCTGAGAAGCAGCTGCTGTTCCTCTGTTTAGAGGAGGGTTTTGAGACCCACAGCAAGCCTTGCCAGTTAAGTTCATGCTTGCTCACCATCTTAACCATTTCAGGCCCCGTGCTCATCCATGTATCTGCTCACATCTTGCTCCCATCACGTACATGTGCATAGATGATGAGGATTTGAGTACATCCGGGGTTTTTAACTTGAATAGTAGCTGAACTCTCAAGCATAACAGCATTAAAGCTGACAACAAGCTGCCCTGTTTGGCTTCCAAACATCCTCCAATCAGCTGCCCGCTGAGTCCCACCAACTGCCGTAAATTCATCGTTATTGACCTACTTTATGAAGGCAGAAGCCAAGGTTTTGAGAAGGCTAGTGTCTTAGGGTGAGTTCTCGAGAGAAATAATATGAGTGAAGCAGAGAGAGAAAAGGAGGGGGCGAGAGAAAGAGGGACAAAAGGAGGGAGGGAGGAAGAGGGAAGGAGGGAGAGAGAGAGAGACAGAGAGACAGAGAGAGCGAGCGAGAGAGAGAAACACCTTATCTCTGGAAATAGCTTGGAGAGGCTAGCAAATCCCATGTGTGTGGGTTAGACCCCAAAGAGAGGCATTTGGGAAGGCTTATGAGTGAAGGTTGACAACAGGCAGGCAGGATCTCAAGCTGCTGGCTTTGGAGGCTGCCAGCTTATGAGTCCAAAGGATGTTGTGGAAGAGCAAGATCACAGGGAACTGGCTTTTAGAGAGTGATGAGTCCAAAGTCAGCAAGGCCGCTGGTTCAAGTAGTTCATACATCCAGGTGCAAATTGGGCCAAAAACTCTGTAGCTTTTGCCTGAGAGTCCAGACAGGTATCCAGTGCAGACCACAGCCCTGAGGAGACATCCCATTAAGCCTTATGGCTGATCTTATCTTTAACATGATGGAGGTCAGAATTTACATGCTCTGCTGAAGAAGGAGGAATAATTGCCTCCTGTACCAGTCAGATCCGATTTGACGGTTGTTGTTGTTATGTGCTGTCGAGTCGTTTGCGACTCATAGCGACCCTATGCACAACAGCCCTAAACCCTGCTCTATCCTGCGCCAACCGCACTGCTTCTGACACACCCATCCCGATTAACCCAGTCACCGAATCAATCCATCTCATAGAGAGTCTTCCCCTCCTGTGCTGTCCCTCCACCCTCCCAAGCATGATGTCCCTCTGATGTCCCTCTCCAAGGACCCGTCCCTCCTGGCAACATGTCCAAAGTATGTCAGACGAAGCCCCAGAATCCTTGCCTCCAAGGAGTTGCTTGGTTTAATCCTCTCCAAGATGAATCTGTTTGTTTTCCTGGCAGTCCATGGTACATTCAATACTCTTCTCCAGCACCACAGCTCAAAGGCATCAACTCTCCTGTCCTCCCTAGTCATTGTCCAACTCTCTGATGCATAACAAGTGATTGCAAAGACCATGGGCTGTATCAGGCACACCTTAGTCTCCAGAGAGACACTGTTGCTCTTGAGTACTTTAGAGAGGTCTCTAACAGCAGACTTTCCCATTGTGATATGCTTTTTGATTTCCTGACTGCTGGTGCCAAGAGTGTTGACTGTGGAGCCGAGCAAACTGAAGCTGTGAACAATCTCAATCTCTTCGCCATCCATCCTGACGCTGCAAATTGGTCCAGTGGTGAGAATCTTTGTCTTCTTGACATTGAGCCTCAGTCCGTACTGAAGGCTGCAGTCCTTGACCTTCCGCAGCAAGTCCATGAGGTCCTCCTCAGTTTCAGCAAGCAGGGTTGATGATTTGACGGTACACACATTAAAAAAAATAATTTACAACACGTGGGACAGTTGCATTATACTGAGGACCATGGATGCTTTAAGATGCAATGTTAACCATCACAGGTGAAGGCTAGTCTACGGTGACACAGCTGTTTCCTGTGATGTGTCTGGGGACAGTGCCCTTTCCCTAGTTTGCTACATGCTACACCTGGATGGGCTTGTCCCTTCTCTGCTATGAAGGGGAGGGAACCATGCCTCCTCCTGCCTCCTGCCCTTGTTTCTTTCTCTGGACCCTCCCAGCCCCGTGAGCGTCTGCTCTGATTACCCTCAGAACAGCAATGACAAATCCAGACACTTGAAGAGGCAGGCAGGTCCCAGCCTGGGACACCACTTGTGGGTGGCACAGAGACTGAGGAGACGGAGACAGCCAGAGCAGGAGAGGGTGAGTTCATCAATGGGCGAAATCACGAGACTGCCAAAATCTAAATCTCAGTTCTTTAGTGAAACTTGCTAACCATTGAGGTCATTTACTGTGCCAACAGCTTAATTAATGGTGTCTTAATTAAGGTCATCCCCCCCTTCACACTGTAACTACCGCAGCACTGATTACCATGTCGTATGGTAACCGCTGCTCTGATGGGCACGCCTGGCCTAGAGGCTAGGCGGCGTGTGAGAGAGGTGTGAGCTTCTCTGTGGACTAGAGCTGGGTGCCCGTTCCCCACGACCACGGCATTCATCTATTCGGGGGCTGCCCATGGGGCCCCCATCCCTCCCTCCATGCCTTGGCCCAGCGGCCGCCTTCCCAGAATGGCTTTCTCTAAACCAGATCCCCACTACAGACCCCACTGATGCGTCCTGGGTGTTCCTGCTGTATTTGTCTCCTTCACTTGTCTCCATCTAACCTGCTGCTGAATAGTAATAGTTCTAGTTTTTCACTTATTGTAATAGAATATGTTATTGTTATTGTTGTTGTTGTTGTTGAGTCAGAACCAACTCATGGCTGGCCCTCCAAGGGGTTTTCAGAGACTATAAATCACAAGAGAGAAGATTGTCTTTAGCTGGTGGATTCAAAGCAAGTACCTTTGGATTGGCAACACAATTCCTTACAACTGTTGTTGTTGTTCTGCGCCATTGAGTCACTTGTGACTCACAGTGAAACCCGCACTGTCCTGAGCCAGTCTCACTGTCTCCAACACACCTATCCCCATTGTCGCAGTTACTCTGTCAGTCCATCTTATCCGAGGTCGTCTTCTCCTGCACTGTTCCCTCCATCCTTCCAAGCATGATATCCTTCTCTAAGCACTGGTCCGTCCTGGCCACTGCCCAAATCAGAGACATCAATTCTTCTGTCATTCTTGGTCACTGTCCAGATCTCTGATGTACAGCAATTAATTGCAAACATAATAGCCTGAATAAGGCACACCTTAGTCTCCAGACTAACATCTTTGCTCTTCAGTACTCTGGAGAGGTACCTGACTGCATATTTTCCCAATGAAGTTTGCCTTTTGATGTTCTGATTGCTGGTGCCAAAGGTGTTGATTTTGGAACCAGGCAAGCTGAAATGGTTAACACCCTCAATCTCATCTATCATAGTGCTTCCATTTGGCCCAGTGGTGAGAATCTTTGCCTTCTCAGTATTGAGCTTCAGTCCACATTGAAGGCTACAGTCCTTGTCTTCCTGCAGCAGGAGCTTCAGATCCTCCTCAGGTTCAGCCAGCAAGGATGTGTCATCAGCTAACACAGGTTGTTGATGAATCTTCCTTCAATCCTAACACCACATTCCTCTTCATAAATTCTAGCCTCCAGAATGATCTGTTCTGCATATAGATGGAAAAGATACGGGACAGGATGCATCCTTGACACACTCTCTTTCTAATTTTGAACCATGTAGTGTTTCCTTACTCCGCTCTAACAACTGTTTCCTCGTCCAGGTATAGGTTTCACATGAGCACAATCATCTGTTCTGGGATTACCATTCTTATGGTTAATCACAGTTTGTTGTGCTCCACACAGTCAAGTGCCTTTGCATAGTCAATGAAACACAGATAGAGATTCTTCTGATACTCTCTGCTTTCAGCCAGGATCCATCTGACCCTGGCAGTGATGTCCCTAGTGCCATTGTTGTTGTTAAGTGCCATTAAGTCCGTTGCGACTCATAGTGACCCTATGTACAACAGCCCTAAACCCTGCTCTATCCTGTGCCAATCGCACTGCCTCTGACATCCCCATCCTGATTACCCTAGGCACTGAATCAATCTACCTCATTGAGGGTCTTCCCCTTCTGCACCATCCCTCCACCCTCCCAAGTATGATGTCCGTCTCCAAGGACCTGCTTACATGTCCAAAGTATGTCAGACAAAGCCCCAGAATCCTTGCCTCCAAGGATCAGCCTCTCTAGGATGTTTAACCCTAGTTTAACCCTCTCTAGGGTGAATCTATTTGTTTTCTTGGCAATCCATGGTATATTCAATACTCTTCTCCAGCATCACAGCTCAAAGGCATCAATTCTCCTTCTGTTCTCCCTAGTCATTGTCCAACTCTTTGATGCATAACAAGTGATTGCAAAGACCATAGCCTGTATCAGACACACCTTAGTCTCAAGAGTAATACCATTGTTCTTCAGTACCCTGGAGAGGTCCCTAACAGCAGACTTTCCCATCACAATATGTTTTTTTATTTCCTGGCTTCTGGTGCCAAGAGTGTTGACCATGGAGCCATCTCAATCTCTTCACCATCCATTCTGATGCTGCCATTTAGTCCAGTGGTGAGAATCTTTATCTTCTTGACATTGAGCCTCAATCCATATTGAAGGCTGCAGTCCTTGACCCTCTGCAGCAAGCATTTCAGGTCCTCCTCAGTTTCAGCAAGCAGGGTTGTGTCATCTGCATAACACAAATTGTTGATAGATCTTCCACCAATCTTGACCCCACATTTTTCCTCATAGAGCCCCGCCTCCTGGATAATCTGTTCTGCATACATGTTGAAGAGGTATGGAGACAGGACACATCCCTGGTGTACGCCCTTCCCAATTCTGAACCATGCAGTGTTTCCCTGCTCTGTTCTGACGATTATCTCTTGGTCCAAGTACAGGTTTCGCATTAGCATGAACAAGTGTTCTGGGATTCCCATTCTTTTCAGAGTCAGCCACAGCTTGTTATGGTCCACACAGTCAAACGCCTTTGCATAATCAATGTAACACAGATATACATTCTTCTGGTATTCCCTGCTTTCAGCTAAGATCCATCTAACATTAGCTACAATATCCCTAGTACCATGACCCCTTCTAAACCCAGCCTGGACTTCTGGAAGTTCTCAGCTGATGTGCTGTTCCAGTCATTTTTGGCTAATCTTCGGTAGAATCTTGCTTGCATGTGAAATCAATGATATTGTTCTATGGTTTCCACACGCTGTTGGGTCACCTTTCTTTGGAATGGGAACAAAAGCCAAGGTAGTGCCATAGCCTCTTCTAAACACAGCTTGTGTTTCTGGTAGTTCTCTGTTCCTTACCACTGTTTTGTGTTGTTGTGTACCGTCGAGTCAGAACCGACCCATAGCTGACCCTCCAGTGGGTTTTCAGAGGCTGTTAATCGCACAGGAGGAGAGTGCCCTTCCTTCTCCCATGGAGCAGCTGGTGGCCTCAAACTGTGTGCCTTCAGGATTGCAATGCAGCTTCTTTCCACTACTCTACTAGAGCTCTCTCCTTACCGCTATCCCACCAATATCTATCATGTAAAATTTGCCATTTTAGCTATTGTAGAAGTACACATTAGTGGCATTCATTAAACTCACTGTATTCTGCCACCATTTCCACATATTTCCAAAACTTTTAATTGCCCCACACTACTCTGAACCCATGAAGAACAACTCCCCATTCCCTCCATTTTCCAGTGCTTGGAATCACTTGTCCACTTTTGTCCCTGTGCATTTGCCTGTTCTAGGTATTTTGTTGCACTGTTTGCTCATTTACTGGTTGGCTGCCACAGAAGGTCAGCTTGGCAAGATCTGTTTCTGCACCACTGTTACCTCCAGCCTCCCGGACTGTGTTACTCAGTGAACTGGCTGAGCAGATGGATCCTATTCCAGGTCTTGCCCTGAGCAGTGAGGAACAGACCTGAGTGAAAAATCTTCTCTGCCTTCTAGGTGCCAGCGGTCCAGGAGAGAGGTGTGCCCAGAAAGGCAACAGAAGAATGAGGTGTGGTCTCCCCAACTTAGGCAGACAGATGCAGGCAGAAGCCACCTTAAAATGAAGGGCGTTTTGCAGGTGGTCACTCTTGGTGTGACAACCACATTGCACTTGTTTGACCTTAATGGTGACCCTGGAAGGTGAAGTTGTTATTACTCCCATTGTTGTTGTTATTTGCATTGTGCAGACTATGTGAATGAGTCACAGAACAGCGTGCCCCACATGACACAGGGGAGCTGGAACTTGAACCCATCGGACTCCCCAAGGCCAGCTCTTAACACTGTTACGCTGTTTTGCTGAATGTGCCTGAGTCTTGCCGGCATCTGAGGAGGAAGTGAGAGATGGGGCTGGAGGTGTGGGCAGGACCCAGTGCCAGGACGACCTTTCCCTGCAGGCTGTGGGCCCTGTGAGTGATGGAAGAGTCTGGGGGTGTGGTTAGATGGCGGGGCTACAGGGGAGTTGTGAGGGGCGAGGCTGGGTGGGAGAGCAGAGGCGAGATCAGTGGTGTGCTTCCCAGGCCTTTTCTATGTCCACAGCAGAGCGGCATCTCGGACTTGAACCTCACTTGGTAGACAGGAAATATTCGGGAGGGAAGCAGCAGTGGTGGTGAGGGCTGGTGTAGATGTGCTCTGCCCACCACCACAGCAGGCTCTAAACCAGCTGATTCTGTGACCTGAGGCCTGTGCCAGCTGCCCGAGGACTGTGAAGGTGAAGAAAGGACAGACACAGAGGGCTGGAGACCCCCCGATCCTGCCTCCATCCGCTGACCCTGGCCTGGAATGGAGTGTCTGTGCCCTCCTTTCCTGTGGCTGTGACCAGTCCTGCCATCAGCTGCCTTGCCTTCTGTGGACGGAGCCCAGCAGCTGATCTCATGGATGAGGTTGCTTGTGTCACTACCAGTGGGAGCCCAAGAGGCACTGTCAGTGGACAGACAGATAGACATGGGCTGCAGTACTGACAGGGCCATCACCAGGCTCACGGAGCCACCTGCCCTCAGCACATTGTCACTGCAGCTGCTGCCTGCCTGGCCTCATACTAACTCACCCTTCTTTCTCCCCTACCTGTACTTAGGATGCTCCGGAGACACTGTATGTCTCTCTGTATGTCCCTGAAGGACAGACGGCTGATGGCACCTTCTACCCCTGATGTCTGGCCCTCTCTGGGCCTGTGTCCTCTTCTTCCAGGACAGATCAGCAGGGCCGACTCCTCCCCATCCCCAGCTATGCCGGGATGCCCCATGGGGTGGGGGAGCACCAATGTCACGTGTTACTGTGGTTATCACTCCTCTTGCTGAGCACTGACCCACTGCCTTCCTCTGCTCTGCTCTCTGTGCACCCCCTTGGTCTACCTGCCTGCAACATTCTCTTTTTTTGTTTCACTCACCTCCACTACACCATCAGGGTCCAGTCTACATTCTGTGCGCCTGCTGACACCTCAGGTAGGAATGCCTGTTCCCCTCTCATCTCAGACCCAAGAGGCCCACAGACTCCTTCTAAATCCCCTCAGACAAAAACAGTTGCCCTTCTGGCACCCTATATAATTTTTTTGTAATTTTTTCCATAATTATTAATTTTAATGAAAATTTACAGAGATTTTGGATTTCCATTTATTCATTGTTGTACTTTTCTCCCTGCCCACCCCACTCCCAGTTCATTCTTCTCTTTGAAAAGTAAAAGAAAAATTCTTTCATTGTTATTCAATCCCTCCTCCTAAGTCCACTTCACTATGCAGCCTTCGTTCTGGACTCATGTCATAATAATAATACCTAATCATATATGCCTTTTAAAGAATTCTCTCTCTCATCTGTTTCAGTGCAGTATACATTATTGAACCCATCTTTCTCAGACTCCCCCTCCACCCCTATGTCAGTTCTGTTTTACAACAGTGGCACTATGCAGTATTTGCCCTTTTGTGACTGAGATACTTCACTCAGCATAATGTCCTCCAGGATCACCCATTTTGAATAATATTGCATGAGTTCGTTGTTTTTCAATGCAGCGTAGTAATCCATTGTGTGAATATACCACAGCTTCTCTATCCATTTGTTTGTTGATGGGCACTTGTTTCCAACTCTTTGCTATTGTGAACAAAGGCGTGATAAACATAGGTGTACATATATCTGCTTGGGTGGTGGTTATAGTTTCTGTGGGGTATATTCCCAGTAGTGTATATTCCCAGTAGTGGAATTGCTGGGTCAAATGGCATTTCTATTTGCAACTTTTTGAAAAAGCGCCATACAGCCTTCCTTAGTGGCTGCACCATTTTACACTTCCACCAACAGTGAAGAAGGGTTCCAATTTCTCCACATCCTTGCCAGCTTTTGATGTTTGACCCTATATCATTTTTGTCAGGAGCAACCTTCTTGTCTGCCTTTCCCCAACCAGGCTCTGCCTCGTTCCCCAGGCTCCATCTCAGGGCTTACCCAGATGAGTGAGCCCCAGCCAAACCTGATCAAGGCAGGCCTGAGTAGTGATGCTCAGCTCACCACTTGGCCCCGCCCCAGGAAACCCTAACCTGAACTCATGGGCAGCGGAGTCTGGGCACAGGAGGCCCACAGCTGCTTCTGCTGCATCAGCAGGGTTTCTGTGCCATATTAGCACTGCAGACACAGAAGGCTGAGGTGCTCAGGGTTCTGGACCCTCGCGATGCCATGAAAACACAGGGAGTGCCAGGGCAGAACAGGTGTTCATCATAGTTTTCATCGTAAAACTCATACCTGTGTGTATCTTTTATGTTTTCACTTAGCTGTTGAAACTCAGTGACCTTATAAGCCAGAGGAGAATTGTCCCATGGGGTTTCTGAGGTTGTAACCTTTCACCTTTCACCTGTGGAGCAGCTGGTAGGTTAGAATTGCCAACCCTTTGGCAGCAGCCAAGAAAGAGCTTACCTTCTGTGCACCACAACTCTGGTGGTCTACACCATAGGGTATTGCACTTTTAACCCGAAGGTGTCTGGTTTGAATCCACCTGCTGCTCTGTGGGGAAAAGATGAACAGTCTCCAGTCATGTGAATCACTACCTCTGAAAACCCACTGGAGAGTCAGCTATGAGGCAGTTCTGATTCAGCGGCAATGAATTTGAGTTTTGGGTTTGATGTCATTGAAAGATAATTCAGTTCCACACAGAAAAGTCTGCACACAGTGCAAAGTGGGCTCCTGTGCCTAGCAGGAATGGGGACCTTTAAGACTGTACTCTGCCAGCAGGCCTCAGAGGGCAGGTGACTGCTGGAGCAGGGTCTCACCCACCCTCCCCTGAGGCCTTCCCTGAGGCCCTGGGTCGGCCTGCCCACTGACCTGCCCGCTGCTCCCATGTACCCTCTTCCCAGTCCCACCTCATTCTCCACCAGCTCCTCTCTCCCCCTCAGCCTTCTTCCGCGTCAACAGCTTGAAGCCAAGAAAGAGACAACTGAACATTCCTTCAAATGCCATGTTGAGGATAAAAAGAAAAAGCAGTACTTATAGTGCCACTGTTGTAGAATGGGACTGACATCAGGGTTGGGGTAAGACTGAGAAAAACTGGATAAATTATGTATACTGCATTGAAACAGATGAGGGAGAGAACAATTTAAAAGCAATATATGATAGGGTATTAGGGTTATCACAAGAGTCCAGAATGAAGGTTGCATAATGGAGTGTACTTGGGGGGGATTGTATAATGAAGGAATTTTTCTTTTGAAGAGAAGAGCAAACTGGAGGGGAGGGGTTGGCAGGGAGAAAAGTACAACGATATATGAATGGAAATCCAAAAATCTCTGTAAATGTTCATTAAAATTAATAAGATAATTTTTTAAAAAATTAAAAGGTTAGGGGAAACAAATAAGCTTCAAGTGTTTTTCATCCAGCAAATGAACTGTCCAATGAATTCATTTCCGGAATATTGACTTGTCACCGATTGAGGTAGAGCCGAGACCCAGTGGGGCGAGTGGTCAGGAAGGAGCCAGTGCCCAAGCGAGGGTCCTGGAGGCCAGGCATGGCTGGTGTGGCCTTGGAACTCACCACGTCTGAGGGGATGGGACTGGACCCTGTGCAAAGGTTCTGGCCGCTTGTGTTTATGGGGTGTCTGAGGGAGACCTCAGAGGACAGGGCTCTAAGGCGTGGCTGGACCAGATGCCCTGGCCCCTCTTATCTCATCATAGCCCAGGAACTTTTTAGCAAAACCTGGCCTTACTGGGCCAGGACCATAGCTCTGAGCTCCAGGACAAAGTGCTCTGTTAGGAAAACAGTGGCTGATCTGAGTGTGGTTAATTACAAGATGTTTTCTAGGCTCTGGCAGTTTAAATCCCCACCAATTGGTCCTCAGCATCTGTTTGGAGTAGGCAATAAGGAAAGTAATGCATTTGTAATCACCACGCTCCACAGTGAACCTTGTAGCCCATCCCCCCGCAGCCCCGGCTGGGCATTGTGATAAGACAGAGCCTTTTTCTTTCTTCTTCATATTTATTTTACATGATCAAAGAGGAACATGCTCCCAGCTAAACTCAGTCTGGACAGACCTGGCTTCAGATGGCCTTCTGAGCCCCCAGAACACCATCCTGGATCAAATGGCAATCCCTGGCCAACTGGTTGGAGCCCAGGCTGCTAGATATCAAGACTGCTTTGGAAGAGCTCCCAAGATCTAGCAGAGGTGGAGGGTGTAATGTGCCATTGAATTGAACCGATCCTGGCTGACCCTCCAGTGTGTTTTTGGAGGCTGTAAATTGCACAGGAGGAGAGAGTCCATCTTCCTCATACAAAGCAGCTAGTGCAATTGAACCTCCTGCCTCTGGGTTGCCAGTATAGCTCCTTACCAGAGGTCGGAGCCAAGCTATTCAGCTAACCAAGGCCTTCCTTGCACTTCCTCCTACCTGGGGGCCTAGCTACCTTCCAAAGAGCTCCTTGGGTGTTGCCCCTTACTCATGGTTCAGGGGTTGTGTGTCTCAGGACAGATTACTTAACCTTTCTGAGCCTAAATTCCTTTTTCTGTAAAATAGGGCTGATAATGCCGACTTTGTCACGAAGATTCCATGAGATCGTTAAGTGCCACAGAGTTGGCTCACAGCGACCCTGTGAGCAGCACCTCAGAGCCTGCCCTGTCCTGCACATCCCCATGACCTCGTGTTCTGGCCCCTTGTTGCAGTCACTGTATTGGTCCATCTTTTTTGTGTTCTTCCTCCCTTTTGTGGACCTTTCCTGGCATGATGTCTTTTTCCAAGGACTAGTCCCTGCTGACAACATGTCCAAGGTATGTGAAACGAACTTGCATCATCCTTACCTTTAAGGGGCATCCTGACTCCAAAGCAGATTTGTCTGTTGGCAGTCTGTGTTGTATTCGGTACTCTTGTACAGCACCACAATTCTACTTTAGTTACCCTTATTCAGATGCATAGGAATCAATTGAAAGTATCATGACTTGGATCAGGCACACCTCAAACTGGTATTCTTGCTCTTTGGCACTTTGGAGAGGTCTTTGACAGCAGATTTTCCCATTACAACATGTCTCTTGATTTCTTGACTGCTACAATCAGGGGAGTTCATCATGGATCCAAGTAAGATAAAGTTGTTGACAGTTTCAGTTATTTCTCCATCGATTTTGATGTTGCCTATTGGTCCAGTGGTGAAGATTTGTGTGTGTGTGTGTGTGTGTGTGTTTAATTATACTAGTTTACTTACAAAATTAAAACATTTTCTTGATGTTGAGTTGTAATTCATACTGGAGGCTGTAGTCTTTGATCTTTTAAAAAACTTTTTTTATACTGGTTTACTTACAAAGCCCATATACATTGTCTTTGACACTGAATCTTTCCAATTTCCTTTACCCACCCATCAAATTATGTGACCCTATGATTACCCTCACTCTCTGCCCATCCCTACCCAGTGTTCATAGCAGCATTATTCACCATCGCAAGAACATGGAAACAGCCCATATGTCCAACCATAATCGAATGGCTTGAGAAACTGTGCTACATTCATACGATGGAATACTATGCAGCACTCAGGAGCAATGATTTTGTAAATTACTATCTGACTTGAGAGGGACTGGAGAACATTATGCAGTGTGAACTAACTCAGTCCCATAAGGAAAAGTACTGCATAAGACCATTATTGTGGAAATAGAAAGATAACTAGTTGAACAAGTGTGAGGATTTAAAGGAGGGAGGAAATCTTTTGTAGTAAGTACTTCAAGGATTCTTCACTTTCTGCAAGCAAGGCTATGCCGTCTGCATAACACAGGTTATTGAGTCTTCCTCTGATCCTGATGTCATGTTGTTCTTTACAGAGTTGAGATTCTTGAATGATTTGCTCAGCATCCAGGTTGAATAGGTATGGAGAAAGGATACAGCTCTGACGAGCACATTTTCTGATTTTGAACCATTCAGTGAGACAGTACA
This sequence comes from Elephantulus edwardii, assembly GCF_000299155.1. Classification (NCBI taxonomy): domain Eukaryota; kingdom Metazoa; phylum Chordata; class Mammalia; order Macroscelidea; family Macroscelididae; genus Elephantulus; species Elephantulus edwardii. Next base: position 1,213,557 of record NW_006400072.1, on the reverse strand, counting down.
GCTATTAATAGGGTTTCCGTTCCCTTCCTCCTCTGGGTTCACTGTACAAGCCCAGGCTTCCTGCCCGGCTGGGACTGAGAAACATGCACACCTGGCAAGGGGAAGGAAACCTGGCTGGAGTGGAGGCGTGAGGTACCCAGGGGCCTTTATGTGACAGAAACTCAAGTCAGAGGGATTGTAATGGTCATCATTAGCTGCCATCTAATTGTCCTGACTCTCAGCAATTCCATGCATGACGAGATTAGCCCATTGTGATCATGAGGTGTTTAATAGCTGGTGACTGCAGAAAACCCCAGGGCCTGCATTTCGCGGGGCTGGCTGCAGAGTCTCCAGGCGTCTTTCTCCTTCCCTTTCCCTGCTTTTCCCCTGAGGTAGTTTGGGTTGTTTTGTTTTGTTTTGTTTTTTCCTGTGGAAGCCCCTGTTCATTCCTCCTGGAATTCAGTCCCGCTGCTCAGGCGTCTCCAGGGTGTGCCTGTTGGCTGCCCCAGGTGGTGGATGGTGGGGTGAGAAGCAGGATTCATACGTGTGCTGTGGGTGTAATACTGGATGGAAAGAAGCCAGTGGTTTTACCTAAAATTCAGGGGCCACACTGATCAGTTTGCATCAAGTTTGTATCAGTTTGTTCAAGATCTCAATTCAGAATGTTGTAGAGTCCCTCTGTGACCAGTCTGCTCAGGCGCCTGGTGGACAAGGCCAGCCGTTCTCGACCCTACCAGGCTCTGGCCCCTCAGCCCAGCTCAAGGCTTGGACTCAGTGTCTGTGTTAAGAGAGCGACCATTAGGTGCTGAGCTGCCTGTGAGCCCACGTGGGCCCACAGTGCTCTGGCGCCTGGTACTTCTCCAGGCTCATTGCCCCCTCCCCAGCTGGTGCATCCCATTGCCCCCTCCTCGGCTGGCATATCTAACTGCCCCCTCCCTGGATGGCTTATCTCACTACCTCCTCCCCGGCTGGCACATCTCTCTTTGCCAACTGGGGCCTATAAACAGGAACCCTTTTCCTTGCCATCTCCTCTTTTCTCTTTCCCCAGCGGTATGTGTGTATTAAAGCAAAAAGAAAAGGTTGCCTGGGGCATCATTCATTAACCAAGGAGACTCCTCATGTATTTCCTGTGGATGCCATGTCCCTTCTCCAGGCCCTTCAGGAGGGAATGCTCGCCAGCTGGGCGGAACCTCCTTAGAGGAGAGCAGTGTGGACTGAGGTTGAACGCAGGGTCCTAAGACAGGGTGACTGGTAGCTAACTTGCTGCAGGTTCTTACACCCCCATTTGTCTAATGGGTTCTTCCTGTCCCGTGGGGACAAAAAGACAAGTGCTAGACAGCATCACCAGGCCCTCAGGCAAGAGCGTTTTTCAGAGGGCCAGAGGCTCTGCATCACAGGCCTGGAGATCTGTCCAGAGAAGCTGGAGCTCAGAGAGGGAGACGGCACAATTCCAGAACCCCAGCAAGTCTGGGAGTGGTCCTGAATAAGCTGATGGTGCTTCCTGTTCTAGCCAGCCCTCTGTGGACCCCACGCCCCAGTAGGTTGCCTCATGTTCACATAGTTGCCTCTCTTCTGGAGCTTAGGGATAGAGTAGTCTACGGACCAGGACCCAAGAGTGGGATAGAGGGAATTGCGGCTTTGCCTCTGCTCTGCCTCATTCTGTCCACTGAATGCTGCCCATTAGGTTTCAGACAAGGGCCCCTTCCAGAGAGCCATGGGCCCAGACAGGCAGACGAGCCAGAAGGAGGGACTCCTTTTTAAAAATTGGTTTTCATTCACTCATTCATATATATTTTTACTTTGACCAAGAGGCAGTAGTCAGAACAGAGCAGGG
>NW_006400072.1:1203798-1210904 GCF_000299155.1 Elephantulus edwardii | reverse complement strand
TGTGTCAGAGGCAATGCGATTGGCACAGGATAGAGCAGGGTTTAGCGCTGTTGTACATAGGGTCGCTATGAGTCGCAAATGACTCGACAGCACATAACAACAACAACTATTAATACACCAGTGCCATTCATCACAACATCTCATTAAGTCCTCACTGTACCCTGGTTTTCCCTTCACCCTAATCTCGGATGCCCCAGTTTTTTTTCCTTCTTCCTCACCCCCTCAATCTGCCTCTCTCCTTCTCCCTTTCCCCCCTCCCCATTTGATCAGCTTTTCTTACTTTGTTCCAAGTTGTTAACTGCAATACACATTTTATCTGTTCAGGGAGGTGGGTGTTTTCTTCAAGGCTGCCAACCCATGCACAGAAAGCCAGCTGTGGAGCTGGCTTGAGCATGGTGGCTCACCTCCTCATCCTGATCCTTTCATCTTCACTGGCCTGGGACCAGATCTGGTGGAGGATTCTGTCTGCTCCCTGCCTCTCCCCACCCTCACATGTGGCCCTGACTCTCCAGCCACATCAGGCTACACTGTGTGGTGGACAATCACAGTGCCCCCTCTGGCCCCTGCCCTTTACAAGGGTTTCTCCGGGACACTCTTCTCCAGGGCCAGCTCCCGTGAAGCCATGCTGCCCAGCACCCTGGCATCTTAGCATGGCGTATAGCACTCCTGCTGAGACCATGGATGACCATGTGTCCTGAGCTATTTATCCTCCCACTTCCCACCACATGTGCACCCACCAGGAGCAACACTGGCTGCTCTGTTAACATATGAAGATTGGCCAAGGGATGGAGAAACCCAGGAGGGCTCCATGGAGGAGATGGCATTTGAGCCAAGTCTTCATGAAAAACAGAGCCTGGCAGACGCTCAGTGAATGCTTTGTCACATGAGCGAAGGATGTGCCACGTGGTGCCATTTGGGCTGAAGCTTATCCTTTCATTCTAAATTCCTTCTCCACACGGCCCTACACGTCAGGCAGAGGAGAGAGAAGAGCCATGGGCAGTAGGAGGTAGGAGCAGGGGTGCCTGGGGATCTGGCCTGGGTAGTGACAGTGCTGTTGCTGGGGAGGTGGCAGTGCTGACCATGACTTAGAGTGGACAGTCTTGGAAGCATGGAACTGAGTGAGGCTGGAGCTTGGGAGGAGGAGGAGGGCAGGCTCAGGACCGATGGTGAATGTTCTTGGTGCCAAAGTGAAGAGGGCCTGGGAAGAGGTGACCTTCCCAGGAGGCTGGGCTCTTCCCCACTCACATCAGCAAGGACTCTACCCCACCGTCCACCTGCTCAACAGGCACTCAGGGCTCAGCTCTATCCAGCTGTCCACGGGCAGGCTCCCTGAAGCTGCTGTAGCCGGCAGCCTGCCCTGTGGGCTGCAGGCGCCAAGGCCTCCCAAAAAGGTTCAGCCATCTGCTGGGAGGGTGCTCTGTGTCCCTGGCAGAGAGCAGACGCCTGGGAACAGCATGCTGTGACGGCATCTTGCGCCCTGAAGTGGCAACTTCACACTGGCAGCAGTCAGGCTGAGCATCCCCCCTCATCATGCGTGGAGGAGCAGCTGAGGCTTCCTGTTCATGCAGGGACCACACCCCCTGACCATGAGGAGCTTGCCTCCAGCCCCCATTCCTCCCTCTCACCAGGCATCAGGACAGGCCCCTGTGAACAGCCCTGAAGGCCAGAGCACTTCACACACAGAGCTGAGGCCTAGTGCAGGCAGGGTCCTCCAGCCAGCCCCACAGCCCAGGGTCCATGTCTCCTCCCTGCGGCCTGCCCCTTCCCATGCGCTCACCACTGCAGGAAGGGCTGGCCTCCAGTTGCTGTGTGGCTGTGGACAGCACCTGTACTCCTGGGCCTGGGAGTGGGAGGAGTGCCCACCTCATGAGTTGTTGGGAAAGTAGGGGTGCTATGGGCAGGTACAGTGCCCAAGGCACCTGATCGTGGGCTCCTGGTGGTCAGTGTGCTCCTGGCACACAGTGGCATCAGGCACTCAATGTACGTGGTGAGGACACACGGTAAGCACACAGTAGGTACTTTACACACTCCTGGTGGTCTCCTGGCAGGGGTCACTGGCCACACTACGTGTATCACCCTGTGATTGTGCATCTTCTATGAGTACAACGGTCTGTGTATGTCAAGTATGTGGGTTGTGCTTTGAGAGACAAGAGTGTAGGGGGGGAGTATATGATGCGGGGTTGTATCACCTGTAATATGTGTTCTCATCCGATGGTGTGGGCCTGGGCCCAAGAGCATTTTAGCAGGAGGAAGGGTCCATGTGCACGTTGGAAACTGTAGGATGTGGCCGCAGCCCCCCTGCAGAGGCCAGGCCTCCTATGCTCAGTGTTGCTCACCACACCTCCTGGTGGTTCCTGTGTGAATGACCAGGTCAGCAGGGCTCCCTTGCCCTGCCGTTCCACACCCACCCAGGAAGGGCTGTGGAGCCCAGACCGCTGCCTCTTACCTGGAAGCTGTCTTCAGAGGTTGCCTGATTTACCAGTTCTTTGTCCACGTAAGAAGGAGCTGGGACGGGACCAGGGTGTTCACGAGGGGAGGGTATGTGGTCTTGGTGATGTGGGCGCGTGATATAGCTGGGCAAAAGAGGATTCTCCTGCATTGGCCATCAAAGAAGACAAGGACTATGTGTCCAGAACAAGAGAAGGAAGTGTATGCATATGCTTGTAATACCTGTATGTTTGTATTTACATAACTACAGCTCTTAGAAGTACTTCCTTGTAGATGCACAAGACGCTTGGACAGAATCTTCTCCGTGTGTGGAGGGGCATTTGGTGGTTGAGGAGCAGGGGAGACAGAAACTGCCCATTAGGTGTCTTTTTATTTTGCTTTTGAACCATGTAAATTCATTTAGCTACTTAAAGTTATATTTTTAAAATAGTGTGACCTGCTAGTTTTAGAACTAATTAATTAGATTGCTCTCTAAACATCCCACAGGAGCAACCTCTGTGAGAGGCATCCACAGAGCCCCCTCCACTCAACGAGCCCCCAGCGCTAAGGCCAGTGGACTGTGATAGATTCCTCGCACCTCAGGGGTGGGCAGGTTAGAGTGGAGGGCGGGGGGCTGACCTCCAAGACTGAAAGCAGAAGTGTGGTGGGACCACCTACAAGCTGAGAAGCCTTAGGCAGGTCTCTGCCTCACTGAGCCTTGCTTTTCTCATCTGTAACATGAGAGAGTATGCAGATGACATAACTTTGCTTGCGGAAACTGAGGAGGACCTGAAGTGCTTGCTGCAGAGGTCAAGAACTGCAGCCTTCAATATGGATTAAGGCTCAATATCAAGAAGACAAAGATTCTCACCCCTGGGCCCATTGACAGTATCAGGATGGATGGTGAAGAGATTGAGATTGTCCGCAGCTTTAGTTTGCTTGGCTCCACAGTCAACACTCTTGGCACCAGCAGCCAGGAAATTAAAAGATATATTGCGATGGGAAAGTCTGCTGTTAGGGACCTCTCCAAAGTGCTGAAGAGCAATGATGCCACTCTGGAGACTAAGGTGCACCTGGAACAGGTCATGGTCTTTGCAATCAGTTGTTATGCATCAGAGAGTTGGACAGTGACTAGGGAGGATAGAAGGAGAATTGATGCCTTTGAGCTGTGGTGCTGGAGAAGAATATTGAATATACCATGGACTGCTAGGAAAACAAACAGGTTTATGCTGGGGAGGGTTAAACCAGATTGCTCCTTGGAGGCAAGGATTCTGAGGCTTTGTCTGACATATTTTGGACATGTTGCAAGGAGGAACCAGTCCTTGGAGAAGGACATCATGCTTGGGAGGGTGGAGGGACAGCACAGGAGGGGAAGGGCTTCTATGAGGTGGATTGATTCAGTGACTGGGATAATCGGGGTGGGTGTGTGGAGACAGTGAAATTGGCACAGGACAGAGCAGGGTTTAGGGCTCTTGTACTTAGGGTCACTATGAGTGGCAAGCGACTCGACGACACATAACAACAACAGCAACAAAATGGGAGTGAGGAAGTCAAGCTCCCAGCAAGCTTGAGGATTCTGTGAACCCATTCACAGGCCTGATGTACAGGAGGGGAGGGGAAACCTCAGGGAAGGGACTTCGATAAGGGCAGGTAGGTCCCAGCAAGTTCATGGGGAAAATGCCTGTCCCCTGAAAGGGGAGCTAGGCCAGTGCCAGTCGACTCGTGCAGGACTGGGAGTGAGGACTAGGGGCTGCAGGCTCACCCCTCTGAGAAGGCCTAAGGCATCTCTTTGCTCACTTCCTGCTGTGAAGTGGGCTATCAGGAAACAGGATGTGGTGTCCTCAACTCAGCCTCTCATGAGACCAGCACCCATCCCTCACCCCTTCATCCACGTTTGGCAGTCCACACTGGTTCTGGACACCGTTGGGTGATGCCTCTAAAGAAGAGAATTCCTGTGGAACCCTTGGAGTCATAGATTAAGCCATGTGGGGAAAATCTTGGTGGAGTTTCTTGGCAGGTGCGGGGGGCCCTGTGGGCCTCTCTCTCCCAGTCGGGCCTCTCAGAGGCAGAAGGAGAATTGATGCCTTTGAGCTGTGGTGCTGGAGAAGAGTATTGAGAATACCATGGACTGCTAGGAAAACAGATTTGTCCTGGAAAGGGCTAAACCGGGTGGCTCCTTGGAGGCAAGGATTCTGAGGCTCCGTCTAACATACTTTGGACATGTTGTGAGGAGAGACCGGTCCTTGGAGAGGGACATCATGCTTGGGAGGGTGGAGGGACAGCGCAGGAAAGGAAGGCCCTCTATGAGGTGGATTGATTCAGTGACTGGGATAATTGGGATGGGAGTGTCAGAGACGGTGCGATTGGCACAGGACAGAGCGGGGTTTAGGGCTCTTGTACATAGGGTTGCTATGAGTCGCAAGCGACTCGATGGCACATAACAACATGCTATATAAAGCTCCAGACATTTAATTTCCTGGCTGCTGGTGCCAAGAGTGTTGATTGTGGAGCCAACCAAACTAAAGCTGTGAATAATCTCAATCTCTTCATCATATATCATGATGCTGTCAATCGGCCGACTGCTGAGAATCTTTGTTTTCTTGATATTGAGCCTCAATCTGCATTGAAGGCTGCAGTCCTTGACCTTCTGCAGCAAGTGCTTCAGGTCTCCTCCTCAGTTTCAGCAAGCAGGGTTGTGTCATCTGCATAACGCAGATTGTTGATGAGTCTTCCTTCAATCCTGATGCCACATTTCTCCTCATAGAGCCTAGCCTTGTGGATAATCTGCTCTGCATATATATTGAAAAGTATGGAGATAGGACACATCCCTGGCGTACACCCTTCCCAATTTTGAACCATGCCGTGTTTCCTTGCCCTGTTCTGACGACTGCCTCCTGATCCAAGTATAGATTTCGCATTAGCACGATTAAGTGTTCTGGGATTCTCGTTCTTCTCAGAGTCAGCCACAGTTGTGATCCACACAAACACCTTTGTATAGTCAATGAAGCACAGATAGACATTCCTCTGGTATTCCCTTCTTTCAGCCAAAATCCATCTAACATTAGCTACAATATCCCTAGTATCACAACCCCTTCTAAACCCAGCCTGCACTTCTGGTAGTTCTCTGTTGATGTGTTGCTCCAGTGGTTTTTGGATAATCTTCAGCAGAATCTTGCTTGCATGTGATATTAATGATAATGTTCGTTAATTTCCACACTTTGTAGGATCACCTTTCTTTGGAATGGGAACAAATATAGATCTCTTCCAGTCAGTTGGCCAAGTGGTTGTACTCCATATTTCTTGACACAACTTGTTGAGCACATCTAGGGTAGCATCTGTTAGTTGAACTATGTCAATTGGTTTACCGTCAATCCTGGAGCCTTATTATTTTTTTTTTTTGCCAATTCTTTCAAGGCTCTTGCTTATATGTTGTTTCATATAATTCTTCTGTGTCTGCCAATTCCTTTTGGTACAGTGACTCTGTATACTCTTTCCATCTTCTTTTAATACTTCCTGGATCATTTAATATTCTGCCCAAAGCATCCTTAAGTATTGCAACTCGGGGCTTGAATTTGTTCTTCAGTTTCTTGAGCTTAAGAAATGCTGAGTGAGTTAGGCCCCTTTGATTTTCTAACTCCAGCTCTGGTCAGCTCCTTAGTATCTTGATTTCTTCCCTCTGCTTTGGCTTCAGAGTCTCCTCTGACATCCTTCTTGGTCTTTTCTTCCTCCTCTGTCTTTGTAATGACCTTTTTCATTCTTCCTGGGCGATATTCTTGATATCCTCCTGTAACTCATCTGGTCTTCACTCATTAGTGTTCAAGACCTCAAACCTGTTCCTGAGATGGTTTTGTAATTCAGGTGGGATAACCTCAAGGTCATATTTTGGTTCCCATGGATTTTATTTCATTTTCTTTAGTTTCAGTTTGAACTTGCATGTGAGTAGTTGGTGGTCTGTTCCACAATCAGCACCTGCCCTAGTTTTCACAGCTGATATTGAGTTTCTCTGGCGGTTCTTTCCACAGATGTAATCAGTCTTATTCCTATGCATACCATCAGGTGAAATTCATGTATAACCTGCATTTATGTTTCTTATAAAATGTATTTGCAATGAATAAATTGTTGATTGTGCAAAATTCTATGACATTCCATCTCCAGCTTCATTTCTGTCACCAAGCCCATGTTTTCCAACTACTGATCCTTCTCTGTTCCCAACCTTTGCATTCCAGTCACCCATTATTATTAATACATCTTAGCTGCATATTCGATCCATCTCTGACTGCAGAAGTTGGTGGGAATCTTCTATTTCCTCTTCTTTGGCTCTGGTTGTTGCTGCATATATTTGAATGATAGTGGTATTTGCTGGGATTCCTTGTATGTGTATGGACATTATCCTGTCACTCACAATATTTTATTTCAAGACACATCTAGAAATGACTTTTTAAACTATGAAAGCAACCTCATTTTTCCTCACCTTTTCATCTCCAGCATAGTAAATCATATGATCATCTGACTCACAATGCCCATGCCAGTCCATATCATCTAGCCAATACCTTGTATGTCAATATTTATGTGTTCCATTTCTTCCTTAACAATATCTAATTTTCCTACATCCCAGTTCTCACATTTCATGTTCCAACAACTAGTGTCTGCTTACAACTGTTCCTCTTTCTTTTTTTTTA
>NW_006400072.1:1155667-1202533 GCF_000299155.1 Elephantulus edwardii | reverse complement strand
TCTTCATGTGCTTGTTAGCCATCTGAATGTCGTCTTCGGTGAAGTGCCTGTTCATATCCTGTGCCCATTTTTCTATTGGATTATTTACCTTTATCTTACAACTGTTCCTCTTTCTTTGTATTTCCATACTTGAAAGCTCCACCTCTGTTGCCCTATCTGCTAGTCTTTGCAGTCACTTGCCATGCCTCAGAAAGCTGGACAATGACTAGGAATGACAGAAGGTGAATTGATGCCTTTGTACTGTGGTGCTGGAGAAGAGTATTGAATATACCATGGACTGCTAGGAGAACGAGCAGGTTTGTCTTGGAGAGGGTTAAACCAGGATGCTCCTTGGAAGAAAGGATTCTGAAGCTTCGTTTAACATACTTTGGACATGTTGCAAGGAGGGACCAGTCCTTGGAGAGGGACGTCATGCTTGGGAGGGTGGAGGAACAGCAAAGGAGAGGAAGACCCTCTATGAGATGGATTGATTCCATGACTGGCATAATGGGGGTAGGTGTGTCAGAGACAGTGAGATTGGCACAGGATCGAGCAGGGTTTAGGGTCGCTATGAGTCGCAGACAACTCGAAGGCACATAACAACATATAAAGCTACCTTGTTTTGTGTCACACCCCCCCCCCAAATGTGGTGTCTGCCTCATTCACTCTCACATGCATGTGCACTTAGGAGGTCTCAGCGCCCTCCACTGTGAACGTGGATAAAGGCATCTCAGGTGCCCATGGCTGGCAGGTGACGTGCATCAGTGCTCACGCTCATGGGGTCTGCCATGCAGTGGGAGCTGAGCAACCATCGTCTCAAAGGCCAAGACCCCTCCAAAGATCAGAACCACCTTTTCATGGGGCATATGGGGATACCAAGCACCCCACCACTGACCTCACCCTGCAGCTGTGGCAGGTGGGCCAGGCGTCAGCCCTTGCTTGGCCTCCTGGACTTTCTCGCCACACCTCTGCCAAGTGGCCTCTTAGAGTCACCCTTTCCGCAGTGAGGACTTTTCCAAGCATGGGCAGGTCAGCCTGGCAGGATGGAAGGTGCAGAGGCCAACCAGGACAATCACCTCACTGTGCTGAATGAAGGGGCCCCAGGCTGGCAGGCAGGGCTTTTGCTGGCCCAGAACCAGGACAGGAAAGAGGAGGGTGGGTGGACAAAATGTGGCCTTCTCAGAGGGGGCCTGGGCAGACAGTGGGTGTGAGTCAGCTCAGCACACATCACACCTCCTGTCCATTGGCTTCCATGTGTCTGGGAGGCAGGACATTAAACCCCGTTTTACAGATGAGGAAGCTAAAGCCCAGCCAGGCCACATGGCTTGAGACTCCCAGATCCAGGGAGCCCAGCAGGTCTCTTACTTGAGAGCCTGGTGAAAGCCCAATTGCCTTGATTTGGATTCAACCCTGGCTCCTTCTCTATGTGATGTGGAACAGAGAGTGTCACTCCTCTGGGCTCCTTGATTAGCCTGACACTGAGGAGGAGCTTCCTAGGCTCCATCTTGGCTCTTTCTTCTGTGTCTCCACTTCGGAGACTCCTGCAGGGAGTATGGCAGCATCCACATAATGAGGGCTTGAGGGGAGTGTGCCAGGTAAGCCCACCGCTTCCTTCCCGTCTCCTCAGTTCTGCCCCCACCCGGGGCGGCTTCAGGAGCCTTGGAGCATCCACACCCTGCTGAAGGGCCCATCCTGTCAGCTTGGCCTCCCTGAGTGAAAAGATCACTTACCCACCCTGTGACCCAACAATTCCAGGAGTGAGTCCTCAAAAAAGATCTGTGCTGTTCACAGAAGCCTTATTGATGAGCCATTGCCCACAGCCTTGTTTATAAGGGTAGATGGAGCCAACCCAAACATCCATCATGAGGAGACAGGAAAATACGCCCTGGGAGGCCAGCACCTCTGAGAGGAGTAGGGGAGGCTATGTAAAGGCCCAGAGACAGCCTCAGGGGGAGCATATGTAAAGCCTGGAGACGGTGTTGGGAGGACGGGGACCATTACAGGATTGGGCAGATTTCTATGTAAGAGGCATGTGGATGCAGGCCCAAGGACATACTCGACCAGAACACACCGTGCACATGCACGCTGGTTGTCCCTGCACACTTGGAAAGGGGATGATTACACAGTTCTTGATACTTGGGAGCTCTGGTGGCCTAGTAGTAAGGAGCTGTGCTGTCAACTCAAAGGTACGCAGTTCAAATCTACCAGCTGCTCTGCGGGGAGTGAGGTGGTGGAAAAGATGTATCATTTCCCTTCCCGTGATTTACAGCCTCTGAAAGTCTGCTGGAGGGTCAGCTATGAGCCCCTTCCGATTCAGTGGCAATGACAACAGCAAATCACAAATGTGCTTTGTGGTTGTTTCTTGAAGTTGCGACAGTGAGCGGTACAGTGTGCTCCTTACTTGATGAGAAAGAGGGGCGATGTCAGAGAGAAGTCCCTAAACCCAAAGCAGACCAGCTGTAGCTGTGCCCGCACTGGCTTGCAGCCACCCTGCATATGTGTCAGTGTGCAGCTTTGCTTCATTGCCAGACTTTTCTCCCAAGATGTCTCTGGGTGGACTTGAACCATCAACTTTTGGCTCATAAACAAATGTGTTAACCATTTATAGCACTCTGAGGCCGGGCAGGGTGGAGGAAATGGAAGTAAAAGTCCTAGACACTCCCATCCTGGGCCTGTGAAGCCTCTTACCTCGGATCCCCTCTCTGGCCTGCTCCCATTCCCTCTCAAGCAATGAAATGACGCTTTCTCCTGGTCGGCCACAAGCAGCTTGCCCCCCTGTGAGTCCCGGCCCAGTCCTTCTGAATCTTGAGGTCTTCATTCCAGAAGACCAGGTGTTGCAAAGAATCTCACAACAGTGAATTTTTTAATATTTTTAAAAAGTTGGATTTAGGTGAAAGTTCACAGAGCAAATTGGTTTTCCATTCAGCATTTCCTACTGTTTGTTTTGTGACCTTGTTGGTCCTTTAGATCCATTGATTTGGTGAGCTATCTCATAGACTCCCTTGTTCTTTAACGCGGTGGAGTATTTGTTTTGCCATCATTGCTGTTGTTATTAGGGGCTGCCAAACTGAATACAGCTCACAGGGACCCACAGTTTCCCTTCATCCGTCTCTGCTACCCCTTCCTCCTACCTCCTGAGCTTTGCTGTTGTTGTTGTTATGTACTCTTGAGTCAGAAGTGATCCACAGCTGACCGTCCTGCCGGCTTGTCAGAGGCAGGAAATCGCACAGGAGAAGATTGTCCAGCCTTCTCCCACAGACAAGGGAACGCCTGCTTCCCTTGTCTTAACTGTCCACGTGATGGACCTGTCCATCCCTTGGCTGAAAATGGAACCCCAGGAGTGAGTTCAGTTCCACGTTTCAAGGATGTCTTAGGCCACAGTCTCGAAGGTCCCGCCAGTCTCTGTCACACCAGGAAGCCTGGCCTTGTGTGTGATTTTACATTTGGGTCCACATTTCCCCTTCTCTGTCCAGGACCTCCGGTTGTGAGCCCTTTCCTCATGACTAGCTGTGGCCACCAAGCACCACTGAATTCTGGCTTCAGGGTTATTGGGGTTCACATGACCCTTTGGTCTTTTGGGCTAATGTGGCATCGTAGCTTTTATTTTCTTCACTCTTTTTTTTAAAAAAAATTATTTCCACATTAATTTTAGTGAAAGTTTACAGAGACTTAGGGTTTCCAGTCATTCATTGTTGCACTTTTCTCCCTGCCCACCCCTCACCCCAATTCACTCTTCTCCTTGAAAAGTAAAAGAAAAACTCTTTCATTGTTATGCAGTCCCTCCCCCCAAGTCCACTCCACTGTCCTTATTCTTCATTGCTTTAGATTGGGAGAGACCATAATTTTGAGGTGGAGTTGTCTGTAGAGAGTCACACTGTTAACCGGAGCTGGTGCCTCTGCCAGTTCAAATCCATCAGCGGGGCTGTGAGAAAGCAGTGCACTGTCTCCTTGGTGCAGTTTTAGCCTCTGAAAACTCAACTGCTGGAGGGTCAGCTGTTGGTCAGTTCCGACTTGATGGCGATGAGTCTGAGGGTTTGGCTTTTTCTTATTTTGAATCTCACCAAAGTAGGATGAAGAACATTGTCATTGTGAGCTCATAAACTCAAAAAAGCTGTGTTACACCAGTTGACTCCTGTGCTTCCCACAACTGTGGTCTCAGAGCTCACAGAGCATACTCACAGTTAAGTGGCTCCTTAAGGAGGTGACAGGGTACAACTTGGGGTCAGAAGCAGACCCAGTGACTCAATTTCTCAAGGTGTTTGGTGTGGTTAAGTGGTTTCCAAAACTTTGCCCACTGAATGGTTGACTATTTACTTTAGTGAATATATTTGCAGCACATATAAATACATATATAAAAATATCCTGTTATGCCTATATGTATTTGTGTGGCCGTGGTCCCACTCACCTTCCCACACCTGTCCAGCCACTTACAGACTATTCTTAGTCCTCACTCACTCACAGACTATTCCTAGTCCTGGCCCTTCAGGGTGGGCATTTACCTTTGTTGCCTTTAACTCTTGTGTTCCTCTCAGTATCTTCCTTTGCCTTGATCATTTGGTGCTAATTTTTCTTGGCCTAAGTTAATAAATATCTACCCTCCAGAGCGCTTCTTGGAGGCAAAGATGGCTAAGCTCCGTCTCACATCCTTTGTTGTGAGGAGAGGCCGTTCACTGGAGAGGGACATCAGGTGTGGAAAGGTGGAGGCTTCAACGGTGAAGGAGAGGAAGGCTCAGCCAGGTGACACAGTGACTGCAGCAGTGGGCTTGAGGGTGTCCGAGATTGTGAGGACGGCACGGGATAGGAGAGATCTGCTATTCATGGGGTCACTATGAGTCGTTTGCAACTCGATGGTGGCGCCTAATGTTATTAGTGATTAGTTAGTGATTTACCCACTCTTTCTGTCCTGCGCTTGGTAACTTTCAAAGAACAATTCTTTCAGTGGATAAACTTTTTCCGGCTGCTTACGGTAGTGGTCTTATACACAGTTGGCCCTTTGGGTTCATGGATTTTGTAGGCTATTTCATAGATTCACTTGTTCTTTAACTTTATGTCATATTCTGTTTTGTCCGTGTGCCATTGTCACTGTTGTTAGGTGTTTCTGAATTGAGTATGACTCACAGTGACCCTGTGAACAGCAGACCTGAACCCTGTCCTACCTGTGCCATCGCCTCTTCTCTGACACACCTGAGCCCATTGCTGCAATGCATTACATACCGTATCAGTCCATCCTCTCTTTTACCAACCCGCCCCTCTCCGAGCATAATGGCCCTCTCCATAGTTTGTCCACTTATCCCCTGACAGGCAATTGGGTTGTTTCCATAATTTCACTGTTGGGAATTGTGCTATGGTGAACAGGGATGTGCATTATCTCCTTGGACGAGAGCGCTTATATTTCCAAGATCTGCACCTAGAAATGAGATGGTTGGATCATACGGCATTTCTGTCTCCTCCTGAAGGAAACACTCTACGATTTTCCATTGTAGTAGCACAATTTTACAGTCTCAAAGTCCTTGCCAGCATTTGGTGGTGGCTGATTTTCCAGTTTTGCTGTTGAAGCTGGGGCTGAGGTGGGATCTCGCTGTTGTTTTGATTTTCATCCTCCTTTTGATTGAGAATCATGAGCATTTATTCATGTGTTTATTGGACTCCTGAATGTCTTCTTTGGTGAAGTGTCTGTACATATCTTTTAAGTTGGATTTTCCCACCTTTTCATTGCTGAGGTATTAACATTGTCTATGAATTGTAGAGGTCAGAACTCTGATTATTACTGCCAGGCATTTAATCCAATATATAGATTGATTTTTTTACTTTGGACATGTTGTAAGGAGGGACAGGCCCTTGGAGAGGGACATCATGCTTGGGAGGGTGGAGGGACAGCGCAAGAGGGGAAGACCCTCGATGAGGTGGATTGATTCAGTGACTGGGGTAATCGGGATGGGTGTGTCGGAGACAGCGCGATTGGCACAGGATAGAGCAGAGTTTAGGGCTGTTGTACATAGGGTCGCTATGAGTTGCAAACGACTCGACGGTGCATAACAACACAACAACAACTCTTTTGGTAAAGCCTTTTGAAGCACATAAATATTTCCTTTTTAAAAAGTTCCTCATCTAAATTGTGGTACATTCACACAATGGAAAACTATGCAGCATGCAGGAGCAGTGATTTTGTAAATTGTTACCTAACTTGGGAGAGACTGGAGAGCATTATGCTGAGTGAACTAACTCAGTCCCACAAGGATAAATATTGTATAAAAGCATTGTTGTAGAATGAGTCTAAGGATCCAAGAGGGGTGGGAGAGGGTGGAAGCAGAGGGATGAGGATGTGCAGGGGGAGGGGGAATTAATCATGGGGTTGTACGATTTGATGAATGGGGGGTGAGGGAAATTGAAAGAATCTGTTCTCGAAAACAATATATTCTATCTACTTTTGTAAATAAACTAGCATAGAATTTTTTAAGAAGTGCCTCATCTATTTTGTCTTGCGTGTTTTGAGTATGTTTTGTGGTGTTATGACAGCAGTTATGACCCCTAGTTTTGCCTGAATTTTCGTTGGAAGTCTGTCATTTTCAGTTTTGCATTTAGGTTGAGAGGATTTTTGCTTTCTTTATGTTGAAGAGGAATCTGTACTGAAAACTGTAGTCTTTGAGCTTCATCAATAAATGATTCAAGTCTTTTTTGTTTTCTGCAAGATTTTGTCATCTACGTATTGCACGTTATTGATGAGTCTCCTCCAATTCTGTTTGTTACTGAGTTCTTATATATTTCAACTTCTTGGATCATTTGTTTAGCATACAGATTGAATAGGTATAGTCCTGGAATATAACGCCTGTCCTGATTTTAGACCATGTGATGTACCCTTGTTCTGTTCAGATAATATCTTCTTGATGCATGCATAGGTTCTGTATGAACACAACTAAGTATTCAGAAATTTTCCTTTTTTACCCAGAATTAACTCATAATTTATTATGCTCCACACAACATAATGCCTTTCCGTATTTGGTAAAACGCAAGTAAACATCCTTCAGATATTCGCTGCTTTCAGCCTGGATCCATCTGATATTAGCAATGATGTCCCTTGTGCCATGGCCTCTTCTGAATCCATCTTGAATTCCTGGGAGTTCCTTGGTGCTATATGGCTCCAACTGTTTTTTTATATAATCTTCAGCAGGATTTTACTTGTATATAGTATTAATGGTCTTCAATAATTTCCACATTCTTTTGGATCATTTTTCTTTTGAAATGGGCATAACTATGGATTTCATCCAGATTGTTGCCCAGGTAGCTCTCTTCCAGATTTCTTAATGTAAATAGGCGGACACATCCAGGGCTGCCTCTATCTGTTGAAACACCTCAGTTGGTACTCTGTCAAGTCCTGGTACCTTGTTTTTTTGCCAGTGCCTTCAGTGCAGCATGGACTCCTTCAAAGTACCATTGATTGTTGGTCATATATTACTGCCTGGAAAACTTTAGCGTCGACCAATTCCTTTTGGTACGGTGACTTTGTGTATTCCTTCCATCTTCTTTTGATGCTTTCTGCATCATTCACTATTTCATCCATAAACTTCTCCAGTATTAAAACACATGGCCCTTTTTTGTTTTTCATTTCTTAGAAATGTTAAGCACGTTCTTCCCTTTTGGTGTTCTATCTTCAGGTCTTTTTCTCATTTCATTATAATACTTTTTACCCCCCTTCTCAAGTTGCCCTTTGAAACCTTCTGTTCAGCTCTCTTCTGTTTATCTTTAGCCTTTCTGTGTATGGTGAGAGATACAGATCTTATTTCATTTTCCTGAAAGCGGATATTCCATTTTGCCAGCAATGGGGTGTGTTAGCAGGTTTAGCACATGATTGTTGTCAGGTGCCATGGAGTCGGCTCTGACTATGAGTGACCTCATGCGCAACAGCCCAACGCCCTGGCCAGCATCCTCGGTCTCCGCTGTGCTGGAGCCATTGTTCCAGTCCCTGATTCACTCGTCTCATGAGTACCTTTAAGTGACCTTGTGCTTATTAAGGAAGCAGCTCGGTACTACTCAGGACCAGGAAGCAGTCTCCCTTCTGTGTAACACAGCTCTTTCAGTTCCTCCAGGCTCCCTCTGCCACAGGACCACTTCTGAATCTGTCACTACCATCTCTACCTCTGAGTCCCTCCTGGACCTGCTGTTAGTTTCAGTGTTCCAGCCCTTGGCCAACGTTACAGCTCATTGAAGAGGTTCCTTTTCTTCTTTTTCTCTCTGCTTCTCTTTTCTCTCTTGCCTTTTCATCTTCCTGCTCCATGTCTTCCTACTTTTTTTTTTCTGCCTGCTCCTGAAGATGAGGACATAGCCCTACCTTCAGCCAGGAACTAAACAATCCACTCTCAGCAGACCTCAGACACACTTCATTTGTGGGGTTAGCTACGGACACTTCATATGCGTCGTTTACTGACCAGTCCTACAAAGAGCACACATATTACAGCACAGAACCAAGCAGAAAAAAGCATCAGAGTCCATCCAGGAAATGTCAGTCAGCCTCAACAAAAGTAAAATCCCTGTGAGTGGGAAACTAGGACATAGATAACTAAGTCCTTAGGGATTAAAGGGAATCTCCCAAGCTGCTTCTCCAGACAAGCAAGGCCCCAGGCTGCACAAGGGAACTCTTTTCACCCCAGAGGCTCAAGCTTCTTGGTTCCCCCACGAGGTGTTTGCTGTTCTTGAAGACTCTCCCTTTACAAATGAGGAAACGGAGGTGCACAGTGGTGAAGGAACTTGCTCGGGATCTCTTAGCTGGTTGGTGAGAGAGCCCAAGTTTGAACTCTGGCTGGTCTGGCTCCCAGGCCATAGCTAGCCCAGTCAGCATCTCCAGAGCTTGAGCAGACGAGCAGGGCTGGAACCAGACCCAGTTCAGGACCTGGAGGCCAAGCCTCTGATGCTTCCCTCTGTGGAGGCCAAGCCTCTGATGCTTTCCACTGTAGAGTCCTAGGAAAGCCTCCATACTTGGGGCTGCTGAAGGCTCCGAGGCCAGTGTTTAGGGCTAACGAGCTGATGGTATCAAGTCAGAGAAACCCAGGTTTCATTTCCCACCCAGTCACTTTGGGGCTGTTTGAACCTCTCTGTTCCTTCTCTCTCAGAGCCTCTTTTGACTCATCTGTAAGAAACAGTGCATATCTTGCTTGACAGGGCTCCCTCCCCCCACCGCCCGCATGAGAACTGCACCTCTGCCCTGAGGTGAAGCAGGTGACACGGGCAGCGACCTTCCTGCCCACCCACAGTGTCAGCACTATCTGGACATTGGGATACACCAGTGAGCACAGCTGACCTATAGTGGGAGACAAATGCATAAAGGGGTCTACTCCCCTCATGGGGCTCTGAAAGATGAATTGAGTCAGGGAAGGGGGAGGGGGACGTGCTCCAGGCAGCCAGGAAACCCTGATGTGGTTGAAACTCAGATGTAGTGACTGGGGGGGCAGAACATTCCAAGCCAGAAAGCACAAAGGCCCTGGGTGGGGGTGAGCTTAGCCTGTGCCTGGAATAGCACACGCAGGCTGGTTACAGTGGGGAGGGTTCATGGAGTGGGGATGCGAAGGGGGAGGAGAGTTAGTAGCTGGCTCACGTGTGAAAGAGATTGTCTGTGGCAAGAGGGGCCAATGGTCAGAGGTCTGGGCTGGGAGATTCCCTGTGTGAGCTTTGTCAGGTTGCTTCCTCATCTAGACAGGAAGCAAATGATATTTACTGTTGCTGGAACCATCTGAACTGAAATGTGAAATGAGCAGGGCATCTGACCCTCCAGCTGACCATCAGAGAGAGAGAAAGCACGTGGTTTCTTGCATGAAGGGCCAAGATTGCTCTACAGGGGTGCTCACCCTGCCCCCTGTCCAGGTCCTGTCCTGAGAGCACACACTTGATGCACTGTGACCCTGAGGGGCTTGTTCTGGGGGCCATCAGTAACCCACTCTCACTTTTGCCACTCCAGGAGCTCATTGGAAACCGGAAGCAGTCTGTCCACTGAACGCTACAGGTACTGTCACCCCGCTTGCCATGTCCACTGGGCCCAGCCACCCCAACAGCGCCCTGGCAGGACTCCGAGAGGCTTTTGGGGAAATTAACCCCTCCACTTTGTCCCAAGAGTCCTCCAGGGACCAGCAGTGCTATAACAGGGATGCTGAAAATAAAACACAGCTAGGAGTGATCCCCACAAGGGTCAGGGCTGCGGCTGACTGTTTCCATGGCAACCAAGGCCATAGCTGGGGAGCAGCCAATGGTTTCTGCTAGTTTCCAAGCTATGGCTGGTGGGAGGTGGGATGTAAGGGGGTGGGTCTCCTTTGTGTCTACTATCGCGATGCTCCACAGATGTCTTTGGAAGAGTGCATTTCTGTGTTCTACAAAGAGGTTTGGAGACTAGGTTGGAAGTCTGCAAGTCTTAGCTGGTAGTCCAGTGATCAAGAAAGATAGGTCCAAGCTGCTGTCCCGAGAGTGCGTGTCAGTGTCAGTGTGCCTGGAGCTCAGAGAACCAGGAAGGCAGGGGCCTAGAAAGGCCAGGAGCCTGAATTGAGCCCCGCTGAGGAGTCTGACCTCTGTGAGAGAGGACTTAAGAACAAGCCTGCAGGGCCCCCATGAGTGACCTGTCACTGGAGTCGTCAAGTGGGGCTGAGCCCCTCTGGTGGGGCTGCAGTAAAAACTGCTCCCGAGTGGCTGCAAGAAGCAGCGAAGGGGTGGCCATGTGGGTGCCTAAATCCAGTAGTGCTCACTTGTGAGGATGAGGAGGGGGAGTATGCGTGCACGCACACACACTCTCAGTCACATGCACGCACACTCATTTACACTAATTTGCCCACATGTGCACATGCTTTTGTGTGCACATATGCATATGCTCTTGTTTGCACATGTGCACCCACACTTATCTTGCCATGTCCATACTCATTTGTACATATGCACAAACTACAATCATACATGCACCTGCTGTTGTGTTTGAACAAGTGCATGCACATTCGTGTGCACAGGTACATACACAGCCTCATTTACACATTTGCACACATGCTCATTTACACAAATACACACACTCATTTGCATGCATGCACACATTTGCCTGTGTGCACACACTCATTTACACATGTGCACACGCTCTTATTTACGTGTGTGCACGCATTTACATGCATGTACACACCCACACGTACATGGTTATCCACAAGCTTGCACACATGTGCACATCATTTGCATACTCACACACGTCATACCTACACACTTACATGCAGATACACACGTGAGTGTTCACACAGTTCTGACCTGCACTTGCTGTCATACCACGTGTGACAATATAGCAGTGAGTGATCACTTATTGCAAACTAAGTGTTCCAGTGAGGTGGGACCACTGACAAGCCATTCCATAGGCGCTAAAGTGGTCCAATTACTCAGCCACTAAATAAAGTAGGTAGTGTGAACTCATAGCCGCTCCATGGGTGAGGGATGTAGCAGTCTGTGTCTGTAAAGAAGGGCTCTTCTATTCTGCCTTATGTTGTTGTTGTTAGGTGCCGTCGAGTCATAGACGACTCATAGCGACCTTATGAACAAAAGGCCTGAGTACTGTTCCTAGAGTTTCCAGAGGCAAGCCATTTCGGAAGTGGCTGCCACTTCTGCTTCCAGGCTTGTTTTAATCAGGAAGCTCCAGCAAATACTTTCCACCTTGGGTAACCATTATCACATTTGGCACGTCAGTGTCACAGTGTTTAGCAGCACAGCAACCACAAGCTACGTCTGTACAGCAATGCACAGACCAATGCTATACCACCTAGAGGAATGTTTGACAGAAAAACAATTTTAACCCGGCCTGAGGGCCACAGATTAAAATCACCCACCCTGGGCTTAGAAGCATAACTTTCTGTCCACTAGGCCAACATAGCTCTCTCTATGTCGTCGTTGTTGTTGTTAAGTGTCGTCGAGTCGTAGACAACTCATAGCAACCCTATGAATGAAAGGCCTGAGCACTGTTCATAGAGTTTCTGGAGGCAAGCCATTTCGGAAGTGGATGCCACTCCTGCTTCCAGACTCTGCCCTATAGTTTCTGTTAGTTAGAAATCAACTCAAGTGGTGGTAAAACTCACTGTTTAGGGTTTTGGTCTCAGAACTCACTTGTTCAGGATTGCCCAGCTGCAGAGTGAGCTCTGGTGGTTTACTGATTAGGAATTGTGCTCCTAACACACAAGTTCACAATTCAGATCCACGAGCTGCTCCATGGGAGAAAAAAGGGCATTTTCCTTCTGTGGATTTACTGCCCTTGAAAACCAGGGCCAGGTATGGGTCAGTTCCAACTTGATGGTACATAGCAACAACAGAGGCAGAACTGGAGTTTGAGCGACTACCTGACCTCACAGCACCCCTGCCCACACATGCCCTCCCTGCTCCGCACACAGGCACACATGCACGCAGAGCACCCCACCTGGCACACCCATGTTCACACCAGCTTTTACCACGTGTGTGAGCACGTGTTTGCTCTCATTTGCTCTCTCTGTTTTTGTCTATATCTCACTTTCACACACACATGCACACACACCCCTTACTGGCTGCCCTGGGAAACCAGCAGATGTATGGATGTCCTAGGCAGGGTGCACCACGATCTTAAAGCCAGACTCAAAAAGTTCCACTCAGCAGCTTCTCTGTAGTCCACTGGTGACACAGCGTCTCTGTCTACACTGTCCACTCATCCAGCGGCCAGACCAGAGAAGGCTCTCAAATGAAGGGAGCATAATAGAACCCTCTGTTCCCGGGTCTCTAGAAGCTGAGAGTATAATATGCCCCTTGCTCTGCTCAGGTTTGACAGCTCCATTCACAGGCAAAGCTAGCCACAAGGCCCACCAGACTCACAGGGCTTCGTGGTCAGGGAGGTCCCTCAACTGCCATCTCTTGCGCTGACCACACAGCCGTGGAAGATAGTGCTGGGGGCAAAAGGGACAGATGGGGAGCCCCGTTGCTGCCCCCTCCCCTCCCCTGCTCAGCTACTATTTCCTGAGTGCCCGGAGGCTTCCGACCTGCTCAACAGAATGCAGGCAGTTAGTTCCTGCTGCCCTCAGAGCTCAGTGTCAGGAGGAGGATGACAGGAAGAAAGGCTTTAGTACAGTGTGTCGGGTGATGAGTGTCATGAAGAAAAACAAATCGGGCCTGAGGCAACAGAGGGTGACAGAAGAGAGGTCAAGGACCGCCTCTCTGGGGGGTGGCATTTAAGCAGAGACCTGAAGAAAGCCATAGGGCCAGGTAAGGAGGTGCCTCCCAAGTGGAGGAGCAACTCCAGAGGCCCTGAGGTCCACCAAGTTTGGAACATTTGGGGAGCAGCAAATCAGGAGGTGCTAAGTGCCCCCATCCCTTCTTCCTGACTTCTACCTTGGGGTTCAAACAGAGCCAAAATCAATCTGCCACTTTCACAGGAAAACTGGGACCTGGGGCTCAGAAGGAGTGTTAGTGTTTGACCTAAGACTAGGAGCCAGGGATCCCCCAGCTCTCCTCTCTGTGAGCTCCTCTCTATCAGGCAGTGTTCCATCTAGCCTCCCCCTCTGTGAACCCCTCTCCATGGGGCAGTAACCCCCTCTCTGTGTGCCCCTCTCTGTAAGACAGTGTTCCCACCTAGCCCCCCTTCTCTGTGTACCCCTCTCTGTGGGACAGTGTTCCCAGTTAGCCCCCCCTCCCCGTGAGATAGTGTTCCCACCTAGCCCCCCCGTGTACCCCTCTCTGTGGGACAGTGTTCCCACTTAGTCCCTTCCCCATGAGATAGTGTTTCCACCTACCTTCCCCTCTCTGTAGAACAGTATTCCCACCTAGCCCCCCTCTCTGTGAGTCCCTTTCTATGGGACAGTGTTCCCACCTAACCGCCCCCTCTGTGCACCCTTCACTGTGGGACAGTGTTCCCTCATAGCCCCCTCTCTGTGCACCCCTCTCTGTGGGACAGTGTTCCCACATAGCCTCCTCTCTGTGAGCCCCTTTCTGTGAGACATTGTTCCCACCTAGCCCCCCCGTGCACCCCTCTCTGTGGGACAGTGTTCCCACCTAGCCCCCCCCCGTGCATCCCTCTCTATGGGACAGTGTTCCCACTTAGCTGCCCCTCTCTGTACACCCCTCTCTGTGGGACACTGTTCCTACCTAGCCCTCGCCCCCATGAGCCCCTCTCTGTGGGACAGTGGCACCTGCCCTCCTGCTCTTTGTGAGAAACCTGGCCCTCAGGCTCAGGAGAGGAAGAACCATCCTGCCAGGCGGAGATTTGAAGGCCCTGCTTCCAGTCTGGGAATTCAGAAACAAAGGTCCCAGCCAGTAATTGCCTCCATTCAAGGGCACAGCCAGCTTCCTCTGCTATGGGCGTGAGAGGGAAGCTTAATGGCTTTGTTGGGGAGGAGAGGGGCAGGACAGCGCACTACCTGACAGCAGCCTCGGCCCCCTCAGCAGATGGTCACCAGAGCCCTTTCCCGGTCTGCCTCGTGGATGCCAGCCTGGTCTTCTTCACCCAACAGTGTGGTGGCAGACCTTGTCCCTATCTGGGGTGTCCCAGGACCAGCCAGGTCCTCTCCAGTAGTGGTGGGCAAGGCTTCCTCTACACAGGGCCTCCCACTTCCTGGTAGTCAGGTTCAGACAGCCTTTTCGATGCTCACCCCCTATGATGGGGTATTTCTGCGGGGAACGTCTTCTCTAGAGCAGAGTTTGTCAGCTTTGGCACCTCCAGCCCTATGGGCTTTGGGAGGCTTTGTTGTGGACCACTCTGTGCTTGGTCAAATGGTTTGCTGTCATTGTGGCGCGTTGCTATGCAGTCACCTTCCAGCCCAACAGAACAAACTCTTGCCCAGTCCTGCGCTGTCTCATGGTTGTTGGTGTATTTAGAGCTTTGTTGAGGCCTTTGTGCCAACTCGTCTCTCACTGAGGTCTTCCCTCACTCTCACTGACCCTCTCCCAATCGTGATGTCCTTTCCCAGCAATTGGTCTTTCCTAAAGATGTGTCTAAAGTAAGGAAGCAGAGGCCTCACCAACACTACTTCTAAGAAAGGATTAGGATTCATTAGGATTCTTCAGGTTTGTTGTTATTGTTGTTGTTGCTTTGTGCCATTGAGTCACAACTGACTCACAGCTGACTCTTTCGCAGGTTTTTAGAGGCTGTGAATTGCCTAAGAGTAGATGTCTTGCCCATCTTTCTCCCATGGAGCAGTGAGTGGACTCAAACCATTTGCCTTGGGGTTGGCAGTGCAGCTCTTTACCACTAAGTCACCAAAGAAACTGGACTTTTTTTTTTCTTTCTTCATTGCCTTCAAGTCAATTCTGACTCCTGGTAAATCTATAGAGATTTCCGGTGGCCTAGTGGGTAGGGAGTTGCGCTGCCAGTCCAAAGGCATGCAGTTCTAATCCACCCGCTGCTTTGTGAGAGAAAAGATGGCCTGTCTCCTCTCACATTGCAGCCTCTGACTTCCTGCTGGAGGCTCAGCTATGAGTCAGGTCCGACTTGATGGAACGTAACAATGACAAAACCTGTTAGGCTCCCTGAAACACACCTCAATCTCTCTCACTCACTCATGGCTCTTGAGTTGGAAATGACTCATGGCTGACTCGCCAGTGGGTTTTCAGAAGCTGTAAACTGCACAGGAGGAGATTGTCCATCTTTCTCCCTTGGTGCTGCTGATGGATCCAAATTGCCAGAGAGGTTACAGGGCAGCGCCCTATAGACGATGCTCCTAGAGCACCCCGATCTCTCCAGCATTTACTGAAGGACTTGGGGTGGGGCTCCCTGGTGAAGACTTCTCTAGAATAAGCACACTGCTAACACCATCCTGGAGAACACCCTCGGAGACAGGCTGTTTTGATCTTTAATGCTGCCCGTGCGCAGGCCTGGCGATCAGGCACCTGCACCCAGCTCTTGGAAGACGGGTAACCCTGCACAGGTCACTCCCAAGTCCCAGATACCTTGCAGCTCCATCCAGATCACATCTGAGGCTGCCCTCCCCTCGATACCATCCCTCTGGTCGGCTGCCCTTCAAGCTCTGTGTGCAACACCTCCAGTGAAGAGGTCTTTTCTGAATCCTTGTTTTCTCATCTGTGGGGATGAAATATGTGCCAGAAAGCTGTGCATTTCTAGTTGCACTTTTAGGATCTTTGCATTTTGTTACCCCAAATCCTCTATTTAGACGACAGACCGCAATTAGGCATCTGGGGTGTGGTAAATGTCCTGCTGAGCCCTGGGGACAGGGCAGTGAGAGAAGCTGCATCCTCTCCGGATGCTTGAGCAAGAGAAGGGAGTAAACAGGTAAACACATGAGCAAGCCAAGTCATTGCTGTGTGCGATGCATGTGGTGAAGACAGTCAAAGTGATGGGTGAGGGACCACAGGCTCCCTCAGCATGACTAGGGAAGGTGTCTGCCACTGGCCTGGGGGATGCAAAGGTGACCAGGAAGCAGAAGCAGTAAGGAGGAGGCCACAGTGGTCAGCAGGAGCCGGTCACAGTGGGCCTTGTCACAAGTCTGGAATGTGGAGCAGATGTGACATTTAGCATCACAAGCAGGTCATGACAGAGCAGCGTGCTCCTGTACACGTGCTGAAGTCCGTCCGTGTCGGGTAGGTGGAGGCTGGACTGCACAATCCCCTGCTCTTCTGCTCTGTGTCCTCCGCCCTGCCCAACAATGTCCTGGGCCCGCACAGCGCCTTAGCCCAGCCCACTCCCCCACCCTCATCAGTGGCAGGAGTCCCCACCAAGCAGCCAATGAGCAGCTGCCATCCAGGTTCCATTTTAGATTTTATCAATGTGTCCCGTTGCCTGGACAACCGCTCCAGGCGGCCTGTCAGTCTCAGCCTGCCTTTCAGAGTGGAGCTGCCCCAGCTCTGCACCGTGTGGCCCTGCGGCCAGTGGCCCCTCATGTCTGCGGGCTGGCGACTCCACTGAGGGGGATTTCTCTGCTGAGTGCTGTGGGTGTTTGCCATCTCACCCCATCCCTGCCGGCTTCGGGGGGGTTCTTCCCCAGCCTCAGCCCCTCTGGGCAGGCAGGAGGAAGGGAGCTGAGAGGCACTGTCCAGCGGGTGCCGCCCACCCTGCGATCCCCACTTGCCTGGCTGGTTGGAAGAAGAAGTGCCTTCAAGGATCTTGCTGGCAGCCAGCGCCCTCAGGATGGTGGGTCAGGGTCCCCCCAAGTCACCGCAGCGAGGGCTGCCCTGGTGTGCATTGGAGACCCTCAGAGCGCCCCGAGGAGCCCCAGCCCCCAGAGCCGGTGGCGGTGGGAGGCCGAGCCAGCGAGCGTGTGAATGAGCGCCTCTGCTTTTGTGCGCGGCTCTTTGTATTGGAGGCGTGTACTGTACAAGCCATGTGAGCGGAGCCTTCTGCACAGAGGCCAGGCCAACTGGAGCCAGCCACCTCCCTGAGTCTCTGTGGAAGCGCCCGCTGCAGTCCCCCCAGAGTCTGAGAGACTTGTGAAAATGCTCAAGTTCAAGGCCTTTTGCCTGGATTACTGGCAGTTCCTGTGCCTGCAGCCGCTGCATGGAGTCTATAAGAGGTAGGCCGCCCCCACCCCACCCCTCCCGGGGAAGACCTTTGCCCACAGGGCAGGGGGATGCAGGGGGACAGCCCCACTCAGAGGCTCCGCCATGGGGCACAGGCCTCACTGGCCACTGTGGCGGCACTTGGTAACTTAGCTCAGGTGCCCGCTCCACTCGCTGGGCCCTGGAGCTGTAGGACTGTGCAGGAAAGTGGTCAGCGCAGCGTCCTGTCACCAAACACTGGGCCCTGTTATTTTCTGACCCAAAGTGGTCCATCCCCACAGGAGAGTGGCCGGGCAGGCCAGAAGTACCCCATTGGCTCTTGCACAACACACTCCCATGGACCCTGTGGTCAGTTTGAGCCGGACTATTGTGACTGCCTTTACCACGAGAACTGGTTTGAGACCAGTTCTTCGAATAACTGCGTTGTGAGGATCATTGATGTTGAGATCAGGAACCAGCTCAGAGTTCAGGTCTTCTCCCTTGCTCTGTGACCTTAGGCAGGTTGCTCTCCCTTTCTGAGCCCTGGTTTCCCCATCTTGAGAGATTAGGGCCAGGATTTCTGACCTTCTCCATGTTGTGAGACTTCCAGAACTGCTCCCTGAGGGGGTGAGGGCTACAGGTCTTGATATTAGTGTAACCCAGCAAAATTTTCCATGTGTACGTCCTTTGCACACACACATATCTTGGCTGAAAAATATTCCAAGTGCTAGAACTATCACTGTGGTGGCATTTGATGGCATCTTATTAAAAGTTTCAGAGGAGAGAGTTACTCTGGCTGTTCTGAAGGAGTTGATTTTTCTGGGTTTCACCCTGGAAATCCACAACTATTAGCATGCGAGCAGTTCTGGGAATGTGGAGGGAACTTTTCTCCTCCCTGATGTCTTTCTCTGAGGGAACGGGCCCCTGAACTCTAGACAGAACTTCAGTCTGGCTGTTGGGCGGTTGCCAAAGGTGAGAGGCTTCCTCATCCTGCACCTGCTAGTGGTGTCCCAGTGGGTGCTCCTCACCCATCAGGCCCTCTGTACCTTGCAGAGAGGGTGTGTAAGTTTCTCAGCCCCCAAGAAGCTTGTCCATTCAGCTGTGGGGTGGCGTTTCCCAGGCACCTAGAAACAATTCTGGCTGGTTTGCTCTTTATGGTGAATCTTCATCTCACTGCACAAGAGGCATCTCACCTCCTTTGTACAGACAGTCAGAGTGAGACCCAAAGAAGAGTCCACAGGACTTTAACTCCAGCCTCTCTTGTTTCAAGTGGAAGTCTCAAGTGAATATCCCACAGCTTCAGGCCAGCCAGCACATTGACTTCCTGGGGAGGGCAGGGATCAGGAAGGGCTCAGCTGGGCCAGTTGAGAGCTGTGGGGACAGCCATAATGGAACGGTGGTGACTGGGTAGGCAGCAGGGGGAGCATTCCCTTCTCACTCGAGGCTTCTTGGCAAAAATGACAGCAGAGCCAGGCTTTGAAGTTTCTGGAGGAATTTACTGGGCAGAAAAGGGAAAGAGGGTGTTCCAGGCCGTGGGGGAAAGCATGTGGAAAAGATCCAGGAGCTTAACAAGTGCAGGGAGCCCCACCTCTGAAGGGATACGCTGGGGGCTGGGATCAGTGAATAATGATGACACACCAGACAGGAAGGAGGCCTGCTTCATCGAAGCTCACCCTGTCCAGTACTTAGCAGAAGCACTTTCCCTCCAAACTCCTGGTTGCTCCTCTGAAGAATGGACGTGGGGTGAATTGACCCCTCACAGTGTCCTTCTGAGAATTTACAGGGTAAATGCCAGAAAGTGCTTAATGCACCCTGCTTAATAGTTGCTTAACAAATGTTGACAGTCTTTGTCCAAGCTGATTTGGAAGGAAACATCTTATCCTCCACCCCAGCCAGCCATATTCTGTTGTTTGAAACAGTTGTGCCTGGCTACTATTACTGAATGTTTTTATCAAAGGCTCCTTAAAAGACTCCTGATCAAAAGGGAGAAAATGTAGAACAGAATTCTAAATTGTCAGGAAATCAAAACTTTCTGAAGCCATGCAGGCTAAAACCATTGCCCCAGGACAATCTTCAAAATGCAAGCCAAAAATATCCCTGCTAATATTCTTAAAACCCAACAATAGTTTAGCTTAACTAGTGTAAAAACCCAGGGATCTCCGGTGGCCTAATGGGAAGGACCTGCACTACCAACTCAAAGGCATGCAGTTCGAATTCATCAGCCACTCTGGGAAGAAAAATGGACAATCTCCTTCCCTGCATTGTACTGCCTGTGAAAACCTGTTAGAAGGTCAGCTCTGACCCTATCATTTCTAACTTGACAGTATATTGCAAGAACATTAAAAAAAAATCTCTACATTGAATATTTCTTTTAAGAACTATCTACAGGGGATCAGTTTGACAACAGCACCTAGAAAAATGAGGGGTGTGGGTGTACATCAGGGAGAACTCAGGAAAGAAGGGTGAGAAAGATTTGTATGATTGAGGAGTGGGATTGGTGTTCCTGAGTTCTTCATGTAGATACAGATGGATTGGTGTGTGTTTTGCTGTGTATGTCCTTAACAAGAGCAAAATAAATAAAATTTAGGGGGGAAAAAGCCCAGTAACCCAAAACTTAAAGAGTATGAAAAGGGTGTTTTGCAGACAATGTATAATTAACCACTTCTAAACACAGGGAGTGCCAGGCTCCCTTGAAGCTGTTAATTATTCTTCATTAGTGATCTTAAATGAATGTAAAATAATCTTGGAGCTCCGCCAGAGGCTGGGGCTGGGCTGGAGGAGGGACTCAGGCGCTTCTTTCAACTGAAGAGCAACCACAAGTGTTCGCAGGGCCCCTCTGCCTCCTGTCAGAGCACAGAGTAGCCCTGGGCCCTGTCTGCTGCCACCCGGAGCACATGTGGGGAGGGGCTGAACCCCCTCACAAGCCCCCAAAGCCTCAACATACTTGCATTATGGAGATAGCTCAAGTGCACAAAAAATGTAGACAAGATACCCTGCACCTCAAAAACAAAAAGCCACCTCGTTGTAGCTTGAGTTGGATGTTGGCAACAACTCATCGCTGACCCTCCAGCGAGTTTTCAAAAACCGTGGATCGCACAGGAGGAGGCTGAACCATTACAGGATGTGGCGGGCATTCCTGGGGCCCCCCTCCGAAATCACATCTCCTCCTTACCTCCCAGGGCTAAGCACAAATCATACCCTCGATTTTGTGTTTATTTCCCTTGTGCATTTTTATCATATTGAAAACCTCAAAGATTGCTGCCCAAGTTATTCAATGTGAAATACATGGCATCCTATTCTGCAACTTCCTTTTGTCACCAAGCACGTTGTTGTCAGGGTCTGTTCATGTGGATGCACGTCGCTCTTTTCTGCCCATTTTCACTGGGGTGTAGTGTCCTCCAAGGAGGCTGTGCCCTGGTATCTTTTCTCCTATTGATATGACTGCCTGGCATGTCCAGTCTTTCCATATCACAGGATACAGTGAGCATTCTTGCATATATGTGGGGATTTCTGTGGGGTTTACGTGGGAGTAGACCTGCCAGTCACTCGGTATGATCATCTTTAACTTATCACAGTTTTCCCAAACTGCACAGTGTCACCAATAGTGGATGAGAGACTTCCTGTGTCTCCAGATTCTTGTCAACACTCAGCATTAAAAAGTCACAAAATGAGTGACCCTGGAGGACATTATGCTGAGTGAAATATCTCAGTCACAAAAAGACAAATACGGCATAATACAACTGTTATAAAAGAGGACTGACATAGAGGTTGGGGGGAAACTGAGAAAGGGGATAAATAATGTATACTGCGTTGAAACAGATGAGGGAGAACCGTTTAAAAGGGATATGTGATTAGATATTATTGTTATGACAGGAGTCCAGAACAAAGGTAGCAACAAAGGTAGTGGGCTTGGGAGGAGGGATTGAGTAACAATGAAAGAATTTGCTGTCAGGAGGGAGCTCACTGGACATCGGGGAAAGCTTGAGAGAGGCCACAGTGGTTTTCTCCCGTCACCCTGGTAGGTTCAGCTAGCAAAGAGCAGCCAGGGGGTTCCGTAACTTGAGGAGAAAGTGCAGGCTGTAAAGCCAGGCGATCAGAAAGCAAGCTGGCCAGTCCCTTTAACCACAACAATCTCTGTAACCTCTCTCTCACTTTCACTGAGTGTGTCTCTGTGCTAAATGCTTCACATTTCGCGCTTCACATGGTGCTATGGTTAATCCTCACCACAGCCAAATGACATAGATGCTGTGGTTCCCCCTTTATTTCTGATAAGGAAACTGAGGCCCAGAGAGGTTGTACCACCTCCCAAAGGTCAGAGATGACCTAACCTGGGCAACTGACTCTTCTCATCCACTTTGCTCCTTCTCGAACTTCCTAGCGCTGTGACTGCTCAGTTGCTATGGAGGCAGGCATGATATTTCTTTCTTCCATGGATCTGCAGCTTAGCCTGGCCGGGGACAACTCACTGCTCCTCTCTTCAGTACCAGGCAAGGCCTCTAGAAGGCTTGGGGCTGAGTTTGTTAGAGGACCTGCCACACTCGTGCAGTTAGATAGCTTATCATTGATACTGCCTGCAGTGGGGACTTGCTGGGGCTGGGGGCTAAAGCATGTACACACAGCCGCTCTGTGTGACCTAGGCTCCCTTAACCATGATGGCTGGGTTCCAAGGATCAGCAGTCCAGGAAGGAAGGAGCCCCAAGTGCAAGCTGTTTGTGCTTTTATGACGGGACCATTGGCTCCCTCGATGCTGACTTCGCAGTAATTTTGTTGAAGAAATCATAAAGTCCTGCCCAAGCAAGGTTCAAGGAATAGGACTCAGACTCCACCAGTTGATAGATGGGGAGTGGTAGAGCTCTGGTATTTTTGAGGAATAGAATCTGTCCTCACAAGTATAACTATAAAAACCATGTGGCACCAGAGTGAGGAAGAATCAGTCTCAGTGTCAGCCCAAGGCTGATTGATTCCTGTGAGGTGGAGGTCAGACATGCCTCGTCACTCCAGTCTCTTACCAGTCCTAGTTCCAGCCATGTCTCTCAGAGCTCTCTACTCTGCTAAGTTTGATAAGTCCTAATGGTGGCCACTTAGAACTCACTGACAGGAAGATTCACTATTGTTGAGTTTGGGGGAACTCTGGTGGCTTAGTGGTAAGCAGTTGCACTGCCAACCCACAGGCACATGGTTCAAATCTACAAGCCGCTCTGTGGAAGAAAGATAAGCAGTCTCTTCCCAAGTAATTAACGGCCTCTGAAACCCCACTGAAGGGTCTGCTATGAGTTGGTTTCAACTCCACGGTACATTAACAATTACTGAGTTAGAGAAGTAACAAGTTACAAGTCAAGATCAGGCTCTACTGAGTAGCAGGAACAACTCAAGATGCAGCTCTGAATAAGGACAGCTTGTGCCCACGGGTTCCTTCTCTCTCAGCCCTTGGACCTCAGCCTGGTCTCCACACTACATGGGCTCAGGTTATAAAGCTCTTTATTTCCTCCAGTAAGTGACCAAATGTGCCCCACTCCACCAGGAAGCCTCCTGCTTGATGGTTCTTATCTCTTTTGTTCCCTGGGTCTCCTGCCCCATTGTAGCTGCTTTTGTTTCATAGGCTGGAAAGCCCACCACACTGTCTTAGACCAGTCTCTGTTTTCTGTTTCTGTCATTTCTCATTTCACACACAGCTCTGCCTCCTGGGTCTAGGAGGTTGTTAGCAGAGGGACCCTAGATCCAAAAGATGTGCTGGTCTTCCTTGCTCTTCTTCTGGATGATAGGAGCTCCCCCTCTGCCTGTGGGAGTGTTTTCCTATAAGCCTAGTGAAGTGACAAAACTGACCAATCTCCTACATGGACTCCATTCACCTTATTTGCATTATTAGCAGGTTGTTCAGTCCTCATGGTGGGTCACAAGCACCTTTTTTGCGTTTTCCTATTCATGGGTGTAATCACTAGAGACCATGTAATGTAGTTCACTACATTGAAATAACAGATCATTCCTCCCTGCTGATACTTTGTCTTTTGCTAACATTGGATCAGTAAGAGCGCTTACCCCCAGGGGACTCCAGGAGACATTAGATGAACTGACATGTGTGAAGGCGCTTGGTAAACAATTAACAGTCAATTCAACAAACTTCAACACTGTGTGGTGGTTGATGAGGGCGGGCAGTCATCTGTGGGAGAGGCCAGGTCCTGAGGAATGAGGAGGCATTTCTCTGAGAGAGGCAGGGGAGGCATGAACCCAGTGCAGAATAGACGTGAGTGAGGAATGGGAGTAACTGATGGGAGTCCCGACTCACGGGCAACAGAAGCCGTCTCTGGACAGCGAGGGTCAAAGGAATTTGCTGAGCTCCTTGTTAGAGTGTAGAGGCAGCTGGTGAGGAACAAAGCACCCATTCTGGGTCTAGCACTGACTTTGAACAAGGCCACTGTGGTGCGTGTCCCCAGGGAGCTCCTGGCCACACACCTCCACTCAAGGTGTGAAGCGTCTGGTGAGAGGCTGACTGGTAAGGTGAGTTAGTTCCATGCCAGGCTGGGCTGGGAGGTGGCTGGAGAAGAAGGAGGAAGCCTTCAGGCTTGTACAGGTGACAAAGGCCTCCTAATTTCCGTGGCTCTGGGCCTGCACTCATGCTTTGGAGGCATTAGAGCACTGTGGGCCCTTGGAGCACTTTCTCACGGGTCCTTCTCTGGACCAGATCTAAACCAGATGGAGATGTGAAACATATCGGATTACGGGAGACCTGTAAACGCTTGTCCTCGTAGAGTAAATCAAGGAAGAGCTAAGAATCACACATTCAGAGCAGAGCCAGGCTGAGGGTTAGAGAGTGGGATGAGGGTAAAGGACTGGGGTCACCAGGGTAAAGGTGAGGTCACCTTGACCACAGAGTGAAAACTCATTGTCTTTGCCTGAGAACCGACTCCTAGCTGACCCTCTGCAAGGTTTCTGAGGGTGTAAATCGCACAGGGGGAGATCGTCCCTCTTTCTCCTGTGAAGCAGCTGGTGGATTGGGACTGCCAGAGAGGCAGAGTCCACAAAGATAAAGAGGCACCAAAAGTCTCAGAGTCAGGTACCCAAACACGCAGAATTGTAAACAAAGAAAGGCTGTTGTTTCTAAGCGGTGCAGGGACGGTCGTTTCCACTGGGCCTGCAGTTTCCAGGCCCTGTGGCCCTCAGGTGCTCCACTGGCTGGATTTTGAGAGGAGATGATGATGATGTATTTACAGATCTAGCAACATGGGGCCTTGTAGGTAATGATTTTCTTTCAAGTGTTAGCTTTTTTTATTATAGGAAATTACATACCATTTTTAAAGTCACTGTATCAACCCGTCTAAAGTATGCAATTTAGTATAGTGATTTTTTTTTAATCATTAAGTTTTTGTCGACTTTTTGTGCTTAGTTCAAAATACACAT
Source organism: Elephantulus edwardii (assembly GCF_000299155.1). Classification (NCBI taxonomy): domain Eukaryota; kingdom Metazoa; phylum Chordata; class Mammalia; order Macroscelidea; family Macroscelididae; genus Elephantulus; species Elephantulus edwardii. Next base: position 1,177,720 of record NW_006400072.1, on the reverse strand, counting down.
GGACATTTCGCGTGAGAGTGTGGGCTGGACGTTTCTCCTGTCGTGTCAGGCTCCAGTCTGTGCAGAGCTGGCCGTGAGCTGGCCTGATCACGTGCTGCAGTTTGACAGCGGAAGGGATCACACACGACAGTCCCTGTGTCAGTCCCCAAGCCATGTGCTTCCAAAGGTCTGGGCCGGTGTTCTCGACAGGCCAACCAGGGAAGACGGTTCCCTCAGAACAGGACACAGAGAGTCAGGGGCTGCTAGCCACGGAGGACACCAAGTAGGTCAGTTGGCAAACTCTGAGTAATATCAGTGGGTTAGATAGTGGTGCTGAAACAGTGGTAGCGTCCTGATTTTTTTTTTAAAGTGAGCTGATTATATAAGAGAACATCCTTGATTTTAGGAAATACACACCAAAGTTTACAGGGTTTGAGGCGGACGGTTTACCCCAAATGATTCCTGAGAGATTCTGTATATGTATCTGTATGTGTCTTTATATATGTGGACATATATGGCTAGGTAGGTATATGTGTTTAGGAGTATATGTGAGTGGTGTATGTGTATGTGGAGAGAGAGACATTATGATAAAGCAGATGGATCTAAACGCTAGCATATGGGGAATAGGGATGTTCTTTGTCCTCTTCTTGCCGCTTTTCTGTAAGCCTGAAGTTATGTCGAAATACAAGAAAGAAAACTACCACTGGATACTGCCGAGTTCTCATGTTTGGCTTCCTGAGAGCCTCTGCCTCAGATCTTCCCTCGGCCAGCTTCCTAGCCCTCCAGTCTCCATTCCTGAGAGATCTTATCAAACACAGCACCACCCTCTCCAGTCACTGCTTTTTGCATCACCCATTTTTTATTTTTTTAAAATTATCCTGCTATGCTGCTGGGAATGATCTCATGCATCCATTTCCTCTGCCCCTGCCTCCCTCAGGTCAGCTCCGTGAGGCTTGGTCCACCTTTCCTGCATTGCCTGAGTTGTTGCTGGTATTCAGTAAATATGGTGAACAGATGAAAAGCCACAGGGTAATAGGACCAGGGATCAGAAAATCGCAAGTCTTTTCTTTCTTGGTTTCAGCAGACTTGCTGTGTTACCTTGGGCGGTAGCCACTGCCATGCCCCACTCTGAACCTCAGTATCTTCATTGGTAGCCTAGAGACACAGATGATCTCACGGCTCCTCACTTTCATGTGACCCCAAGTTCTAAAACTTGTGGGGTTCGTGATGCAGAAAACCTCAAACCGCCCAGCCAGTACCCCTTCAGTGGCAGGGGAGGGAGGGAGGAGGAGGGGAGAGGGGCCAAACTTGTCACCATGTCCTCCTTGTCACAAAAACGGAAGACACACCTCTCCCTGGGGGCCAGTGTCCTCATAACGGTGGGCCTCTGGCAAGAGAGGGCCTTTGTTCCTCTTCCAAGCCTTCTTTTGAACAAAGGTGGGCAGGTTTCAAGCCCAGAACCATTTGCTGGAAACATTATCTCTCTGAAATTGAATAACATTGTCTTGTTTTCATGGCAACCTTTTCCTTGGAGCAAGTGATACTAGTTTTTCCATTTAAGGGAGGGATATAAAGTTTCTTTTTAAAATAAATATATGAGGCTTTGCTACTTTGTACATTACTTTTCACTTCTTACTGTGACCAACTTCTTATCTCATATGCTGAGGTGCACCTGAGAGTAGACAGAGGTGCCAGATGGACCCTAGTCCTTTAGAAAATGACTCACCTGCACCAGGTCACAGCTTTGCTCACCATCTTACAGAATTTTTGTTTTCTTCATCCATCAGACACCATTTCTCATGTGCAGCTTTCCCAAGTAGTCTCCCGAAAATGACTTTTTACAATCAGTTTATCCAAAACAGAATCCTAACATGTCCCACCCGTGGCAAACGTCTTTTGACTCTTCTGTCTAAAGTTCCTCACTTCTATTTCTTGCCGTTTACCTGTCGAATAACCGAGGCCATTGCCTAGAGTGGGTTTTAATGAGACTGCCCTGGCCCCGCCTGAGAAAGAAGGGAAATTCCTCCCTTGCGATTTACTGTCTCTGAAAACCCGCCTGGAAGGTGAGCTACGAGTCACTTCTGACTCAACTGTGCATAACAGCCCCTACCCCAGATATCCTGTGCCCTTTAACCTACTCCCCTAGACCCTGCAGTTCTTACTAACTTGAAGCCTTTCCAGATTCTGATCCTACTTGTTGAAGCCCATTTGTGGGAGATATATATATAAATTATATATATTATAAATTATATATATAAATAAATTATATATATATGTGTGTGTGGGATCTGTCAGTGATGGGAGGTAGGTCACAGAGGAGGGGACAGCCGGGGGATTGGGGGATTGAGCTGGGAAGTCCTCTTTGAAAGTGTTCATGTGCAGCTACATGCATGCGCGCGCGCGCGCGCACGCACACACACACACACACACAGAGCCAAGAGGAGGGCCCGCATGTTAGCACCCCAGCGGCTAGGAGCTTAGGGCTGAAGAAGAAGGATTTAGTGCAAAATCCACCAGCTGCTCCACAGGAGAGAGAGGGCAATCTCCTCCCATGCATGTGGTTCATTGCCTCTGAAAACCCCCTGGAGGGTCAGCTATGGGACAGCTCCGCCTCCAAGGTTCACACACTAGATATCGAAGGCAGCAGTTTCTCCTTTGCCTAAAAAGGGGCTGTAAGATCATTACAGCCTGAAACAAAAAAGGACTCAGATAAGACACTGAGAAGGGTTTCTGTGCTGTGTGGTGGTTGGAGTGCATGCACTGAAGCAGGATTGCCTACAGTCGTGTTCCAGCTCCCCCGTTCGCTAGCGGTGTAATCTCGGGCGTGTGTGTGAATTTCTCAGCGCTTGGTTTCTGTGTCCTGTCGGTGTTGTCCTAATAGTACCTCCTTCATCAAAGGGTCCAGCAGATTGAGAGTTAACCACACAACCTTCCCGGGCTGCATACAGTAAGCACTCTGAAACCGTTGGGAGTTTTGGTATTATTATTATTATTATTTTTATTATGTTGATGATGATGATACTGAGAAGACTCATTCTGGAAGTCGGTGGTGGAGTTTTCTCCCCCAACAGTTCCATGGCTTATTAGGGAAGTTAACAGGCTCTCTCTTAGATTGGCAACAGGACACTGTAGTATAATTTACCTGTGTTCCTTTACTGCTCATAGGGTTTTCAGAGGCTTGCTGTTTCAGAAGTGGATGGCTAATCCTCCTTCCTAGTCAGTCTTAACCTGGGGGTTCTACTGGGATGACTCCTCTGGCATTTGACACACTGGAGGTGTAGCCTTTAACAGCACCCACATGCCGTCCTTCAGTCCAGACAACTTCTGAAGCAAGGTTGCCGGCCCTGTGGCCATTGGCCTCAGGGCTTGGGTCAGTGTTCCAGTGTCCCCTCGGGTCTCCGTCCTCCAGCAGCCTTGGGTGACGGCCTCTGACTCTGGTTTCGAGAGTGGCGTCCCCCCGAGTCAGCTGACGCACATCCATCTCTGCCTCTGCTGAGCGGAGGCTGCTGTTCCTCTTGCGTGGCCCCTGCCCAGGCTGGTGCAGGAATCTCCAGCCCGAAGGACGCACACTGCTGCCTTTTTCCTTGTTGGTGTTAATTCTCCGCTCTGGAAGTTTTAAAAACTGCCACATGCAGGAAATACAGAGACTGGAGACTGAGGAGCGTGCTGCTGTGAATTCCTATAGCGTATCCAGGCTCTTTCACCTTTCCATAGGAAGTTGGTAATTAACCTTCATCCACGCTTTTGGGAAATGGTGATGATACCTGGATTGCATTGTATTTGTAGATTGCTTTAGGAGATATTGCCAATTTACAATGTTAAGACAAAAACACCTTGTTGTTGTTGTTGTTGTTGTTGTTGTTGTTAAGTGCCGTCGAGTCGTAGACGACTCATACCGACCCTCTGAACGAAAGATCTGAACACTTGAATAACATTGGTCGTTTCTCCACGTTCATAGAGTTCCCAGAGGCAAGCCATTTCAGAAGTGGATACCACTCCTGCTTCCAAGCTCGTTTTAACCAGGAAGCTCCAGAAAACACTGTCTCCCCATGGGTAACCATTAAAAACACATTAGACTTTGAATTTTAATTTCTTGCAAGCATTTAATAACCAAAGACACCCTCCTCTGCCAGTTTCCTGTACCACGTGGAGTGATGCTGGGTGCTGGGCCACCAGTATTTAAAATACCTGCATCAGCACCCAGAGCGGACAGATTTCAGCTTAGCTTTCAGACGAAGATGAGGTAGGAAACAGCTCTGATCGTCCTCTTCTGAAATGAAGGGCCTTTGTGAACACTGAAAAGCAGCAGAACATGCTCTGACCTAGTGCTGGAAGATGAGGCCGTCTGGCTGGGAAGGCGCTGGGAACATGACGGGAACACGGCTGCCTCCCCTGAGCGGAGTCTACCTGAACCACGCAGACGGGGTACAGCCCCCAGCCGATGAACGCACTTCGTTTGCTGGTGTGGGACAACTTGAAATGAAGGAAAACATTAATAATTGAAATGTGGCATGCATGAAGTATGACTCTAGGAAAATTGGGAGTTGTAAAAAAATGAAGTGGAACACGTAATATCCTCAGCATCTGTGAGCTGAAATGGACTGGCATCGATCATTCTGAATCTGACAATCGTAGGGTCTGCTATGTTGGGAATGACAAATTGGAGCAAAATTGTGTCACATTCATCCTCGAAAAGAACATCTCATTATCTATCCTGAATTACAGTGCTATAAAAGATAATGATAATATACATAGACTTATAGGGAAGACTTGTTAATACGAATTGTTCAAATTTACACATCTACCATTAAAGCCAAAGATAAAGAAATTGAGGACTTTCCCCACTTCTGGAGACTGAAATTTCTCAAACATGCTATTAAGAATTTATAATAAGTATTAATTATTATTAATAATAAGTAGTTAATAAAATGCATCATTTGAAAGCTTTTGGTGGTTGAAAAACAAGGTTTTGGTGACAACGATGAGAGTAAAGATCACATGATAGAATTTTGTCTTACCAATGATTTCTTCATTGCAATTTTTTTTTACAAAGGCAAACAGCAGCTATATTTATGAACCTTACTATATAGAACCAAGTCAACTACGGCTATAGAAAGATAAGACAGAAGCTCAACATAATCAGTCAGAGCAAGGCCCAGGGCCATCAATTTCTCGTGTGCAAGTTCAAATTGAAGCTGAAGTAAATGAAAACAAATCTGAAAGCCAAAGGATGGCCTGAAGTACATTCTGCCTGAATTGAGAGACCATCTCTCTTTGTTGTGTTGAATACTGATGACCAAAGACCAAATGAGTTGTGCAGTGATATCAGAGACTTCACATCTGAAGAAAGCAAAACATCACTTAAAAGATGCGAAAACCCCAAATTGGATGTAAGAAGAGACTCTGAAACTTACTCTAGAATGAAGAGAAGCTAAAACAGAGAGAAGAAGTGACGAGATAAAAGAACTGAATGAAAGATTGCAAAGGGCAGCTTGAGAAACAAAAGTATTGTAAAGAAATGTGCAGGGACCTGGAATCAGAAACCCAAAAGAGAAGAACCTGTCGGAATTCCTCAAACGGAAAGAACTGAAGGGAAAATTCAAGCTTCAAGTTGCAATAGTGAGGGGTCCTGTGGATGTAATAGTGGTTGATGCAGAAACCCCAAAAGAAGATGGAAAGCATACACAGTTACTGTCCCAAAGAGAATTGGTGGGATTTCAGGAGGTAACGTGATCAGGAATCATTGGTACTGATGGAAGACATGTAAATGACGTTGAAGGCCCCAGGAATTAATGAAATGCCACTTGAGATGGTTTGTTTGTTTGTTTGTTTGTTTGTTTGTTTTTCACTTGAGATGTTTTAACTAACAGTTGCAGCCATCCACGAGCTCAGTTGTCCATGCTAAGAAATTTGGAAGGCAATTAATTACCTAGCCAACCAACTAGAAGAGAGCCATGTTTGTTCCCCTTGCAAAGAAAGCTGATCCAACAGAATGTGGAAGTTATTAACAATACCATTAATATTACCTGTGAGTCCTATCTTGCTGGAGAAGATTAAAAAACAGTTAGATAATTAAATAACAGTTACCTGTTAAGGTAAGAAAGCCCAGACACACTTCACCAGGTGTAGAAATCCTGGAGGCAAGTCCTGGTCTGCAGAGGAGAGCCAAGTCCTTGTACCCTGAGAGGGTCCTCGCCTGTGGCCATCCTGCAGTGGTCTCGGGTGGGCCCCATTCCTGGTGGCCAGGTTCACCGTGATCAACACCCGCCTGGGAACAGACATGTGCTTCTCTACTGCGCAATCATGTGAGTCTCCAGGCTGAGGGTGGAGGACTGGCTCTGGAGGTTTATTGCACACCCTCCCTGGTCCATCAGCTTCCTCCGGGGACCCACTCGTTATGACCTCAGGCACAGAAGGCTGCACTAAGAGCTCAGTCACACATAGCCCTGTGGAACTGGGTTCACTTACTCCTCTTCCAGCTGGGCGTGCAGGGATTTTTTTACTCCAGTTTTGCAGAGGAACAAACTGGCTTCCAGAGATGTGATGACTCATGTCAGGACAAAGAAGCCAAAGATGAGTGGAGAGCCTCTCCTATTCTCAGGGGCAAGACCTGGTTGGAGACAGAGTGTGATGTGCCAGCATAAAGCACGTGGAGCCTTGATTTTCTCACCCATGAAATGGAGATAATGATACCCACTACCCCCTTGGAAATGTCAAGAAGTAGGAGAAGACAGAGGAGCTGTGAAGTGGGGGGAGGGGGGCCCACAGGAGGGCTGTTGTCATAGCCTGCCGCGTGTCTCGCAGCTAACCTAAAGGAGTACCATCTTTGACAATTCCGGTCCACCAGCGGCTCCATGGGAGACGGGTGAGCAGTCTCCTCTCATTAAGATGTTCAGCCTTGTTCCTCTGTGCTGCGTAGTGGACGTACCACAATGTCTCAGTCCATTAAAACAAAAAACAAAACTGAGGAAACTGAGCATTTCAACCAACTTCTGCAGGCTGAAATAGATCAAACGTGCAATGAAGATGCATTCATAATAACCAGTGGTTACAATGCAGAAATTTGAAACAGATAAGGATTGGTGGTTGGAAAACCCTGTCTTGGTGACAGAACTTAGGCTGCAGGTGGAACGATATCCTTTTGTATGGCCAATAACTTTAGTCAGGGAGCTCTGGTGACATAGACTGTAAGCACTGCTAACCTAAAAGCTTCACCTCTTTGGTGGTTCGAATCCATCAGCTGCAGGTTGAGGAAGAAATGGGCAACCTCCTCCCGTTTGGCATACAACCTCTGAAACCCAGTGAATAGTCAGCCATGACTTGACCACAATGAGTTGTAATGTGTTCTTAATTACCATACCTTTTTGTTGTTGTTTAAAAAATTATAAACAATGATTCCATTTTTTTTAAAAAAGTGAACTGGGGGATGAAGGAAAATGTGCAACAATGAATGAAAATACAACTTTTCTGTAAACTTGTTAAAAATCACAATTTAAATTAAAAATTTTGTTTAAAAAATAATAAACAGTGACTATGCGTGGCACCTTGCCAGATGGGAGATACAGGAAGGAAATCGACTATATCTCTGGAAAGAGACCACAGAGAAGTTCAATGTCATCAGTCAGAATAAGGCCAGGGGCCAGCTGTGAAACAGACCATAAATCACTCATGTGCACATTCAAGTTGAAACTGAATAAACTTTTTGTAAAAACCCACAAGAGCCAAAATATAACCTTGAGTATATTCCATTTGAATTTAGAGACCATCTCACAAATAGATTTGATGCATTAAACACTAATGACCAAAGACCAGATAACTGTGGGATGACGTCAAAGACGTGAAGAAAGAAAAAAGTGACATTGCAAAGGTAGGAAAGAAAGAAAGAAAAAGCCAAAATGAATGTAATAATAGACTGAACTGACTCTGCAATGCACAAAAGCTAATGTGAATGGAAGGAATTACTACCTAAGGGTTGAATAGAAAATTTCAGAGTAGCTCAGGAAGACAGTATCATGATGCCATGTGCAAAGGCTTAAAGACGTCGGTGCTGTCAAGCTGCCTCAGCTCTTAGAGACCCTGTGAACGGCAGACTGGAAGCTCACCCTGACCTACAGCCTGTCAAGCCCATTGTTGCATCCTCTGTGTCAACCCATTTTCTTGGGGGTCTTCTCTAAATGACCCTCTCTCTTCCCCAGCTTGATGTGTTTTTTTCAAGGACAACATGTACAACATGTTTTCTGCTGACAACATATCTAAAGTGTGTGAGATGAGATTCTGTCTTCCTTGCCTCTCAGGAGCACCCTGGTTAGATTTCCTTCAAGACAGATTTGTTGTTGTTCTTCTGGCAGTCTGTGGTATGTTCAGCCCTCTTCACCACCACAAGTCAGAGGCATCAATTCTTCAGTCTTCCTTCTGCATTCAAAAGAGAAGAAAATGCTTGTCATTTCTCAAGCAGAAAGAACTGAAGAAAAACTCAAGCCTTGAACTGCAAGTAGGGAAGGATTCTATGAGCAAAATATTGAGTGATGCAAGACACATAAAAAGAGATGGGGGGGGATACATAGAGTCACTGTGCTAAAAAGGATTGGTTGACACGCCAGCACTTCACAACATATCATACAACCAAGAATCAATGGTACCAAAAGAAGAAATCCGAGATGCACTGAAAGCATTAGAGAAAAAGAAAGAAACATAATACTTGGAAAGATGAGGGTCAGTGAAAGAGAGGAAGACTCTCAACAAGATGGAATGACGTGATGACCACATCAGTGGGCTCAACTGTGTCAGAGATGGTGAGGATGGCACAGGATAGGACAGTGTTCAGATCTGTTGTTTATAGGGTCGCCAAGCATCATACATGATATGACAGCACCTAACAACAACACAACAAAGAAAAGTAGTCCAACAGAACAATGAGGAGATTGTTAACTGCTTCAAGTTTGCTTGGCTCCACAATCAACACTCTTGGTACCAGCAGCCAGGAGCTCAAAAGATGAATTGCACTGGGAAAATCTCCTGTCAGAGACCTCTCCAAAGTACTGAAGAGCAATGATGTCAGTCTGGAGACTAAGGTGTGCCTGATACAGGCCATGGTCTTTGCAGCTATTGCTATGCATCAGAAAGCTGGACAGTAACTAGGGAGGATAGAAGGAGAATTGATGCCTTTGAGCTGTAGTGCTGGAGAAGAGTATTAATAAATCATGAATAGCTAGGAGAACAAACAGATTCATCCTAGAGAGGATGAAACCAGGCTGTCCTTGGAGGCAAAAATTCTGAAGCTTCATCTGACATACTTTGGACATGTTGCAAGGTGGGACCAGTCCTTGGAGAGGGATGTCCTGCTTGGGAGGGTGGAGGGACAGCACAGGAGAGAAGACCCTCAATGAAATGGATTGATTCGGTGACTGAGGTAATGGGGGTAGGTGTGTCAGAGACAGTAAGATTGGCAAGGGATAGAGCCAGTTTAGGGCTGTTGTACATAGGGGAGCTATGAGTCTCAGGCGACTCGATGACACATAATAACAACATTAATATTACATTCAAGAAAAAAACCTTGCTGAAGATCATTCAGAAAGATCTGGAGCAATACATCAACAGGAATCTGACAGAAATTCAAGCGGGAATGAGGGATATATATAATTTCCAATGCTAGATGGATCTTGGCTGAAAGACTATCATGAAGTTACTTAACTTTTGTTTTATTGACTGTGCAATGACAGTCATTCAGATAGAGCAGAAAGATACTGCATGGTGTAAAGTCAGGAGAGGTGTGAGTCACGGTTGTATCCTTTCACCACATTTTCCCTTTTTTACTGAGCAAATAATCTGAGAAGTTGAGTTACATGAAGAAAAACTCAACATCCAGATTGGGGGAGCTCTGGTGGCCTAGTGGCAAGAAGCTGCACTGCAATCCGGCAGCCACACAGTTTGAATCCACCAGATGCTCAGCTGGAGAAGGAGGGGCAATCTCCTCCTGTGCCAGGCAGATCCAACAAGACAGTACACAACAAGAAAATTTAAAAACAAGAAAAAATCAGATTGGAGGAAGACTCATTCACCACCTACGATATGCAGATGACACAACCCTGCGTGCTGAAAACAAAGAAGGCTTGAAACACTGATGAAGCTCAGAGACTATAGAGCCTTCAGTGTGGATTATGTCTTAACATAAAGGAAACAAAAATCCTCAGTGGGACCAAGAACCGGAGATAAGATTGGTCTTAAGGATTTCATTTTACTTGGTTCTGTATTCAATGCCCAAGGAAGCCGCAGTCAAGAAATCAAATGGCATGTTGCATTGAGCAAATAAATCTGCTGCAAAGGATCTCCTTTCAAGTGCCAGGCAGCATGGATGTTCCTTTGAGGGCGGAGGTCAGTCTCTCTGAAGCCCTTGTGTGTTCATTCACGGCATATGGGGATCTCTGCTGGCCTGGTCATGCTCACTGGCGGCTCAAATCCACCAGTGACCCCCTGGGAGAAAGATGGACAGTCCTTTCATCTGCTTTATAGCCGTGGAAGTCCACTGCTGAGTCAGCTTTGATCTGGTTCCAACTTGACATCGGTGAATTTGGTTTGGTTTGGTTGTTTATATGCATGTGAAAGTTGGGCAATGGATAAGAAAGACTGGAGAAGAATTAATTCCTCTGAGATGGGTTGCTAAAAGAACAAACATCTATGCCTTGGAAAAAGTGCAGCCTGGTGAGACTTCATCGCACATACTTTGAGCATGTTATCAGGAAGGACCAGTCCCTGGAGAAGGATGTCATTCTAGAGAAAGGGCCAATGAAAAAGAGGCTGAGCCTCAATGAGCTCGATTGACGAAGTGATTGCAACACTAGGCTCAAGGTCAGCAGTGATTTCGAGCACGGCCCAGGGATGCTCAGCGTTTCATCCTGGCCTGGTGTGAGTCAGGGCCGATGGAGCCACGCCTAACAACAGACATGTTCATATATGAGCTCAAGAAAGTGGCTCCAGCTGTCATACAGGCTGCAGGCCCCAAGTCTGTCAGACATCAGGCTGGATTCTGCGCCTCATATAGCTGCAGAGAATGAAGATTTCAAGATCAGCAGGCCATTCCCTCAAGTCCAAAGAACTCAGATGGTGAAAAGCCTGGGGCCTTTGCCAGAATGTCCACACATCTAAAACACAGCACATATTCCTGAGGAGACTGCCTTTCAACTGATTGGCTGCCCTTTGCCAATCTCTTAATTGAAGTGGTTCCATTGTATCCGCCTTCTGGTTGTAGGGATGGATACATTGTAATTACCAAACTGAGAATAAGGGCCCTGCCAGATTGGCACACAACCTTGATCATCACAAATGGGTGATGATAGATGGATGTCTGGTGGATGTAGTGGTGGATGGGGAGAAGGATGAGAAGTTGGATGAGGGGATGAGTGAGAGAATGGACCAGACGAAGGACAGGAAGATGTGTATGGATGTGTGCGTGGATGAAGGAGCCACATGAATGGATCAAGTAGTCTGCTAGGATGGTTACACTGGAGAGGCAGGTGGGTGGAGCCGGGTGAGTGAATCCAGGCTCGTAAACAGACCCTGCCCCACCCGTGTGAAAGATGTTGAGAAAAAAAAACCCTCTAATTGGAGGCCATGCCAGATAAAGTCTTTATGGGAAATTGTTCTGTGGGGCCATGAGGAAATGAGGCCAGAATGAAAAGTGGCAGGAGGATCTGAATAAGGAAAGTTTTCTCAGATCAGCAGGTGCTGAGGGTGGAAAAGGTGGCCTTGAGAGGTTGAAAGGTTCCTGTCACTGGAGATGCTCAAGTTTAGACTGAGAAATCACCTTCCAAGGGTGCTTTTGGGGCTCCTGTAGCAGGTCGAGGTCTTATCTGGCGGCCAGTGAAGTTCTGTCTGATGGGGGTTCTTGTTTGTCATTGAGTTGAGATAGATCCATAGCTGACCGTCCAGTGGGTTTTCGAAGGCAGTAAATCACATGGGAGGAGATTGCCCATCTGATGAAGAGGAGGAAGAAGTTGGGTTCCTGAGAGTTCAGGGAGGCCACAGCCATTGTAGAAGCCCATTTTACTTTCAAGGGGGAAAAAAATTTTTTTTTTAGTTGGGACATAGCCAGTCATGCAGCTGTTGGGCCTGCTGTGGGCTTTGGGCTGGGATCCGAGGTGGAAGCCCCACACCTGCCCTCAGAGTGGGTGGCACAGAGACAGAGCAGGGCTGTGACCTGGAGATGGACTTGGGCCTGGCTCTGCCTTCCCTGGCTGTGTCTGTGGCCAGGATGTGGTCCTCTATGAACCTCAGTTTCCTCTCAAATAAAGTGGGACCCTTGGTGTGTGTTGACAGCAGAGCTGCCCAAGATGTGGAAGGCCCTGTAGGGTGCCAGAATCCTGCCCCTCCTGGGGGGATTTCCTGGGGACCGTGGGTGGGGAGAGAAGGTTCCTTAAGCACAGACCTTGACGCCTGACTCATTCTCCCTGGGGACCCTGCCTGGGAAGCCCCAGCTGCCGGGCCTGGGCAGGTCTTGGGACCAACTGCTGCGGTCAAGGGCCCGGGCCTTCAGTCTGCCAGCCCTCTCCCACCAGCTCTGTATGCCAGCATGGGTGCTGCAAGCACAACTATTACTGTTTTGACTCACCCTAATCCCAGGGAGCTCTGATGACCTAGTGATAAGGAATTGTGTTGCCAACCTGAAGGCATGCGGTTCAAATCCACGAGCTGCCCTGAATCTACTAGCTGCTCCGTAGGCAGTCTCCTCCCATGGGATTTACTGCCTCTGAAAGCCTGCTGGAGAGGCAGCCACGCTTCAGCTCTGTTTCGGTGGCACACAGCAACAACATCCTAACCTCAGATGACAGGACGGTGCCTTAGTGGGTCTGTAGGCCTTTTCTCTGGTGGAGTGGTCAGTGGGTTAAAACCACTGGGTTTTCTCTTAGTAGCTGCGTTTTTAACCACCAGGGCTCCTTGGAGCTCACATCCCACCTCCGCCACTTCCCAGGCCCCTGACCTGAGCTCGCCACTTCCCCAGTTGTGTCTTGTTTCCTCACTTGAAGAATGCTAATAACCCTAAGATAGACAGAGATGGGCAGGCCTTTGAGAGGAGCAGGGAGGGTGTTGTGGAGTCCACAGGCCCCAGGGATCTGAGCGGGCTGGACTGGTTGTGTGCTGCCTGGTCGCAGAGCGGGCCTGGCCAGGGCTGACCACCCTCTCCCCTGCTCAGTGGAGACCCGTGTGGGCTGCCGCCCTGCTGGGAAGTAGCCTGGAGTTTTTCTTCGTTCTTTTGCTCCCTGGAGCCCCAGGTTTTTCTCCACCATGCATACTGAACAGGCTGGGCAACCCCTTTCTGGCTGGGTGGGCCGGGCTGCTGCAGTGGTGTTGGGTTCTGGCCTCTGGGGAGGTGGGGAAGGATGTGGGCCGGCCCTCCCCGCCCAGCCCGGCCTCCTGCCCGCCCTCGGCCTGGCCAGCCTTCCACACAGACAGGCCTGAGCTCCAGCTGCTGAGCCTTCGCTGGCCAGCCGGGTGCCCCTCGCCGTCCCGCCCCGCTGACACACTGCTCCTCTGAACCCCAGCCATCACGGTCTTCTGACAGACTCTGGAGAGCTGAGCTGTAAGGGGCCACAAGACGGGGGACTCTGTCCAGCAGGGCCTGGGAGGGCCAGCAACCCCCCACCCCACCCCTGGCGCTCAGGCCTTTTCTTCCAACTATGAAGAAGGAAGTGACCTGAGAGCTGTCGGAGGGTCAGCTCCAGCCGGGAGACCCAAAGCTCAGAGGCCCTGGTCCCCACCCAAGTCAGGCATGAAGGGGGATGGCAGTGCCGTGTGGAGCCTCATGTGGAAGTACTGCATCTCTGTGAGGACCCTCAGGTACAGGGAATGGGGGGCTGTGCCATCAGTTAGTGTGGCTGGGGGCCACACCTGGTGCTCTACAGAGTGAGCTGGGCTCCTGGGTGCCTGTGGGGTGTGGCAGACCCAGGACAGCCCTTGTCACCTCAAGCGAAACAGCCTGGGGCCAGCAGGCTCTGGCCAGCTTTGGGGTCACAGCCCTGTCACCTCACTGCTCCGCATCCTCCAGGGAAGCGAAGTTCCCACGCCAGCCTTCCCGGTGTTGCTGGAGCAAGGGATGGAGAAAGTGAGCTCAGCTCACACTGGGTGCGGGGCCGCCCGGGGCCCAGGCTCATTCACTCCGTGTGGCTTCGTTTCCCTGGCTGGCATTCCCATGTGCCGCTCCTCGCGGGATTAGTGTGAAGATGATGTGAGGTAATAAGGGCAGAGAGCAGGGCTTGGCCCGCACCCAGTCTTCAGTAACGTTAGAAGGTGTGACGCTCTTGTCTGGCCCCGGGAGGCGGGGAGGGGGGACTGCTATCAGAGCTCCGTGTGGCAGCAGCAGCAGCACCAGGAGGCATGTCTGAGCTGGGAGTGAAGAAGGGGGTGAAACAGAGCTCCAAGGGGGGCCCAAGAGACGAGGCACCCTCCTGGGGAAACTGGACCAGGAAGCTGGGGGTCCTGATCCTGTGTGGTTCTATGCAAAACTGGGTTCCTTTCTCTCCTCATGTGTTTAGGGGGCGAGTGGGGAGCTGGCAGGCCAGTGGTGCTGGCTAGGAAGGGCTCAGAGTGGCCCCTGCTTGGGAGCTGCGCTGGGATCCCACCAAGGGGCGTCGTCCACTCACTCATTTGTTCCTGCAAGTTGAAGCTGACTCACAGCTGACCCTCCAGCAGGCTCTGAAGCTGTAGGAGGAGACTGCTCGCCTTTCTGTCTAGGAACCCGGGCGGATTCTGACTGCCAAAGAGGTGTGGCCTCAGGGCAGCATGCAGCTCAGCCCTCTACAGAGCTCCTTAATACTTCTGAAGCAGGTGTTTCTTTCAAGGATGAGGGACTGATTGGTTCTCGACTCCTTTCTTCCCTCTTCCACCACTACCAGTATGTAAGCCTTCTTGTTGTAGTGCCATTGAGTCACCTGCGACTCATAGCGACCCTCTGTACAAAAAGCTCTGAAGCCAGCCCTAGCCTGAGCCTTACCTGTGCTAACTTACCTACGATAAGATAAGAAAACATCAGGATTTGGAAATGGAGAGTAGTGAGGGTTACACACGATGATGAGCATAACTAATGTCATGTAAGTACATATGCCAAAAAAAGTTTGAAAGGGCAAATATTTTGTTACGTCATGCTCTGATGGCCCAGTGGTAAGAAGCTGTGCTGCAATCCTGAAGGCACGGGGTTCGAAGCCACCAGCTGCTCTGCGTGAAGAAAATGAGCAGTTTCCTCCCATGTGATTAACTGCTTCTGAAAACCTGCCAGAGGGTCAGCTATGGGTTGGTTCTGACTTGATGATACACAACAACAACAGAATGCATTCAAAGGAAGGAAGAAAATGTCAGAATGAGGGAGAGCACAATTTAGAATAGAATGCCATGGCTCAGGGACGGGAAGTAAAACCAAATGGACTTGAGGGTCCTGAGAGCCTTCTGTGGAGGTAAAAACTGCTGAGCTTCCTGGCAGCCAAGGGGAAAAGGAGAACTCTAGCTATCCAGTTCATTCTCATGCAAGAACAGAAAGCCTGGCAGTGGCCACCACAGTCCCTGTTGTTGGGCAAGATTATCTAGCACCCTGGTCCCCAATCGGGCTTGGTGGGTGGATAAGGGTGGGAGGCATTGCAGAGATGGACCTGCCAGCTGGGCAAAGCGATGGCTGCGGGGATGTGAGCTGGCCAGCCCCAGCCGTGGGAATGGGAGAGGTTGAGCTCCTCCCTTATCCCCCTGGAGACAACCTCCTTGGGGGATGCTCAGAGGCTGCTGGGTGGGGGTGAGCGTACTTTCTCTGACCACAGCTGGATTTTCCTGCCTCTCATTCCCTCCTGTGGTTTCTAAGGGCTCCAGCTCTGGAAACTTCAGGCTGTTTACAGGATGCAGTCGGCCCTGAGCTGGGACACCCTCACCAAGTGGCTGGCTGTCCAGACGGTTTTTCAGGAGAATGGTATCGCCTCACCAGGTCTGGCAGATGCCTCTGTGCCTCTGTTTCCTCATTTACTGATGGGGACAGCTGTGCAGTGGCCTGGCCAAATCAAGGGATGATGGCCCCATGGCTTTCCCTGCCTGTTCTCCATGTTTTTCCTGGCATTTGCAGCCGTAAGTGGAGGCAGGCAGGCCTGCCCTGTGAGGGTGCCATGCGGCTGGCAGGGAAGACCCACCATTGGAGCTCCAGGTGCCCCCCTCATTATCAGTGACAAGGGGAGCCTGGGAGTGTGAATACCGTCGTTAGCACTAGACCTGCCCCGAACCCACAGTTAGCACATGTCAATCCAGGGCATCTGTGGTTAGCAAGAAACAGGCCTTGGGTGGCTCCCCGGGGCCCTACCCCATTGCACTGGGATGTTCCCACGAAGGCAGATACCATACCTGCATCAGACAGATGGACAGAACAGGCCCTCCATGGATCCTCCTGGCACCGCCAGGGAAGGCCTGAGTCAGCGTGTCTGTGGCCGGAGGCAGGGCTGGCGCTGCAGGGACAAATTGGAGGGTTGCAGTCGGAAGGCACATAGTTTTCCACTTGCGTCTTCATAGTGCATTCTGATCCAGCTCTGGTCCCCCTCAGACGGAGCAAACCCAGGAGACCTGCACGCCAGGGTCCCAGGCCAGCAGCAGTAGGTGGGCGGATCTGCACTCCCTGTTCCCAGGGGCTCCCTCACCTGTCACAGTCTGCCTTCTGGGAGGGAAGGAGATGGGCTTTGTTGCCTGGCAACAGTAGACACTCCTGAGAGGCTCCCTCTCCCCTTCTCCTCAGCATCTCCAGGTAGGGGAGGCACAGGGAGGCAGGGGGAAGGGCCTGCGTGGGAGAAATGGTTTGACCACTTTGCTGGAGCCAAAGTGCCATGTTCTGAAGATGAAAGGAGTGTGGTCTCGGGCAGTGTCAGTGCTAGGAAGGTGTGGACTGTTTTCATGACCCATCCTGAGCCTCATCCACAGATGAATTCTCATCTGTAGAGTATGTGTGATAATAAGGGGTCCTCGGAGGGTGGGGGTAGGGCTGCTAAGCTTCGTCTCGGTGTGACTCTGTGTACAGCTCTGTGCCAGTCACAAGCCTGCCTCAGCCCCTGGAGGTCAGGCAGGAAAACCATTCGTGCATCTGTGGAAAGGACTGATGGGTAGAGCCAGCAGGGTGTTGGGGCTCTTTCGCAGGCATGGTAGCTGCTTCAGACCCACGTGGTGCCATCACGTTGGGTCCGGAGCGCGTCCGAGCAGACCCTGCCACTCAGGCCTTGGGAAGAACTACCTCCCACCTATGTGTCTGGGGAGGAGTCTGAGGAGCAGCTGGCAGCCAGGCTCTGAGAGCTTCAAGGCCGATTCCTGGGCAATTAGCCATCTGGTGCCCTCCGCCTAAGGGCCTGTGCACACACCTCCTGGGACAGGGAGCTCACTGCCTAGCCTGGACCCCCCTCCTCTCTACCTATGACACCTCAGATGTGCTCAATCAGAGGGACAGCCCTGCGCTCTGTGTCCACGACCCATCTGTTCCCTGTTCTAGGACAGCCCTGCAGCACCCAGGACCCCCAGCTGAGCCCCCTCCCCACAGCCTTTTCCTATGGACACGCCCCTGTTTTCCTTCTCTGAGAGTGGGCTTGAGGCAGATGAGGTGAGGTGACATGACATCCCCTCCCAGGTGCTGGGAGGTGGCCAAGGACACTGTGGTTCATTTAGTGATTGCTTCACACTTTGACACCTTAAGCTCACAGTCCTCCTCCCCTGCGGCCCCTTGCCCCCTCCCCACTCCAGCCTGTGCCCTCACCATAATCTCCGCAGTTTTTGAAGCCCTACCCTCTGCTTGTGACTGTTCCAGAAACTCTTTCTCCCTCCCAACCGGAAGGGATGCTATCCACTGCACGAAGGAAAAAGCTGGGCTGTGCTCATCTGTGAGATCCTGTTTCATGAAGCAGGTGGGACACCACTTCTTCAGCTTGGAAGGTGACAGGGAGATGCCTGCGCACAACAGCCCCAGCACATGGGGCAGCGTCTTTGCTTTTCAGTCCACAGAGCTTTGCCAGGCCCCTCTCTGCTGTGTGCCAGGCTTGTTTTAGGAACTAAGGATAGAGTCGAGTTAGACAGGGCTCAGGACCTCGTGGAGCTGCTGTGCTGGTGGAGAGAGAGAACTAGAGAAAGAGGACAGAAGATCTGTTGGCCCCAAGTGGGAGAAAACTATAAGGAATTGCAGTGCAGGGACCCCGATTTCTGAGATGGTCAGAAAAAGCCTCAGCAAGGGTCCATCAGCGGCCAAACACAAGGTGGTGCATTTGTACACTGGAATTTTATAAAGAGAAAATTCTAACCCATGCTTTAGCATGGTTGAACCCCGAAGACACTGAGCTGAGTGGATCAAATCCGTGAGAAAGGGCCATGTGTCCTGTGACTCCATTTACAAGAAATGTCCAGGACAGGAAAATCCATAGAGGCAGGAAGTAAATTAGTGGTTGCTTAGGGCTTGAGAGAAGGGGCAATGGGAGTGACTGATAATAAGAGGTGTGGGGCTTCTTCACAGAATGATGAAAAGCCTGGTATTCGATTATGATGTTGGATATCAGCTCTATGAATACATTAAAACCACTGAACTGTGTATGTCAAAATGGGTGAATTTTGTGGTATGTAAATTTTATAGATAGATACAGATAAAGGGAACTCCAGTGGCCTAGTGGAAAGAAATTTTATATATATATACAGGAGTGACATTTACTTCCTAAACAACATGCCTCTGGAAACCCTAAGCTCTTTGATAAATGTTGATGGTTATAGAAAGATTTCAAGTCCTTTGTTCATTGGGGCACTATGAGTTGTGCTCGACTTGAAGGCAGTCAACAACTATATATATCTACACACAGACACACACACACACGGTAAGCAGCTGCACTGCAATCCCAAAGGCACATGGTTGAATCCATCAACTGCTCTGTGGGAGGAGGATGGTCAGTCTCCTCCTGTAAGATTTACTGCCTCTGAAAACCCACTGGAAGCTTAGCTATGGATGAGTTCTGACTCAATGGCCCACAACAATAACAACATTATATCTCACCTGTTTTTAAAAAGGGGACTTTCTGAGGAGGTGCCTTTGAGTTGAAGGTGGTAAAAAGGAGTGAGCTTGTCCGAGCTGGAGGCAACGTGCTCCAGCAGAGGGGACGGCATTTGCAAAGTCCCTGAGGTGGGAGCATGCTAGTGTGTTTGAACAACAGGGTGAGGCTGGGGCACAGTTCTCAGGGGAGAGGGTTCCTGAGAGCAACTTGGGAGTCTTGGTATGGTGGAACAAGGACACATCTGCATTCTGGATCTTTAGTTTATTTTTTAAAATACTTTTTCTTAGTAAGTTTATGGAGAAAACAGATTTTCCATTCTACACTTTAAACTCATTGTATTTATAATTGTACACATATATATGTTTATAATGTGTGGTGGTGACTGATTGAAACCCCACCATGTGCTGCCACTCTTCCCACTCCCTGCTTGTGTTTCCCATTTCCACTCGTCTTTCCTGTTCCTTCCCTGCCTTCTGAGTCTTATCCCTGGACGAGTGCTTTCCTGTTGATCACGTGTGGGTAATTATTCTAAGGAATGTGTTCCTCCCTGGTGTTACTGATCACCTTGTAGGCCTGTGTGTTGTTTGGTTGACGGGTGAATCGCTGGCATACTTTCAGTCTCAGGCTTAACGAGCGGCCAAGGATCATAGAGGGTGGACAGCACAGGGTTCATATCTGCTGTTCATAGGGTCATTATGAGTCATACTCAGTGGCACATAACACGGGTCATAGCTCCACCAGTCTCTGTCACACTGCTAAGCCTGATTTTATTTTTATCATTTTGAATATTGTTCCATATTTTCCTCCTATTCCATCAAGGACTTTCTGTTGCAGTCCCTTTGAGCGTGGTCAGCAGGGGTAGCCAGCCGGGCACCATCTAGTTCTTCCGGTTACAAGGCGGGAAGGCTGAAGGTCATGTGCTCCATCAGTTCTGTCTCAAAGATCACTTGGGACTTCGTGAGGATATGAAACTGGAGAGGAGAGGGTGGGGCTGGAGGCAGGGCAAGGCAGGGCAGACTCACTCCAGATAGAGGTGAGGGCACAGCATTCTGGATGGGGACCCTGCACGTGGACTTGCAAACAGGAAGTAGGGGTTGGCATGGAGAACCGTGGGCTGGGAGTGGGTTACTCCAGTAGCAGGACCTGTTGGCAAAATCTGGCGGTGGCGCCCGACGGCCTCTGAGGACTCACTGGCCGTAATGGAGAGGCCATCTGTTTGCTGCCGCCTCCACCACCATGTCCCAGTGGGCCAGCACTGCTTTCAGAGTAAGTAGGGCAGCCTCTCCAGGACCACCTGGCATCCCGCCCTTGTCCTGCCTGCCCCAACCAGGCCTCCATGAAGACCTAATGCCGGCATGACCAAAGACCCAGGTGGGGCCTGGCACACAGAAGGAAGGCAGCCTTGCTGAAACTGGACCCTGAAACCTAATCGTCCCCCGAGACTGTCTAGGGAGGCAGCTGTATTATTTACAACCCAGAGTCTCTAGGTCAGCCCAGAAAGGCCACTTGGACCAGCCAGTCCTTGGAAGGACCATGTGGGCAGTGTCTCGGGCCACATGGGGGCCTCAGGGTGCCTGGCACCCTCTCCCTGGGGTGTGGCTTGCTGGGTGCTGGCTGAGCGAAGAGGAAGTTGACTGTCAGGCGCTGCTAGGGGGAGGGCCTGCAGTGTGTCCCCACTGGAGCTCTGGGGAGACCTCTGTCCCCGCTGTCCTGAGACGGTGAGTGCTGCCACCTGAATGGGGACACAGAGGATGGCTTCCTGGGACTTTGGAGGGGTTGGTGTTCACGAGGGCCGTTTACAGGACTAAGGGTCTCAGCAGAGTCTTTGGTTGAATTTGTCACTGTTTCTGGGAAATGTTTCATGAGATCTGTTTCTTATTGCATGACACTCGACTGGCTTGGGCCTGAGGACCCCAGTATTTCTCGAAGCTTTCAGGATGAGGATGGGGTTCATCAGCCAACGTTGAGGCCTTGGTGGGGCAAGGAAGGGGACACTGGGAGAGGGCATGGAGGCTGACCTTCAGTGAGATCCCCTGGTCAGGATTTCTGCTTCTCCATCGTCAGCTTGAACTTGACCCTCCTCACCAGGCCCCATCTCCCCACCCACCGTGCAGTGGCCCCAGTGTGTCCACCAGTAGAACTCTGGGGCCTCCAGGCTCTGGAGTGAGGGGCACCTGGGGGACAGTCACAGAGGCAGTGGAAGCTCTGGGCACACGAGGTGCAGGGTCAGCGTGCGTTTGGAAAATCCCTTTTTGAGATGAGGGGTCTAGGTTAGTTGCCCCTCAGGGAGAGCCCCAAAGCTCTACTTTTCTTGTCTGATCCCAACAACCTGGGGAGACAAAGAGCACCATCCGCCAGATGTGGAAGCTGAGGCTCAGCGTCAGGACAGCTGTCTGCTGCGGACAGCTGTCTGCTGCGGGGCTGGGATTTGAGCCCCCAGTGACTGCATGGGCCCTCGGGTGGGGATGGGAGTGAGCTTGTGACTTCCTCATCTCTCTGGGCCTTGGGCCTCCGTTTTTCCATCTGCATGTGGGTTAGGATCATCAGGAAGGCAGAGACCTTCCTTGAATCTTTATCTCAAGGAGAGAGCTCCCTACTCTGTCCACCTACAAGGCCTCTCAGCTGCTGGAGCAAGAGTACCCTCAGCTGCGCTCTGTGCCCTGGTCTCCAAAGGTGTCCTCTTGCCCACGCACAGGGTCCTGGGAGCCTAAGGATAACCTGGTGGCCAGGCTGTGGAGCTGTATGTAGCTCAGAGCCCAGGTTGACCTGACTGTGCTGTGCTCCACGTGCAGATTGGAGAGCTGGCCAGAGGGCATGACCTTTCTGCTCAAGGACCAGGGGAGCCCCACTTGAGCCAGCCTTTTACTTATGGTGGATGGAGGGAGACCAGGAGTCAGAACAACCTCTGCCAACTTCTAGGAAATCCTTTCCCTCTCAGGGGCTCAAGTCTGTGTCAGTGAAATGCTCAGCTGGAGTGGGAGCCTTTTTCACTCCCTTCCTTCCTTCCTTCCTTCCTTCCTTCCTTCCTTCCTTCCTTCCTTCCTTCCTTCCT
>NW_006400072.1:1139195-1155567 GCF_000299155.1 Elephantulus edwardii | reverse complement strand
TCCTTCCTTCCTTCCTTCCTTCCTTCCTTCCCTCATTCAGCCAACTTTATATTAAGCACCTGAGTGCCAGGAACTGTCTTTGGTGATACTCCAGACCTCCTCCAGGCCGTTGAGTGGGAACCGCCTCATAGCTTCCCCTCCACTAGGTTTCTAAAGCTGTAAGTCACGCGGGAGATGAGTGCCCATTTTTCCTCTCCTGAGCTGCTAGTGGGTCCCACCCGCCAGAGAGGTACCAGCACTGGGGTTAGCAGCAAAACTTCCTGCGGACCAGGCCGCCAGAGCTCCTGCCCTTTGAATATAGGGAGACACACAAATATCGTGAACCCACACATGCGCTGAACATCAGGGGCGATGTGTTTTGGGAGGACAAGTAAGGCAGAAAAAGGCCAGCAAAGCAGAGGGTAAGTAGACAGACAGATACATACTTCTTTCATTACGTGTTAGAAAACAAAACTAGTGCAGGATTCCACAGGGATTTGTATTTAGGATGAAGCAGAGCTTGGGGGGGGGGGGACATGCGTGAATGGAAAGTGTATTTGTTTAACAGGGTGGTCTGGCGGTAAAGTGCTGCACTGCCTGCAGAAAGGCACGTGGCCCCACACAGCCCACTGCTCCGCGGGAGAAAGGTGGTCCAGCGCCTCCTGAATTAGTCCTTGGGAATCCACCGAGGGTCAGCTGTGCACATAACAACAGGGAAAACCATGGTCATGCTGAGAAGCTCAGATATCTGGAGTTGGGAACCCCATCTTGTGCTGGCTGGGCTGTGTTGTTGACAGAATAGGGGTTCTTGGAGAGATCAGGGTGTCTGTGGTTGCCTCTCCCCCTGAGGGTTTTGGAAGCCCACTCCCCAAGCCACGGATAGAAGGCCACCCTCCTGCCTCAGCTCAGCTAATGGAACCCCCACACGCTTACCTTCTCCTGCCCACTGAGAGGGAGGTGGGGGGCCTCTTTCTGTGCTCCAGGACCATCGGCTGACCCGCGGCCATCCCCCGTGTCCACGTAGACTCTAACCTCCAGAAGTAAATGGCCAGGTGGTTCTCCCAACGTGCCACCACGGTGGATTTGAACCGTCAATGTTTTTGTTAGTAGTTGAACACTTAACTGTTTGAGCCCCTCAGGGACTTACATGGGCTTCAGAGTCCAGTAAACCCAGGTCCCACTTCAGCGTTGTGACCCCCATCAAGCCACGGCCTTCCCTGAGCCCACTTTCAAAAGCAAAGGAGGATTGTTGTGGGAAGAGAGATAGTTGTTTGTTGCAAGGAAATTAAGGTTGCGGTGGGCCCTGCCCCTCCCCTTCTCCTTCCTCTCCTTTTCCTCTCCCACTCCCCTGTTATGCCTTAAAGATCAGAAGTGTCGAGAGGAGGCTTCTCCTTGGGTAAGAAGCTGCCTGTGAACCCGGGATACTTCCAGATGCCCCTCCTGCCTGAGGAGTGGGCTGAAGTGAGACCCAGGGTCCAGGAGGTTTTCCCAGTCTCCAGGAAGTGCGCCAGCCTCATCCACTGAGAATGAGCAGACCCACCACCAAAGAGCTCCAGCCGCACAGCCTTGTCCCCCTTGCCCAGAGATGCCATCCACCGTCTACAGGAGGATTGGCCAGGCCAGGGCTGGGGGGCAAGGTGGTGAGTGGAGCCTCTGCCTGGTCCGAGCTGCAGGCGGGTGGGCGCCTCCATCCACCGTGTCTCCCGGGCCAGGCTGTTAGGAGGTCCCTTTTGACCTTCACCGCCCTTTTGTGAGGAAAGGGTCATTGTCCCCAAATGATGAGCTAGCAATCCAGTGTCCCAGAGTATGCTGTTGTTAGTCTGACTTTGCTGCCTCCAGGCAAGAGGTGAGAGCTGAATTGGACCCAGCACGTAGGGTGCAGCGAGGCATCGGCCAGCTGAAGCCAGGTCCAGTCTAGCTGTCTGTGAGCCTGGACATGAGGCATGTCTCAGCACTGCTGCTTTGTCAGCCCCTGAGCTCGGGTGTGTCCTGTCACCTCCCTGAGACGCAGTCAGTCATCCTTGTAGTTGCCAATAAGTCCAAACCACACAGAAGTAAGCGGGAAGGGGACATAAGTGTCTAGTGGAGATGAAGTCTAACGGCCCGTGACTAGCCTGGCTGGGTTCAGGGGTTCTGTTTATATCATGGGTTAGGACTTTGCCCTCTTGCCCTTACTTTCTTCTCTACTGACTTCCCTTTGAGCCAGGCTCTCCTGTGGGGGCCCATGGCCACCCAAGGTCAGCACATTGATGTCTGCGCTTCTCCATTCATTCCACTGAAAGTCCCAGAAACCACCTCTCTGGACTGCCTTGATTTACTTGTCCATTTCTGGACCAAACGTTGCATCCAGACAGAACAAATATTCTGATTGGCTGGACATGGATGATAGAAGACATGGATTAAGAGTTGGGAGTGCTGGTGCCCATGGTATAGCAGCAGGCTGTTTTCTAGAGGGGAATAGTTACAGAACAGGAACAAGTGCGTGTCCTCAGTGTTTACCCTTGTCCTCTGTAGGGTGGGAGTAATTGGGCCTTTGTCTCAGGACAGCAGTCCATGTGAGGGAAATGTTGCATGTGCTTAAGGCGTCTAACCCTGTACTCAGAGAATGTTGTCTGTCTGTGCCCTTCTTTGGTCATCCTTAGGCCAGACCTTTTGGGAGGCCAGCCTATGGGTGAATGCAATAGAGAAATCGAGCTTTGAGGGGAGACATGGGACATTCACGGTGGCTTTTTCCTCTGATACCTGTGGAAGCTCCTCAGAACAAATCATAGTTGTGATGCAGCCCTCAGCTTGACCCTGTTTCTGGCTTGGGATGTTCACAGTTGCCCCGGGGAAGGTGAGCAAGAGAAGAGGAAATTGCCACACAGGGTGATCAGGGCTGTGGCCCCTGTGGACACAGAGGATGTGAGCATCACGGTTCATATCCGGAGGGGTTCCCCGAAGGCTTCCTGGAGGTGGTAGCGGCTGAGCTAGACTTTGAGGGCAGAGTAAGAGTTGGCCAGGGGAATCAGAACCGAGGGAGGGAGGGTCTCAGGGTCAAGCCTGCTCTGCTGGGTTCTTGGAGTCCAGTGCAGTCAATGCATAGAATGGACAATGCAGAGTGGGCTGGCTTGCCGTGCTGGGTTCTTAGAGTTCTGGCCTGCACTCCAAGTCAGAACCAGGACCTGGGCCTGGGCAGGGCGGCTGAGAGAGCCTGGAATTAAGCCTGCACATGAGAAAAAGTTGGCTGCATCTGTGAATGCTGCACTGAGGAAGCTGCTACTGTGGGCCCTGCACTTACCCTAAATTGTCAGGTTCCACAGAGAATAAAGCCAGGCACCATCAGGTGCTGGGACAGACAACCTTTTCTGAAAAGAGCAGCCAGACACAGTTCCCTGCAGCTTAAAATTTGAGGCCCACTCATTGGCCAGGCTTTGTGGCCACTTGATGAGGCATTGCTCGTGTCGGGAACAAACAAGGAAGTCACTTATGTTTAAAATAATAGCATGTTGAAATACCTTCCCAGCAGTTGACCTCCAAGGCTCTGACGGTGCAGCCGGAAGGCAGCACAGTGAACCCGAAACCCAGTGCCTGCGAAGCAGGGAGTGTGTTCACACCATGTGTGGAGTGTGAACCCCGAGCCTCCGCGCGGAAGTGGGTGTGGTGGCACCTGCTCCTGAGCACCTGGGGAACCAGCTGGTCCTGAGCCCTAAGCAGCGAATCTTAAGACTGCTCTGAGCAGCTCCCCTAGAATGTGTTCACAACAAACTGAGACAATAACCGGGGTACAGGAGGATCCCAGCTCCCCGTTTGCTTGCTGTAACACCTCAGGCAGCTCACTGCACCTCTCTGGGCTCCAGTTCCTCCATCAGGAGCGTGAGGGCGGGAATCCGCAGCCCCCGTGGAATGGCTTCACCATGGCTCAACAGATGTCAATGGTGGTTATCTCCGAATGAAATCAGTGTGAGCAACTTGATTTTACTTTAAATTCCATGTGTTACTTGGGCAAAATGGAGAAAGTCAGTCTACTTGAGACTCCAAAGCCCCTGCGGGTCAGCACCATACTCAGAGTGGTGTACACGCCAGTCGGGTGTGGAGCTCAGGAGATGCACACCACGAATGAAAACCAGGCTTGGGATGTGTCAAAACTCAAATCCATCGGTGATCTTTAATACTTAAAGTGGTACCATAAGAAAAAAGTTTCGTGAGGAAGAGAGAAGTGGTGAATTTCATCCAAGTGACAGCAGCAGAATATGGGCAGTGAGGGAGAAGTTCGCCCAGAGCATCAGCCGGACCAGACTGTTCAGGGGAGGTTCCAGGAGAGGACACGCCTGAGGCGGGGCTGGAGTGAGTGGAGATTAGCCAAGTCAGAGGGTAGAGGGCAGTGGGGGACGTGAGGGGGTTGAGTGCTCCTGGTGTGCTTGGGGAGCACCATGGAGCCCTGGAGGGATAAGGCTGGCGTGCAGGCAACAGAACATCCAAGTCCTGGAGAACTGGGCTTGATCTGTGGGCCCCAAAGAGTTACCAGTTGATCTGGAGCCAGGAGGTTGTAATAACTAGGACTCTCTTGGTTGAATGTGATCAAAACGAACTAAAACCTCAAACCAGTTTAAGTCGAAGGCTGAATTCAACACCTTACATTTCTGAAACAGCTAAGACCTCAGGCACTGTCAGATCTAGCTGTTCCCACTGTGTCTCCAGATAGAGGTTTTGTCTTTCATCTCTCTTGGCTCCGTTCCCACACAGCCTCTCTGCCCACATTGGCCCCAGCACTTCCAGTTCATCATGGCCTGTGTCTAGTAACCCGTCAGACTCAGGCCTCTCCTCCCCAGGTCTGGCAGAACTTGGAGCAGAGGCCCATGGGCCTGAGAGGTGGGCGTGGCTCTGTCCTCATCCTTCAAGTTAGGGATGGGGCCAGCTGATAGGTTAGAAGGACTGAGAGCACAGGTGGGGAATTTCACCCAAAGGCAAAGCTGAGGAAGCAAGAAGCAACAGGCAGCATCTACCACAGTCATGCACCGAGGCCTGCCGGTGCCATGCTGGGTGATGTCACCTGCATCATTCCTTCCCAACAGCCCTGTGAGGTCGAGTTGGTTATCCCCTCATCTTGAAGATGAGAAAACCTAGCCTTAATGGCATCACAGTCCCTTGTCATAGGTTACCCAGGAGTAAATGGCCTCGAGTCCCCGATCTGCTGGGACTCAAAGCCTGTGCTCTGTGCCATCTGCTGATCTCCACCTTGTGGAGCTGAGCTCTGAGTGTGGCAAGGAGGCTTCTGGGAGCTGGGGTGGAGCGTGGACCGGCAGGGGCGACCCTGGACGGACCACTGTGCGGCCGGCAGAGCAGGGAGGGGCCGGTGAGATGGAGCTGTAGTGTGCTTGAAGTACTGACAGCTTAGCTCGGGGGTTTACTTGGTTTTTAAGTAGGAAGGAATAATTTTTTATCAAATCAGTATTTCACATAGGTAAAGACAAACAGGCGCGTGCACGCACACACACACTGATATATATGAATGGAGCTCTTTTTAAGTCCTGCAGGGGTCCTTACTGGTTTCTGCTTGAGGTCCTCTTGGCAGATGATTGTTAAGGGGTTGAGACTCCTGGAATTGGGGGTTGGTGTGTTTCCAGAGGAAGTGATCAAAAGGGAGGTGACTGTCCCCAGAGTGAGGAGGGGCAGGATGGGGAAATAGTCCTTCCTCATTTCCCTTTTCAACCCTAAGACTTCTGAGGCAAGAATGGACCCCCTGTTGTTGGGCACCACGTCATGGGCCTGTGTACTCTCTGCACAAAGGGGAAACTGAGGTACCCCTTAACCGTCCCTTCACCACTTGATGAAGTGCAGGGGTCCAGGTACCAGCCTAAAGTGAGCTGCTGCCTTGCTGTATGGCTCAGGGCAGGTCACTGTGCCACCCTGGACATGTTCTCATGACAGGTTTTATACTTGCCAAATGGAGCTGGAACTCCCTTGCAGACAGTTACCACAAAGCTTGCTGGCACCTGGTGCCCCCCACCCGCTGCCTGCCACCCAGGCGACCATCCTGCCTGCGTGCCAGTCAGGGGAGTTAGTCCATGGATAATCTGTTCGTTGGGGGCTGGGGGGGGGGACAGCAGTGAGACACCAGCCAAAGGGTCCTGCTGTCCTGGAATCAGACCAGGAAGTGGAGGGACAAACAGACAAGAAATGAGGAAACAAGTAAATGAATGACATAATTTCGAAGACTGTAGTGGGGGCGGAGTGAATAAGACCTGTTGAGGTGAATGACTTGGTGGCGATAACAGTGGGAAATGGAAACGTGGATGACTGGTAGAAACTGTCCAGGTGTGCGTCCTTCGAGAGGTGCCAGGGCCTGTGCCATTTCTGCTGTACCTTAGAAACGCCTCTGTCCCCCTCCCCCGTCATCTGGATAATAGGAATGACCCATTTGCTGGTTCCTGCAGCAGACCCTACTAGACCCAGGTGGGCATGTCAGCTCACAGGCCCCCCCCCGGGCCCTCACCCCAGAGGCTCGCATCCCCTTCCAGATGCCTGGGGCTCAGAGTCTACACTGGGCCTTCAGCCAGCTCTCTCCACCCCCCCACCCCCGTGTGTGGGTGAGGATTGAAGGTTTGGTTGGGGAGACGTCAGACGATAAACAGAGTTAAAGGGCACAGATCTAAAAGACCTTCTGAAAAGGATGGTATGGGCAAGTGTCTTCTGCTCCCTAGCCTGTCTCCTCATCTGTAAGAGGCACGGAGAACATGGACCCTCCCAGCCAGCTTCCTCACTGGTCATCTCAGGCACTGTTTCAAGGAGGCTGGAATACAAGCTTAAGTTCCCTTGCAGTCCAGTCCTTGGAACTAGAAAGCCACCAGTCCCGCCACATTTTGGTGACCAAAGCAAGTCACGTGGCCAAGGCTGGTGGAGGAGCAGACAAGCCCCCTTGAAGACAGCCAGGGATTTATTTATACAATAAATGCATCGGGCTTATATTTAATCATAGAGTATGGACAATCAGAGTTTTGATGTACTTTATTTCACACAGGTCAGGGTGAGGGAAGTTACTCAAGTCTGTTGTAAAACCAAAACCCACCCCTGGTGTTGTGGAATTGTTGCTGGCGCGTGGTGCCCCATGTATTATAGTGAAGGCTACTCCCCAAGGTCTTCTTGGCTGTGTCTATAGAAGGGAGCTTGTCTGTAGAGAGTTATGTATCCTGCTAACCCAAAGGTCGTGTCTTTAGTGGTTCAAATCCACCAACACCTAAAAAGGGGCCATGTCTTCCTGTGTGATTTATGGCTTTGGGAACCTGCTGTTGGGGGGGTGGGCGGGTGGAGGTCAGGTCTGAATCAATCCCTACTCAACTCCATTGTCTTTGACCCTCTGTCTTTATGGAAGCAGTCTGTCAGGCCTCAACATTGCAGTGCCACTGGATGGGTTCAAACTGCTCACCTGGAGGTTACTTAGCTGAGCATGACCGGCATATGTTACCCAGGGACCTTAAGTCAGTTTCTGCAAAGGCTGCAGCTGCTCTGGGAAAATGACCTTGAGGGACCCTGAAATTGCCAGCTACGTACAGAGGGCATGTGTGTGGGTGGATACTGCCCTTGCCCGGAGCTCCAGTGCCAGAGCCAGGCTGATGGACTTGTTGAGGTTCGTCCAGCTGCTGACCTTCTGTCATGAGGAACCCTAAGATCTCAGCTGGGAATGGGGCTCTGTGTGGTCCGCTTGCCTTCAGGGCCATCTCTCCACTCGGTGTTACTGCCACACTCCAGTGCTGTGCTGGCTGGTAAGGCAGTCTCTAGCCAGGGATGGCTATTTATTTACATTACAGTTTTGTTGTTGTTGTTATTATTATTATGTGCTACTGAGTAAGACTCCTAGCAACCCTGTGAGCAACGGATCTGAACTGTGTCCTAGCCTGTGCCATCCTCATCGTCTCTGACACATTTGAGCCCATTGTTGCAGTCACCATTTAAATGTATCTTGTTGAGGGTTTTCATCTCTTTCGCTGACCCTCCACCTTTCCAAGCATGATATCACTTTGCAGGGAATAGCCTTTCCTAACAGCATGCCCAAAGTATGTGAGACAAAGCTTTACCGCCTTTGCCTCCAAGGAACACTCTGACTGTACCTTCTCCAAGATGTATCTGTTTGTTCTTTTGAAGTCCATGGGCTATTCAGTACTCTTCTCCGACACCACAGCTCAAAGGCATCAACTCTTCTGTCATTTCAAATGATGTATCTCATTCAGTTAGGCACACTATCAGTACAGCTCCCCCCTCCCCCCGAGAAGGGGCAGAACCAGGACGCAGTCTCTCAGCTGACCTGAGCTCCCACTCTGAGCATGGACTCGTCCCTTATCCAGCTGCCCACCCTCACTGGTCACCAGGCCCTCACCTGTGTGTTTGAGACTCTGAAGTGACTTGACCCTTGTCTGGACACTGTCCTGGAGGAGCTCCTGGTCTTCACGGGAAGGTGGACAGGTCCCGCATAGTGACCTCTCTGGACAAGTCTGGCCAGGCTCCCTCTATTTTGAACCCTCAACCAACCAGGTCCTCACCTTCTTCATCCGCTAGAGTTGTTCCTAAGACACGGGGAGGTGACAGTTCTAGGGTAGAAGTCCCCAGCCCTGGTCTCAACTTTTATATGCTTCCCAGGCTCCTTCCAGTGAGGGAGGATGCCATTTTCTCATCAGCAACTTAAAAGCTTTCCCCCAACGCACGCACAGGAGAAAAACCATGAGGTTTCTGCTCCTATTTTTGTTTGAAAGCTGTTAATGTGTGAAACATAATATTTATTTGGTCTACCAGTAATCATGGTTGTGCTTATGGGATGCACAATCCCCTGAAATAATTTAGGGGCTTCCTGTTTGGGAATATCATCAGGGAATAGCATCTCAGAGTAGCTCCAAGGTTAGGGGGCTTTGTGGTGGGTCGGGGCCCTACTGTGGCTAATTGTGGAACTCTGTCTGAGGTGACAGGATATACAGCTCTCCCCACTCAGAGACTCTAGGCTTTTTGACCCTGGAGGTCAGTGCTCTGACTGTCTTTGCTGCCTGGGGCAGCATTTGGCTTCCTTTTACTCTGGGGGACTAATTGATTGAAAAGCAAATCCAGGCCATGAGTCTGGTGGGAGGTAAGGAGCCCGGTCCTGCAGAGACAATTCAGTGGGAAAGCATGGTCTTCTCAGGTGAAGGAAGAATGGCACAACGAGGGCAGAGACTGGTTTATTGCTGAAAGCCCCTGGGTGGTGCTGATGGTTGACACAGCTGAAGGTGGGAGATCTGACGTGCCTGGCAAGAAGGGCCTGATACTCTCCTTCCTAAATCAGCCATGAAAACTCTGGAGCACACTTTGTTAGGTACCATTAAGTCAAATACAATTCCTAGTGACCCTGTGAACAACAGATCTGAACCCTCATGGTTTGTTTTTAGTCCTGTGCCAGCATCATTATCTCTGACACTCTTTTTATCAATCCTTCTGGCTGAAGGTCTTCTCTTTTGCCACCTATCCACTTTTCCAAGCATGATACCCCTCTCCAAGGAATGCCTGTCCTAACAACATGCCCAAAGTATGTGAGACAAAGCTTTATCATCTTTCCTCCAAGCAGCACTCTGGCTGCACCTTCTTCAAGACACCTCTGTTTGTTCTTTTGGCAGTCCATGGGATATTCAGTACTATTCTCCAATACCACAGCTCAAAGGCATTGGTTCTTCTTCTGTCTTCCTTACTTATTGTCCAGCTCTTGGATACATAGCAACTGATTGGAAAGTCCATGGCCTGAATCAGGTGCACCTTAGTCTTCAGATAGACATTATTGCTCCTCAGTAATTTGGAGAGGTACCTGAGTGAAGCTGTTCGCAGTGAAGGACATCGTCTGATCTCCTGACTGCTGATAGCAAAGGTTTTGATTGTGAATCCAAGTAAGACGAAATAAATGACAATTTCAATCTTTCCTCCATCTATCATGATGTTGCCTATAGATCCGGTGGTGAGAATTTTTGTTTTCTTGAGTTTAAGATAGAATCCATATAGAAGTCTGAGGTCTTTGATCTTATGCAGCGAAAAAGAAGGCTCATCAACACTCTGTGTTATGCAGAGGATACAGCCTTGCTTGCTGAAAGTGAGCAGGACTTGAAGCACTTGCTGCAGAGGACTCCTGATTAGTAAGACAATATATAACAGATCTCTCCTATTGGAATTCTTACTTCCTCTTGAAGGGAAAGCAGTTCCTTCTCTGCTCATCTACTTCAAGTCATGAGTTACCATTTCAGACACAGAAGTAAAATTAGGAATAAAATGGAGCCTGAGCCAAATCTTGTGTCCACCACTTTAGTTGGCTAATCACACCTGTCTTTTTCCCAAGGAGCAGCTGGTGGATTCGAACTGTTTCCTTTTGGGTTGGCAATGTAATGCCCTACCCACTAGGCTACCAATTATTATGTGCTATTGAATGAGAACTGACTCATAGCCACGCTCCAGCCAGTTTTCAGAGGCCGTAAAGAACACAGGAGGAGATTGCCCATCTATCTCCACAGAGGGTCACCAGAGCTCCCTCATAAAATCTATGACCTAATCAATAAAACCTTTTATTATTATTTTTAACTTTTAAAATTTTTATATTGATTTGCATACAATAATTTATACACATTGTGTTTCATATAATCATTCATATACATTGTGTTTTATAAAATGAATTACTGTTGATCTGTGTCTATTATTACCCCATCTTTTCAAGTCCCCAATGGTTATTTCCTATTTGTTCACAGTCCTTCTAAACTCTACTATCCTACTGATTTTCCGCTTCCCCATTTCCCATCCTTTCCCCCTCACCCCTTTCCACTTTTAGACACTTATACACATCTTACTAGTTATCCTTCTGTTTTTTTTTTTAATTTAGGTTGTTTATTTTTCATTTCAATGAACATCTACAGAGATTTTGGGATTCCATTCATTCATTGTTGCACCCTTCTGATTTTACAATAATGGTTTATACAGTATTTGTTCGTATGAGACTAAGTTCACTCAGCATAATGCTCTCTAGACTCTCCTATGTTTTATAGTATTTTTATGAAATTATTGCTTCTTCTTTTTAGAAAATCATTGCTTAGTATTATATAATATTCCATTGTGTGAATGCATCACAATTTCTTAGTATCTTTTTCTTTTTTTTCTATAATTATATTTTATTAATTTTCATAAACATTTACAGAGATTTTGGGTTTCCATTCATTCATTGTTGCACTATTCTCTCTACCCTCCTCCCAGTTTGTTCTTGTCCAAATGCCACAGTGCTTGTCAAAGCCAGTTCTGATTAATCTTCTTTGTCAGTGTGTCCTTTGCCATTCCCTATCACTCCTCCCTGAGAGAGACTTCACCCTGAGTCATAAGGAAAAGGGGATGGCGTATTCTCTTAGCTACTTCCTGCTGAAAAGGGATGCTGTGGGTTTCAGGGTGAAGATCTTCTCTCACTACTCTAAAGGGCCCCTTTGGCAGTAGGA
The DNA here is from genome assembly GCF_000299155.1 of Elephantulus edwardii. NCBI lineage: Eukaryota > Metazoa > Chordata > Mammalia > Macroscelidea > Macroscelididae > Elephantulus > Elephantulus edwardii. The sequence continues at coordinate 1,144,132 of NW_006400072.1, read as the reverse complement.
AACACATAGACTATTATGGAGATTGATTTTGGAATTTAGATGCACTCTTATTGATTGTGCTTGGCCGTACATGTTCATATCCTTGAAGATGTATCATGGGGGTGTTGCAACGTAGAAGACACAAATTTGACTAACAAGTTATAAGTACATGAGTCAAAAATTATGGAAAAGTAAAAGAAAAGATTCTTTCATTGTTTTACAAACCCTCCCCCAGGTCCCCTCCACCATGTAGCCCTCGCTCTAGACTCCTGTGATGACAGAAATACCTAGTTATATATCTCTTTTAAACAGTTTTCTCCCTCCTCTGTTTCAGTGCAGTATACATTATTGAACCCATCTTACTCAGTCTCTCCCCAACCCCAAGGACAGTCCCATTCTACAACAGTGGCATCATGTAATATTTGTCCTTTTGTGACTGGGATATTTCACTCAGCATAATGTTCTCCAGAGTTTTCTTTATAAACTCAGAGGAAGGAAAATATTTGTAACTTTCAAAGTTGTCATAAATTTGTCACAGGTAAATAAGAAATTACAACTAAATTATTTAAAAGCTTAAAAGTAAAAATCTTAGCTCCTTTCAAAGCCATACTTAGATTGACTTAAGCATCTTACTTTTTGTTAATTAATTTTCTATTTGAGTGATAGTTTACAAATTATATTCGTTTATCAGACAATCATGCATAGACATTTTGTTTTATGACACTAATTACAGTGATTAATTACAATGTCAAATCAGCATGTTACTCTGTATTGTCTTTCTCTTCACTCAACTGGTCTATTTATTAAGTTTTATACCCCTCATTCCTATTATCCCTCCAAAATTTATTCTGTGTGTAAACCTTTCCTTTAGCTTTCTAGAAAGTCTTGTACTATAATTGTCCTTTTGTGGCTTGATTTATGTCTCTCACATACTTTGGTCTTGATTCATCCATGTGTGCAGTGCCTCACAAATCTTTAATCATTTTTTAGTGATTCACAGTACTCCATGTGTGAATGCACTGATTTCTTTAATAAATTGCCTGTTGGTGAGCAGGTAAGTTGCTTCCAGTTCTTTGCCATTCTAAATAATGCTGCCTTAAACGTGAATGTGAATATGTTAGTTTGTATCATAAACTTTATTTCTTTAGGATCTGTATGCCTCTTGGTGCTCTTGCTGGACCACATGTTATTTCTATTCTCAACTCTTGAAGGAAGTGCCAAACTTCCATAGGGCTTGTTCAATTTCCCAATCCCACAGCAATCTTATTCTAATGAGAGGACCCATCCTGACCTTTCAGGCAGATTGCAAAGAAGGACGCTGCAAACAATAATCATGGAAATTTTGTTAACCTTAGCTGCAAATAAACAAAAATGTGTTCTAAAATGTCATCCACCATTAAAGCTTTTATGAAGAGGAATGTGGCATCAGAATCAGAGGAAGATTCATCAATAACCTGTGTTATTCTAATGACATAACCTTGCTTGCTGAAAGTGAGGAGGGCTTAAAATGCTTGCAGAAGATCAAGAACTACAGCCTCTGGTATAGCTTACATCTCACCAACAAGAAAGCTAACGACCTCACTGGAGGGCCAGTAGTCAGGAGATCAATAGATGCATTTTGTTAGGCAAGCCACTGTCAGGGACCTCTCCAGAACACTTAAGAGCAATGGTATCAGTTTGAAGACTAAGGTGCATCTGATTCAGGCCATGGCTTTTTTTTTTAATTATTATTATTTTGAGTCTGTGTGCTGTCAAATTGGATCTCACTGGTACAGGAGGAGATTGCCCCTCCTTCTCCAGCAGAGCATCTGGTGGATTCGAACCACATACTTCTGAGATTGCAGTGCAGCTTCTTGCCACTAGGCCACCAGAGCTCCCTTGGCCATGGCTCTTTCAATCACCTGTTATACATCTGAGAGTTGGACAGTGAATAAGAATGATGGAAGAATTGATGGTTTTGAGTTACGGTGTTAGAGAAGAATATTGAATATTCCATGAACAAACTGATAATGTTTTAGAAAAAGTGCAGCCAAAGTGCTCCTTGGAGGCAAAGATGTTAAAGCTTCATCTCTCATACTTTAGACATGTTGCTAGGAGAGGTTCTTCCTTGGAGAGGGACATCATGCTTGGAAAGACAGAGGAATCAGCAAAAGAGAGGAAGACCCCAATGAAATGGATTGGCACAGTGGCTGCAGCGATGGACTCAGACATGTCAGAGATGACGAGGATGGCGCAGTGTAGAAGAAAGTTCAGTTCTGTTGGTCATAGGGCCTCTCTGAGTTGTACTTGACGACACTTAACAACAACAACACAGATAAAAAAATGGCTATATTAAATAAATGTCTTACAAGAAACCTTTTAGACATTGTTCCTATTGCTTATCTTCTAGAGTGTAACCTTTTGAATTACAAGGATGAAGACACTTACTTGAACATGTCCTCTCTTCAAAATGCAAAGGATGTGAACTTTCTCCCACAGAGAATCTGGTGGATTCAGACTGCCAGAAAGGATCCGCTTCACAGTTAGCAGCACAAAATTCATGCAATTTCTGTTCAAACAGTTAAATCTCGTTTTAGGACAGGGCCACATTTTAAGAATATTCTGTTGTTGTTGTTGTTGTCATTGTTGTGTGCCATCAAGTCTCTTGCAATCCATAGCAGTTCTGAACCCTGCCCTGTCCTGAGCCAGTCTCACTAATTCCAACACACTTACCCCCCATTGCCTAAGCTACTGTATCTATCCATCTCATCTGGGTCTCTCTCTCCTGCGCCGTCCTTCCACTCTCCCAAGCATAATATCCTTCTCCAAAGACCAGTCTCTCCCTGGCAATGTGCCCAAAGTATGTGAGACAGAGCCTCAAAATCCTAGTCTCCAAAGAGGAACTTGGTTTCACCCTCTCCACGACAGACCTATTTGTTTTCTTGGCGGTCACCGTTGTTTGGAATGGGAATAAATATGGATCTCTTCCAGTCAGTTGGCCAAGTAGTTGTCCTCCAGACTTCTGTGTACAGCTTGGTGAGCACAATCTAGGGCAGCATCTGTTTGTTGAAATATCTTAATTGGTATTCCATCAATTCCTGGGGCTTTATTTTTTTGCCAAGTCCTTCAGAGCAGCCTGAACTTCCTCCTTCATCACCATTGCCTCTTGATCATATGTTGTTTCTTGAAATTCTTTTGTGTCCGCCAATACTTTTTGGTGCAATGACGCTATATACTCCTTTCATCTTCTTTTGATGCTTTCTAAATCATTCTGTATCCTACCCATAGTACCCTTAAGCATTCCAACTTGCTGCTTGAATTTATTCCTTCAGCTTATGAAATCTGAGCAAGTTCTGCCCTTTTGATTTTCTGATTCCAGCTCCTTGCATATTTCATTGTAATACTTCGCCTTGTCTTCCCAAGCTGCCCTTTGAAATCTTCTATTCAGCTCCTTAACTTCTTGATTTCTTCCCTTTGTTTTGGCTTCTTGGCGCTCTAGTGCAATATTCAGAGTCTCTTCTGATATCCATTTTGATCTTTTCTTCATCTTTTTTCTTTGTAATGACTTTTTGCATTCTTCATAAACAATATTCCTGATATCTTCCCACAGTTCATCTGGTCTTTGTTCATTAGTGTTTAAGGCCTCAAACCTGTTCCGGAGTTGGTTTTTACATTCATGGAGGATAGACTGAAGATCAACTTTTGATTCCTGTGGATATGATTTAAACTTCTTTAGCTTTAATTTGAACTTGCATATGAGTAGTTGATGGTCTGTGCCTTAATCATCAGCACCTGGCCTAGTTTTCACTGCTGATATTGAGCTTTTCCAATGATTCCTTCCACAGATGTAATAAATCTAATTCCTGTGCATTCCATCAGTTGAAATCCATATGTAAAGCCTGAGTTTATGTTTCTTATAAAAGGTATTTGCTATTCAGAAATCATTCATTGTGCAGAATTCTATCATTCTGTCCTCAGCCTCATTCTGTCACCCAGTCCATGTTTTCCTTCTACTGATCTTTCTTCCTGGTTCCCAACTTTCACATTCCAGTCACCGTTAATATTAATGCATCTTGGTTGCATGTTCCATCGATTTCTGACTGCACAAGTTGGTAGAAATCATCTATTTCCTCCTGTTTGGCTCTGGTTGTTGGTGCATAAATTTGAATGATAGTGGTGTTAACAGGTCTTCCTTGTATGCACATGGATATTATCCTGTCACTCACAATATTCTAGGTGAATGTAAATCTTGTCTTGCTCTGAACAGATTTTTTTTTCTGCAGTGTACTGAGTACATTTTCATAGGAACACATTGGCCTTTCCGAAGGCAAAGACAACTGATTTCACCCATTCTTCTTAGACAAAATTTCTCTTCCTTCTCCTCCTTAAATTAAACACATCTTAGAATATCTAACTTGGAAATTCTTCCATTCAAAGTTGTTACAAAACTTGTGCCAAAATGAATTTAAATTCACTTATTTATCATGAAACCAAATCAGACTTAGTCCCTTCAAGAATATTATCCTCTAATTTAACATTGTGTTCCAAAGGTAAAAATTAAGATTTTTATCTTTAATGTGCTTCATAAGATTTCCTAGAAAAGGTGATTTCAAATAGTTTGGTTTTTTAAAAAACCTTTGTTATATCAAATGAAAATAATCAGGGGTTTTGGTGTGTTTTTTTCCCCCAGTATATTTTCCCAATATATCGATCTTTAGTAAGGCCCCCTGGAGCAGCTGCTGAAAGACGAATCCATACAACAATCCCATGAAGCAGTTTTGTTCTGAGAGTGATTTGACCTTATGGTCAGTGACATCAAGGTGGGCGCCATCTTGCATAGGAACTACATCTGTAGCTCTAAAGTGGGTTTAAATAACAAGCATAAGACTAAGGTGCGCCTGATACAGGCCATGGTCTTTGCAATCACTTGTTATGCATCAGAGAGTTGGACAATGACTAGGGAGGACAGAAGGAGAATT